>NC_069391.1:12353571-12664642 GCF_027475565.1 Acinonyx jubatus
GAAGGGACCCTCAGAACGGCACGGGTGATGTGGACGTAAGAGACAATGATCAAGATGAAGGGACTCATGATCACCAAGGAGCCCTCTGTGAAGGCCAAAAGCTCATTGACAGAGGTGTCAGAGCAGGAGAGCGTCAGCAGTGGCTGGACGTCACAGAAGAAGTGGTGGATGACGTTGGGCCCAAGAAGGAGAGGCGGGCCATGAGAATCGTGTGGGTGAGTGAGTGAAGGTGGGACAGCACCCAGGACACTGTCACCAGCAGGAGACAGCGCTGGGGGCTCATGGTCGTGGTGTAATGCAGTGGGTTACAGATGGCCATGTAGCGGTCAATAGCCATGGCAGCCAGGAGGAAGCTATCAGTGATCCCAAAGGCCACAAAGAAATACATCTGTGTGAGGCACTGGGCAAAGGGGATCTTCTTGGTCTTGCTCAACATGTTTGCCAGCATCCGTGGCACGATGACGGTTGTAAAGCAGACATCCACCAGGGACAGATTGGAGAGGAAGAAGTACATGGGGGTGTGGAGGCGGGTGTCCCCCCGGATGGCTGCAATGATGACTGAGTTGCCAGCCACGTTGACCAGATACATGACTAGGAAGCTGGTAAAGAGCCACTCCTGATATTTGGGGTCACTGGTCAGTCCCAGAAGGAGGAATTCAGGAATATGGCTCTGGTTTCCCCTCAGCATTGATTTCCTGTAAATAAAAAATATGAAGGAATGTTAGTTGTGTGTCCTGGCTTGGGGTCTTCAGTCTGGTAGAGGGGATATCTTAAAACTTGTTCCAGCTTGTGTGCTGCAGAAGGAGAGTCATCATGCAGCCCATCATGTATTCTATGATAGAACTCCATAACTTCATAGAATTGGTGTTGGCTCTCTTGATTTCATTTCATTTTTATTTTTATTTTTTTGAGGGAGAGAGCACAGTGGCAGAGGGAGGGAGAAAATCTTTAGCAGATTCAACACCCAGCATAGAGCCTAACATGGGGCTCAATCTCATGACTGTGAGATCATGACCTGAGCCAAAATCAAGAGTTGGCTGGCCACTCAGGTGCCTCTGGCTACCTTGATTTCAATTCCAACTTGGCGTCTGACTAATTTTGTGAACTTGAAAAAAGTACTTCATCTCTTTGTTTTGATCCAAAGACAAAACTTGTAATACTCATGTTCTTGGGCTATTCTGACAATATGTGGTAAAGATACTTGGAAAATTGTTCAGAAGGTAATCATTTTGCTTCATTTCCCAAGTTGTATCTAAGATACATCCTTTTGCTCTGTCTGGCCTCAGTTTTTGATCAGCTGCCAGCTCCTAGTTGCTTACACCTGGTGCTTCTGGCCTGGATTTCTCTCTTTCTGCTCCCCCTATATAAAAAAAGTAGGGTAACCTAAATTCTCCCTATAGAAATCACATAAATACTGTAGAGATTGCATTCTTGGACCCAGCCCCTCTTGAAAAAAAGTGGTTTTGGAATGCATTTGAGAGTTTAATTATGGGCAAGAAGGTCAGACTAGGAAGGGCTGGGACCTGGAAATTTGACATGTGTGTCAAGGTGTGGAATTGTCAAGGGTGAGGGAGAAGTTGGAGAACTGACTCTGGCAGAGGAAGTTCAGTTACCCAACATTGAGCTTGGTGGTTTAGGGAGGTGGGTGGCATCAAGGAAGACACAGAGGAGCTAAATGGTGAGTGCTCTTATGGACAAGAAGACTCTAAGGGATGAGAGAGTGGGCAACAGAAATGTGGGAAAATGCAGTATTTTGGCAAAAGAATACTGAGAGGTATGCACAGAAAGGTGCCAAGTTTCAGAATATGTTCTTTGTCCCCCCAAAGGCAAGAGCCAAGGAGAATAAGCCAAGGCTCCAGTGTGGCAGGAGTTGAGGCACTAATTATCTATCTACCAAGGTGGGGGTTCATTTGAAGTAGGACACAACAAGAAGCCATTTGGACATAGAATTAGAACCAGCCAGCAGCCACCTTGGTTGACAGTGAGATGCTGAGTCACAGAGTCATGCACTCCATATGCCCACCCCGCCTTAGGACAGGATTGTTTTTAGAGAAAAGAGCAGAAAAGAGAGCCTATAAGTAGTGGTCAAATAATGTTAGGTAAGGGAGGGTACAGTTAGGGATACAGTTTGAATGAGAGAAGTCCACATCCTGTACTCCTTTGTGTCTTCATCATCTTTCTGGTACTTTTGACAATCAGAAACAAATCTTTTTTAATGCTTAGTGATCTTGAATGAAATTCATGGCCCTGCTTAGGAGAACTCAGGCTTTTGTTTCTCTTTTAACCTTTGAACAAGTGCATGCACACAGCAGCATTGTTTTCTGAAGTATTTCCCTCCTCTCTAAGATACTTGGTGCTCGGAAGGTCCAAATTGGATCTTTCCACTAGGCAAGGGTCCTTTAAGGCATGGACAACATGTAGACAGGTCTGTGGTGAAAGTGCTACCTAGGCAGGGTCCAAGTTTGTTTTGCTTCTTACTGGTTTCCACCTGGCTCACAATTACTGGCTCACAGAAATGTTATCCCTGACCATCCCTTTTACTAATGTAAAATGTGAGTTTTACATTAGTAACTGGGAGACTAGACTCCTAGGAAAGTCAATGGGAAAAATTCATTAGAGTGAATTCACTGAAAAGTGTTTGAGAACTACAATTTCTGTGTAAGTGTTGCTTATACTAATAATACTATTTCTTGTTAGTATTCCATACTTAATTGTGTACAACTGAAAAATAATAGATGCAATTTGGAGGAAGTCAGGCAGAGGGTAAGGGTAGTAGATGCAATCTACGGTAAGCCAGGCTAGTGTATTTGAGGAGGGGAATAGAGTGGTCACTGGAAGGAGTGCTAAGCTACGTGTTAAGCTAGAAGGGACAGCAGAGTGACAGGGTACAGACCTAGGACAAAGTGGTCTTTCCCTGGAAAAGAGGTAAAGGAACAAAAGTCCTCAAGGATTTTCTATTCTTTAGGATAATTCTTATTGGAATGTGTGTTAATTTTCTATGCCTGCTATAACAAATTACCATTAATGTAGTAGCTTAAAACAACACAAAATTTTATTTTACAGTTCTGTAGGACAGAAGTCTGAAAAGTCAAGATGTCAACAAGGCTGTATTCCATCCTGGAGGCTCCACAGAAGAATCGAGTTCCTTGCCTTTTCCAGCTTCTAGAAACTGCCCACATCACCTGATGAGTGACTCCCTCACTCTGCCTTCAATGCCAGCAATGATGGGTGAGTCCTTGTGTTGCCACCTCTCTGGTTCTCTTCTGCCCCACTCTTCCACATTGAAGGACCCCATGATTACACTGGGCTTATTTGGGTAATTCAGGAGGATCTGTTTATTTTAAGGTTATGGATTTCTGGCTTCCATAACTGTGAAAGAATACATTTCTGTTGTTTTAAACCACCAAGTTTGTGGTAATTTGTTATAGCAACCCTAGGAAACTAATACATAGATCCTATGAAATATCAACGATATAGACCCCTTGGCAAGATTAATCATGGAAAAAAAGAATGCATGAAAAAATAGTCAAGAAAGGAGAAGTTATTTCAGGCATGAGAGATAAAATCATAAGTCTTAAGAAATTGAAAATTTTATGAAAAGTTTAAATGAAATGGATAAATTCCCAGAAACATACAAAATCTATAGGAATTATTTGAATAGACTAATAAATTATAAAAAAATTATAAGTGGTAGTCAAGAACCTTCCCTCTCAAAAAATCTCAGGCTCCAATGGCTTTAAGGTAAATTCTACCAAATTTTTGAAATAGCTAATTCGATTTTATGCAAGTTGTTCCAGAAAATAATACACAGAGGGTAGAAAGGGAACGTTGCAGCCCATTTTACAAGTTCAGTATGATACTGAGTCCAAAACCAGAAGAAAAACAAGAGAAGAAAATAAAATAAAATTATAGGCCCATTTTGTTTATGTACATAGATGCAGAATCTTAAATAAAGCAATAGTTAAATGAACCCAACATAGCACTGAAAATATTGTATCATGAACAAGTGGAATCTGTCCCAGTAATGCAGATATCAGAAAACTCCATCAATATACTTCTCCACATTAATAAAATAAAGGAGAATAATATTACATGGTAATTTTCATTGAAACAGAACAATCATTTGCAAGGTTCAACATCTGTCTACAGTGATCTCTATTAGAAAACTAGGAACAGGAGGGGATATTCTTAATTTGGTGGAAGCTATCTATACCCAAGTCCTACAGAATATCTCACACTAAATAGATAAACCTTAGATGCATTATTTTAAAATGAGAAACAAGATTAGGAGATCCATTATCTCCACAAATATTTAACATAGTATTAGAAATCCTGCCTAATGCTGTAAGAAAAGAAAAATGTGAAAGGAAAAGAAGGAAAAAAATAAACCTTTCATTATTTAAAGAAGATAGGCTCATCTCCTTGGAAAAAAAGAATAGAATCCACTTAATAAAACATTAGAACCAATAAGTAAGTTCAGCAGAGGTGCTGGAAATATGATCAACCTAAAAAATCAATAGCATCTCTCTAGAATAGAAAGAAATAACCAAGAGAATGGACTAGAAATAACCAGAATATGTAGTAATAAATGAGATGCTATCCACTGTCACAGTACAGACTCTAAATCTCTAGGAATTAATTTATCTAAGAATACACAAAACGGCTATGTAGAAGCAAAGTCTAATAAAGGGCATATGGATAATTAAAATGAATGGAGACAAATCCATCTTCTTGGATGGAATAAATAATATTACAAAGATGTTATTTCTCACATTAATCTATAAGTTTAATTCAATCTTAATCAAAATATCTGTTGGATTTTTTGAAGTCATTGATAACTTTATTCTCAAATTTACAAATAATAATAAAGATCAGGAAATAGCTAAGTCAAACTTGAAAATAAAAAGTAAAAAGATGGCATTTGTCTTAATAGAGATTAAGAATAATAAAAGTTCATAATAATAAAGACAGCATGGTTTGGGTGCAAGAACAGATAAAAGACCAATGGAAAAAACTAAGTAGCTCAGAGAGAGACCTATATTTATACAAGAACTTAATACAGGAAAATGATGGTACTAAAAACCAATGGGGGAAAGGATGGAATATTTGGAAATATTGGAAAAATCGACTCTTTATATTGAAAGATATCAGAAAGAATTGTTATCTAATATCATATATAAAGGTGGAATCAGGTGTATTATGAGCTTATCTGTGGTAACATGTAAATCTATAAAGTTAATAGGAAAAGACTAGGAGAATATCTCTGAGCTAGAGGGGAAAGAACTTCTTAAATAAGACACTTACTCTTAAAAAAAGGGCAAAAGTAAATTGTTTACATAAGTATGAATGAAGCTAACAGACATATGAAAGGCTAGGAGATGATATTTGCAAGTATAACAGGTGAGATACTAGTATGTAGAATATGCAATGATCACTTTCACATCAGAAAGAGAAATATATGAATCCCAGTATAAAAATGAGCAAGAAAGCCAAAAGGCTAATAAGCCTATGAAGAAATGCTCAAATCCATTGCTTATCAGAGAAATGACAAAATAAACCATGAGATTTCACTTGACATTTCTTAGCTTGGCAAACATTAGAAAGGAGAATAAGGTCAACTCTTGCAAGGGGATGTGGCAATATAGGGATCCTTTGGACACTGCTGGTTGGAAAATAAAACTGGTGCAAGACTCTACAGAACAAACTGGCATGATTCAGTCAAGTTAATGAATATCCCATGAGCTTACAACCCTGCTGCTAGACGGAAGCCCAGAGACATTGGTACACAGGCAAATAGAAGCTTCTGGATGAGGATGTTTCCACAGTGTCAGTTGCAGTGATGGGGAATTTGTGGCAACCTCGGTGTCCCTCACTGGGCTGGTAAATGTGATAGGCGCCCGCCATGGGTACAGTGCAGCTGTCTAGAAACAACTGATTAGAATTATAGCAACTTTGATAGATTTTAAAAACATAATTTGAGTGAGAAAGTAAGGGAATGAATGAGATCTATGACACAAGATGTTTTATATAAATTAAAAATGCAACACAAATGGTAATATTTCATAACGTATGCATATCAATAGGTCACATTGTACACCTTAAAAATAACTTAAAAATGCAATAAAACAACAAGGATATCCATACACAAAGTTGAATGTTAAGCATATTAGAACGGGGGAGGAACAATAGTGGGGAGTGGGTGAGGAAGCAAACAAGTAAGAGAAAAAAGGGTCCAGAGTTGGCAATATGCTGTGAACTGGGGTATGTGATTAATTCAACCCTTTGCATCTGAAGTCTATGAATAAGAAAAAGAATATCAAGTCTTAAATAAAGCTCAGAGATTTATCTTCCTTTCTATTTGTCAGAGCATGAACCCATCAGGAACACAGATGCCAGGTCATCCCACTAAAATATTGCCAGTAAATGGAGCCCACTGTCTCCTAAAATGTGCCCCTGTCCCTTTGCAGTCAAAATTGGAGAAGCCCATTTATCTTGGATTGAAATGCAAAAGCCAAGCATTCTGCTAAGCCCCCCAGTACCAGCATCCTGTTAGCTGGCTTTCTCTTTGCTAGCGATGTTAGGTATGCCTTCCTTTCATGGGTTGATGGACTGATTTATGATTCACTTGACAAAGTTTCACCAAGTGCCAGGAAAACAACCTAAGCATTGGGAATACAGAAGCATCAGATACCATGATAGCCATTCTGATGTTTGAAAACAATGCCCATGTCCCCAGGTTTGTTCTCTGGGTGAAATTCCCCCAGTTCCTTCCAATCCCTACCCAGCAAGACTTGGTATTAAGTCATCCCACCATCTACAGTCACCTTTCAAAGCTTCTGGCTGGCATGGCTAAAGCTCCCTGTGTAATGGTCAAGTATTTCCTTTTAGAATGTAAATTCCTGTGAGACATTTGTACAATTCTAAGTTGTTGGAGATGGAAGTGATCTTAAAATTTATCCATTTCATAAGCTTCCAAACTGCTCCCCTGGGGACTCAGGGGCCACCCCGAGAGGGATCAGGAAGCTGAGGGGAAGGCTGAACGAGAGGTACTTTGGGTCTCTTTCTCTTTAATTAGAGCAATTCTGCTATCAATGTGTTTTACAGAATGAATTACTCCATAAGAAATATTATGAACATGAGGATGAAATCAAGGTACTCATTTTATATAGGGAAAACTTGAGGCCCATTTTTGTACCCAGTACCACAGTCTCCTCTTACCACTCACATGTGTCAGCTCATGACTTAGGCTGTTCTGAAGATGTTCAGAGGTCAGGGTGAGGCCATAGTATCTGGAGGCTTCCTCAGCAGGCCTGGCTTTTGGGACAACCAGGAGCCAGGCTAGGTCTCCCCATCAGGATCAGGGCAGCTACATCTGTTTCATTCCTAGTGCAGAACTTCTTTCCTTGGGGTCTGACCCACTAGAATAACAAATCCTTCCTGTATTATATAAATGGAGAAGGAGAAACAGAGGGATGTGGAGACCATGGCATTAGAAGCATGGATATATGACTTGGTTTGTGGTTTCAGCTATGCTGAATCTGAGCCTCAGATTTTGTCCTTGGAAAAGGGGATGATTTACAACACGATTTCTTAGTTTCTAATGCTCCAGGGTTTGTAGGACTTGGGTGTAACAATGGGTAGATGATAACAGCTACTTACTCAGAAAAGGGATCGTGACCTCCAGGGTGGTCATTCGAGAATCCAGGCATCTTCTCCTCAGCCTCACTGGCCTTGGTGATTAGGGAGAACATGGGGGCTGGGGAGATAGAACTCTCGTATCAAGTGAGGAAGAAAAGATCCAGACTTGGTGTGGGAGCAGACAGGACTCACTACACTCTGACTGTTGTGTGTGTGATTGTCATCTCAGACACTTCTCTTCCTTTAGAGAAGTAATCTTTCAATGTAGCCTCAGCCATCTGGAACCCAAGGCTTTCTCTCATGCCCAGCTACCATCACTGGTCTCTGAAGATTTACTCAAATGATGAGGAAGGATGAAGACCTGGAAGGAGGTGATTGCCTTTCACATGAATCATCCCAAGGAGGCAGACGGTATTTCCATCAACCGCCCCTGGAGAGCTCATTAAGAGGGGAGCCTTGGGGAGAACAGTAGAGACTGAGAAATCTCTGCATTCCAGGGTGGCAAGTTTCTTTGAATCTCAGATAATTAGTTTGTTACCATTGTGATTTTGAAGGAGATGGAGGTAGGTAAATAGAGAAGGCTTGGACCTGAGGCTGTCCCTGGGATGTTGGGGAGTGATGTGTGGTGCCATGGAAAGGATCCTAAGGGTAAAGATTCTCTTCACTCACAATGAGTAGTTGTGATTTGATTAGCTTCTCTAAATTTTAGGCTTGTCATCTAAATTTTAGTACCTGTATGGCAGGGCAGGTTGCCTGGAGAATGAAATAAACTTAAGAATATGTTCATATAATAATAACCATTTATCAAATGCTTATGTGATATTTTTATATATCACTCTTCAAGTGCAGTGTTCTTGTTTTTGCAGATGAGGGAAATGACGCTCAGTCTTATTAAAAAACTTGCCTAAGGGGATGCCTGGGTGGCTTAGTCGGTTGAGCGTCCGACCTCAGCTCAGGTCATGATCTCATAGTCCGTAAGTTCGAGCTCCATGTCAGGCTCTGTTCTGACAGCTCAGAGCCTGGATCCTGCTTCAGATTCTGTCTCCCTCTCTCTCTGCCCCTCCCCTGCTCATGCTCTGTCTTTCTCTGTCTCAAAAATAAATAAAAACATTAAAAAAGGAAACTATTAAAAAAAACTTGCCTAGGGGCATCTGTGTGGCTCAGTTGGTGGAACTTCCAACTTCGGCTCAGGTCATGAGCTCACAGCTCGTGGTTCAAGCCCCGTGTCAGGCTCTGTGCTGACAGCTCAGAGCCTGAATCCTGCTTCGTATTCTGTGTCTCTGGCTCTCTCCATCCCTTCCCCACTCACGATATGTGTCTCTGTCTCTCAGAGATAAATAAATATTCAAAAAATAAAACAAAAACTTGCCCAAATTCACATAACTAGAAAGTGCTGCAGCTAACTTCAAATTCAGGGTTGTCTCAGTCCTATATTTCACACTTATTCTACTTTGTTATGTGGAGACTACACCTAGGAATGTCTTTGATGGCTCCCTCTTATTTTCTCCTCCATGGTGCTAAGTCATCTTCAGATGTTCTACAAATTTATCTGCTTTCCCCCCTATTCTGATAATCCTGAGCAAGCTCTTGCTCCATTGGAGGAATGGCTCATTGAGGGTAGGGTCATGTCTACTTTTTACTTCACTGATGTGTCCCCTTGACATCTAGCACAGACTCTGGCCCATAGTGGGCATTCAAAACCATTGGCTAAAGTAATAAATAATATATCAGCAGGGTATTTCTTTTTAAAATCTTTGTGAAAAATTTAAAAAGTTATTCCAAGCAAGAATACACTCTTACTGCTGTGCTACCAAAAACAATTATATTTATAAAGTGTTTTAAGACCTTAGGTGAGTACATCATGCCCAGGAACAGCAAACAGAGACTTAAAGATACTCCTACCATATCTGATGTAATGCAGCCATTGTATCATCAGCTTCTCAGAATGAGAAAGCCAGAAAATACTCTGAATGTGGCTTTGCCTTCAGTTATGTTGCTCCCTTGATTAAAACTTTCAGTTCATTTATTCATTCAGTACTATATTAGATGCTAGAAATAAAGAAGTCAATCACACCAAGTAAGTCCTTATTCATACACTCTAGAAGGGAGAGTGACCTGTATTAGCGTAATTACATGGAGTGATCAATCTTATACAATAGGAGTATGTAGAAGCCTTAGGAGTATGGAAAAATGAGCATTGAATTCATGGTTGGGTGAGGCGGGGGATTAGGGATGGGTTGAGAAAATCATTTAGAGTATAAATGACACTTGAGCTGTTTCTTGAACGTTTAGGTAAAAGATGGCCAGAGAGTCATGGTAGAAGGACACTGAAGGCAGAGGGACCACCTCATGGGCAGACATACCATGTCTGGAGATCTGAAAATAGCCATGTTACTCAAATTTAGAGTGAATATGTAGGAGTGATCAGAGAGGAGGCTGGAATGTTAGGTTTACTATATTTATTGAAAATAATTAAAATTCCTTAGCTTGCCATTCATAGCATTCCATGGACAGGTCCTTTTTCTAGTTTTCATCACCTATCAGTACTTCCTGAGGCCATAGCCATCCTTGGCTTCTTGCCATTCTTAGCACCTAATTGCCATGTGGATCTGCACGTGCCATTTCCTTGACATCACTGATTTACTGAGGCTCACCATCTTTGCTTGCCTGAAAAATTTTGTCTTCCAAGTCTAGCCTTCCTCTGCTGTGAAAGCTTACCATATTTGCTCATCTTTAAATATGACTCATTTGGCACTTCCTTTGATTCATGTAGTGCTGGCCTTTCCACAGTCACACTGGGGGGACCCCCTTTCAATCTGGTATGCTTTTATTTGTGTTCGTTTCATTTTACCCGATATATTACCAACTCGTTGAGGACAGGACACATCAGAGTGGGGTGAAGCAGACACCATAGGTTGGTTCACCCAGTACCTGATCCAATCCCCTTCTCCTTTCCTACCTTTAGAATGCAGGCTGTAAAAGTTATACATTAGATTTTCAGCCTCTATCTCAGCTGGAGGAGGCCCCCAACGTAGTCTCGGTCAATGAAAAGATGTAAACATAAGTCATATATTGCTATCCCTTCCCTGTGTTTCTCACTCTCTTCTTTCTCTCTCTCTCTCTCTCTCTTTTACTTCCTTTAACTCTTTTAGTTGGAGCTGAAGCAGCCATAATAAGAAGAGTCAAGAGATTGAGACACATAGCATCTCTGACATCACAGAGGCATGGACCTAATGCAAACAACCATCTCTTCTGATATCTTAGGGGATAGGTAGGATATAAACACCCCCTTCCCAATTGATTAAACCATTGTGGTAACATTTTCCATTACTTTCAGCCAAATATGAGTCTAAATTATACAGAGAACTTTGTGAGAAACTCAGAGATTAGTAGAAAGATGGATCTAGACAGAGGAGATACACACTTGAGCAGAGTCCATGCTTGAGTGGACATACGGGGTGTGCTAATGGGAGGCCATCAGGGCAGATAAAGTAGTTAGAGGTGACAGGTAATGGGTGACAATTCAGGCAAGAGGTATTCTTAGGAAGGTCTAGTAACAGGGAGACTATGAACAGGCTACGTATTATGGTTCTTTTTTTCTGTTAGTGAATCTCAGCATAATCAGTCTTAAATATCACTGGTCACTCTTTCAACAACAATTGATCTTCTCCCATATCATCCATCATTTGCTGGTACACCTCCTGTGGTGGAAAGCTCACTTCTGCCCAGACCACCCTATCCATCTTTAAGCAGCACTGGGACTTGTTCAGGTCCTTGGGGTTGTTCTAGTCTTACGCTTTTCCTTGTACCCTGTGATGGTGGGGACTGGGTTCCTCTGCATTGTAAACATTCTCCTTCTCCTGGATTTTCAGGACTGGCTGCTCCAGGCTTCCTTTGACCTCTCTCTCTCACTCATCTGGTTTACAACTCATTTGCTGAGCAGAATGGTAGACACAGCTAGGGTCTAACACATACTTTGACATTTATAAGCTAAAGTTTTCAATCCTCTGTCAGGTATTCTAATTTACTTCGACTCAGAAAAATGACTTCAAACAATTCTTATTTCTCAGCTTTATTGAAGTATAATTGACAAATTAAATTTGTATATATTTAAGGTATATGCTTGATGTTTTGATGTACATATACACTGTGAAATGATCACCACAATCAAGCTACATAGTTATCACGTCCATCACCACATCCGTCACCTCACATAGTTACCATTTTTTTGAGTGTGTGGTGAAAAAACTTAGGATCTGCCCTCTTAGCACATTTCATGTGTACAATACAGTGCTGTTAACTGTAGTCACTAGGATCTAAATTCTATCTCAAGAATGTATTAATCTGGAATAACTGAAACTTTATACCCTTGGGTCAGCTTTGCACAATTCTAACAGTTGTGATATTACCAGTCAAGGCATGTCTAATGATTATCAAGCACATGTTATTTTCTCAGTTTCAAGAACCCCTTTCACTGCCATTAATAACACATATTGAGTGAATTCCAAAGTTCTGTGCTGATGACTGTGTATTTGTCATTGCAAATCTTTACAATAGCTCACTATCTACAATAGCCCAATAATACTATTATTATACCTATTTATTGTTGGCTTACACAATAAAAGTTTATTTTTTGCTGACCCAAAGTCCAACATGAATGTGATTTCTACGTGTGATTTCCTTCAGGGTCCTGGAATTCTTCCTCCTGTGGCTGTACCCTACCCTAGTTTCTCAAAGTCCTTTCTATTCAGCCCATGGTTGGGTTAAGAGAGAGTGTAGCAGGTAGGAGACTTGAATGGGCCAGGCTGAAAAGTGTTGTGCATTTTTCCTACCCACATGCTTTTGGCTGGAACTCAGTTCCATGGTCACATTTAACTCTAAGAAAGGCTGGGAAGTGTGGGATAGCTGTGTTCACAGAAGGAAAATGCCGAGGATTTTGAGTGTTATTTAAGCAAGGTCTGAATTTAGAGAGAGCAGAAGTGTTGATATGTGTGAGTATCTGAGGAAAAAGCATTTCAGACAGTGGAAATGGTGAATTCAAAGGGCCTGAGGTGGAAGCAGTCCATGTTTTTTTAAGGAACACCAGAGATCAGTGTTTCTGGAGGGGCACAGGTAAAGACAGGACCAGCAGGGTGAGAAGGCAGAGGGGTGTGGGGGGACAAATTATGTAGAGTCTGGTAGGCTATTACAAGGACTTGGCTCTTTCTATGAGTGAGATGCGAGGCCACTGGGTCATTGTGAGGTTTTGAGCGGAGGGGGGATATGATCTGATTTATGTTTTTGCTTCCAAAGTTTTATGTGGAAAAATTTCAAAGTCACATAAAAATGGAAAGAATATTGTGGCAAACATATATCCTTCATGCAGATACACCGGTTATTAACCTTTGGCCACATTTGTTTCATTCCTTTCTATAAATTTCCATTTTATTTTTTGCTGCCCTATTGAGAGTAAGTTGAATACAATATACCACTGCCCCTTTGGGTGCATCAGGGCAAACTCGGTAATTCTCCTGCTGGGTCTGCCATGATTTGAGTTTGATTATGAGTCTGTAGACTCAGAGAGGTGATACAAGTTGGTCTTGAGAAGAATCAACATTCCCCTGCAAGATGACTGCCATAGGAGGAATTATTCTAGCTGGTAAGAGCAAAGGGCAGATAACTTCTCCGTGAGAAGTGGCAAAGGGGGCTCAGACATTTGGGTGTTCCAAGTACTCAGATTCATCACTGTCTATCAAAATTTTCCCATTCAAATTTTCAGGAAACCATTCTTTCCCAGTAAATGCCCTGACTTTAACATAAATGACAAGGCCATAAATCTGATTTGTTCTGTAATTTGGTCACTTACAGGGTGAGATTCTGGGTTTGCTTTTTATTTTATTTTATTTTATTTTATTTTATTTTATTTTATTTTATTTTATTTTTAACTTTTTAAAAAAAGTTTATTTTATCTATTTTTAGAGAGAGAGAGAGTGTGAGCAGGGGAGAGACAGAGAGGGAGGGAGGGAGGAAGGGAGAGAGAGAGAGAGAGAGAGAGAGAGAGAGAGAGAGAGAATGAATGAATGAATCCCAAGCAGGCTCCATGCTGCTCAAACTCACAAACCTGAGCCGAAACCAAGAGTTAGATGCTTACCTGACTGAGCCACCCAGGCGCCCCATAGGTTTGCTTTTTATTAATCTGGGTCCTGTGACAGAAGTAAGAAGGGATTTTTTTTTTCTTTTTAAAAAAATTTTTTTTCTTTCAACGTTTATTTTTTATTTATTTTTGGGACAGAGAGAGACAGAGCATGAACGGGGGAGGGGCAGAGAGACAGGGAGACACAGAATCAGAAACAGGCTCCAGGCTCTGAGCCATCAGCCCAGAGCCCGACGCAGGGCTCGAACTCACGGACCGCGAGATCGTGACCTGGCTGAAGTCGGACGCTTAACCGACTGCGCCACCCAGGCGCCCCGGGATTTTTTTTTTTTTTTTCATGGAATCATAAAAGCTTTTAGCTTTTTACTCATGTCTTGAGTTTGAAGTGTAAATTGTTGAGCTTGCCATGTTCTTTCTCAAAGTTCTCTGCTATAATCTGAAGCAGCCAGTACACCCCACTCTTTTTATACTCTTTCTTTCCATTCTAGCATTCTATTGCTAAGGCTTCTTGGTCTCCCAAGTGATCATAACATTGTTTGTAGTGGATTCCATGGGTTGCCAGTGTCCCATTTTCCACTGGCAAGGTCATTACTACTTTCAAATCTAAGCAGATTGGATTCTAGATTCTCTTATTTAATTAATTCTAGATTCTCTTATTTAAGTCTCTCTTTCTTTGGAGCCATCTTTGGTACTAAAATGTTTATCAACCAGTTAGAAAAACATGGTATTCTATGTTCCTCATATAATAAGTTTAATACAGCATTTGGGACATATAGAATTCTTTAAAGAATGAGAGGAACAAAGGTCAGAGAAGCTTCTACTAGAGGTAAAGGAGACTGACACTGAAGATCTTGGCCAGAAGCACTTGTTAAAAATAAACTAAGACATATAAGTGAAATCATATGGTATTTGTCTTTCTGTGACTCATTTCACTTAACATTACACTCTGTTCCATCCATGTCTTTGCAAATGGCAAGATTTCATTCTTTTTTATGGCTGAATTATTTCCATTACACACACACACACACCATATCTTCTTTATCCATTCATCAGTTGAAGGACACTTGGGCTGCTTCCATAATTTGGCTATTGTAGATAATGCTGCTATAAACATCAGGGTGCATGTATCCCTTTGAAATAGTATTTTTGTATTCTTTGGGTAAATACCTGGTAATGCAATTGCTGGATCGTAGGGTAGTTCTATTTTTAACTTTTTGAGGAACCTCCATACTGTTTTACAGAGTGGCTGCACCTATCTTAACTAACTGGAATTTAAATAAAAACTTAAAAATATAAACTGAGATATATTAAAAATTTAAATTTGAGCAAAAGTCAATTAAAATTGGGTAGCATTCAATCTAGCAGATGGAAAGAAGCTCTGAGGGGTTGTACAAAGTGAAAGACTTTCATAGGCCAGAAGGGAGTGGGAATCAGGAAGTTATACTAGACAAAAAGGTGAAACTAATATAACATTTTATGTCAGCTATACTTCAGGAAAAAAAGAAAAAAGTGGGTTGATTATTGCAAAGTCGCTTTCTTTTAGGGGATGGCAGGGATCTTTCTATAGGATTATTGACCTAGTGCTGATTAGGTGACTCCTGATTGATTGGTTTAAGATTCCATTTCCGGGAGAGCCAAAACCATAATGAAGTCAAACCCAAATTTGATGGCACAGGGCTTAGAATAAACAGCTCCATTTGGGGCTTGTTATTTTGTTTTTGTAAAGCAGAGGGTTCTCAAAGGCTTGCCTAGAAGATGCCATAACTCTTGAGAATATCTGAGAAGTTTCCACAAAGTGTCTTAGTTTGCAGTTGCAAAGCAGGTGGTTTCATGAATTTTTTCAGGAGCTATTATAAATTCTTACTCTGTCCACACATTTGGCTGTATCTGTCTCCAGGGAATAATGTCTTGCACTTCACTTCTCTGTTCCAAATATGATATAAGTTCCTTTTTTGGCAAACTATCCCAGAACCATAGAGAGAAAGGAATTCTGGGAAATGTAGTTCTAGAGTGGTGGATTGACAGTAGTCAATCCAACACACTATGTAAATAAATAGATGATATTTTAAAATAATAGAAAGTTTGATTACTATACAAGGTAGTAGGATACAATAATTTGTTATAAAATATCTACCACACCTTTACTTCATGGAAATACATTTTTATGACAGTGATAATTTGTATTTTAACATTTTTTTAAGTTTATTTATTTTGAAAGAGAGAGAGAGTGCAAGTGGGGGAAGGGGAGGAAGAGAGAGAGAGAGAGGGAGAGAGAGAGAATCTCAAGCAGGCTCCACACTGTCAGCTTGGAGCCCGATGTGGGGTTCAATCTCATGAACTGTGAGATCATGACCTGAGCCAAAACCAAGAGTTGGATTCATAACCAACTGAGCCATCAAGGCACTCCCATATTTCAATATTTCATTTTCTTCAGAAATGGTCACTAAGTTTGAGGTTCTTATGATATTGAAAGTATTTAGCAGCTTAAAGAATTCTTCAAGTCTGTAGCAACTTCTTACTAGATATGTCTCCTGAGGCAAGGGAAAAAAAAAGCAAAAATAAACTATTAGGAGTAAGTCAAAATAAAAATCTTCTGTACAATGAAGGAACCATCAATAAAACAGACTATTGAATGAGAGAAGATATTTTCAAATGATATATCTGATAAAGGGTTAGTATCCAAAATATATAAAGAACTTATCAAACTCAACACCAAAAAACAAACATTCCAGTTTAAAAATGGGCAGAAGACATGAATAGACATTTTTCCAAAGAAGACATACAGATGGCCAACAGACAAATGAAAAAGTGTGCAATGTCACTCATCAGGGAAATGTAAATCAAAACTATGATGAGATATCACTTCACACCTGTCAGAATGGCTAAAATTAACAACACAGGAAACAACAGGTGTTGGCAAGGATGAAGAGAAAGGGGAATCCTCTTACACTATTGGTGGGAATGCAAACTGGTGCAGCCACTCTGGAAAACAGTATTAAGATTCCTCCAAAAGTTAAAAGTAGAACTACCTTATGATCCACAGTTGCAATAGTAGGTATTTACCCAAAGGATAAAAAAATACTTATGAGAAGGAACACATATACCCCAGTGTTTATAGCAGCTTTATCAACAATAGCCAAAGTATGGACAGAGCCCAAATGTCCATAGATTGATAAATGGAAAGAGAAGAAATGGTATATACATATATGTATATATATGTATACATACATATATGTATGTATGTATGTATATATATACATACACACACAGTGGAATATTACTCAGTGATAAAAAGAATGAAATCTTGTCATTTGCAATGATGTGGATAGAGCTAGAGAGTATTATGCTAAGCAAAATAAGTTAGTCAGAGAAAGACAAATATCACATGATTTCACTCATATGGGAAATTTAAGAAACAAAACAGATGAACATAGGAGAAAAAAAAAGAGATGCAAACCAGGAAACAGACTCTAATCTACAGAGAACAAACTGAGGGTTGATGGAGGGGTGGTGTGTGGGGGGATGGGTTAAATAGATGATAGATATAAGAAGGACACTTGTGATGAGCACTGGGTATTGTATGTAAGTGATGAATCACTAACTTCTACAGCTGAAACTAAAAAAAAATTGTCTAAAATTTTGAAACAGTCTCCAGATTACAGAAAAATGCCATTATGGCACAAAACCTGACCTTTCTCCCTCAAATAGTTTAGTATGTATTTCCTACAAATGGAGACATTCTCCTCCATAGTCACAATAAAATTGAAATCAGGAAATTAACATTAATACATTACCATATCTACCATGTAAAGTTTCACTGCTTGTCCCAATAATGTCTCCATAGCAAAAGGAATAATAAAAATATCCAGTTTAGAATCCTCTATTACATTTAACTTGTTTCCCCCAGGCTGGAATAATCCCACAAACTTTCCTTAACTTTCACACACTTGACATCTTTGAATATTATGGGGTACTTGTTTTCTAGAATATCCCTCAATTTGGCTTATTTTTCATTTCCTTATGACTAGATTTGGGCTATCCATTGTTGGCAGGAATATCATAGAAGTGACACTTGATTCTTGTCATTGCACCCTATCAGGGGGTACAGGATTTTGAATTGTCCCATTACTATTGATATTCATTCTGATTACTGGATTAAAGTGGTTCTGCCAGACTTCTCTGTGAAGTTACTTTTCCTCTTTGTTATAAATACATATTTTATGAAATGACGTAACTACCCCATTCCTCACCAAAATTCTTCCCATCTGTTCATTTACCTATATTGGTATAGACTCCCGTTTTTTTACTTTATTCAGTGAGTTATGTAATTTATTGCTTCTGTGTTCTTTTGATATGTTCCCACCATTCTCTAGGCACTTTCTTGCTTTCTATCTCAAGATGTTCCAGGATCATCTTATTCTTTCTCTGCCCCAGTCCTGTAATTAGCTGTGTCTCCAAAGATCCAGGCTCCCAACAGGGATGCCTTCTTCACCGTACTTGGACTCAGTACACACCAAATCACTCCTCCTTGAGGACACTCTTGTCACCCATTTTTGGATCTGACTCTCCTCTCCAGGATGTACTGCACACAGATGCTTACTTTTGTCCTTGAGGAAAATGGGGCTTGGAGATAGTGACAGCCTTCTTCATAATACTAGGAAGACCAAGTTGTGACCTAATTTCAAGTTTCTTGTCTTAGAATTCTATGACCTTTTTACCACTCCAGGTTAGTTTGTTACCTCCTTAAGCCCTTAAGTAGACAGCTATGGAGCAGTATGAGCTTTGTTATATTGATATTTATACTATATCTTACTAAGAAAATCTATTCAGGTCCAAGAGAACCAAGTGTAGAATTAATGACTTATTTGGTAGGAACATTAAACCATATGCCTAAACTGTTGAAACTATACATTCAGAAGCTTTTCTTCCTTACTCTTTATGGTTAAACATATTGGTCTACACTGGTAATTTACATAATAAGATGCATGAACTGAAGAGTATAAAAAACGGGCACCTGGGTGGCTCAGTCGGTTAAACATCCATCTTCGGCTCTGGTCGTGATCTCGTGGTTTGTGGGTTTGAGGCCCACATCAGGCTCTGTGCTGACAGCTCAGAGCATGGAGCCTGCTTCGGATTCTGTGTCTCCCTCTTTCTCTTTGCCTCTCTCCTCCTCTCATGCACTCTCTTTGTCAAAAATAAATAAACTTTAAAAAATTTTTAAAAAAGATTATAAAAAAGAAGGGATAAAGTGAGGAAGAAGGGAGTTGGGGAGTTATTTTATAATTTATTAAGGTTGATAATATGAAAAAGTATGACATTCTGATTACAGTAAGCTTTTAACAGTCTTTTCCTTTCTGCTAACTAGACTGTAAATACTTTTGGGGACAGAAGAGATGATTGATGTATTTTGCCTTCCTCACAGAATTAAACATAGTATCTGCAGGTAGTAGGTGCTTAACCTTTAATTGTTGAGTCAATGATTAAACTCCTAGAGGTAGCAGAATATGAGTATTCTATTCCTTTCTCCTAGTCAGCTTTCTCAAGGCTTGTTTCATGTCCTTGTTCCTAAGACTGTAGATAAAAGGGTTCAACATGGGGATTACCACAGTATAAATAACAGTGACCACACTGTCCTTTGTCACTGAGTAGGTGGATGGGGGCGAATGTACACAGAGATGGCAGTCCCATAGAAGAGTGCCACAACTGTGAGGTGGGACCCACAGGTGGAGAAGACCTTGCGCCTGCCTCCTCGAGAAGGGACCCTCAGAACGGCACGGGTGATGTGGACGTAAGAGACAATGATCAAGATGAAGGGACTCATGATCACCAAGGAGCCCTCTGTGAAGGCCAAAAGCTCATTGACAGAGGTGTCAGAGCAGGAGAGCGTCAGCAGTGGCTGGACGTCACAGAAGAAGTGGTGGATGACGTTGGGCCCACAGAAGGAGAGGCGGGCCATGAGAATCGTGTGGGTGAGTGAGTGAAGGTGGGACAGCACCCAGGACACTGTCACCAGCAGGAGACAGCGCTGGGGGCTCATGGTCGTGGTGTAATGCAGTGGGTTACAGATGGCCATGTAGCGGTCAATAGCCATGGCAGCCAGGAGGAAGCTGTCAGTGATTGCACAGGTCACAAAGAAATACATCTGTGTGAGGCACTGGGCAAAGGAGATCTTCTTGGTCTTGTTCAGCATGTTTGCCAGCATCCGTGGCACGATGACATTTGTAAAGCAGATGTCCACCAGGGACAGATTGGAGAGGAAGAAGTACATGGGGGTGTGGAGGCGGGTGTCCCCCCGGATGGCTGCAATGATGACTGAGTTGCCAGCCACGTTGACCAGATACATGGCCAGAAAGCTGGCAAAGAGCCACTCCTGGTGCTTAGGGTCACTGGTCAGTCCCAGAAGGAGGAATTCTGTGATGTGACTCTGGTTTCCCCTTGACATTTTTATCCTGCAAGTAGAAAATACAAAGGAATGTTAGGCATGTGTACTGGCTTGGAGTCTCCAGTTGTTATAACTTCCCGTGAAGGCTGGTATAATTGATGAGAGTATGCATTTTTGATGTGGCTTCAGGAACTGGATTCTTACCCTTGAAATGGGTGCAGTGAAGCAAGGCCCAGAAAGAACAAAGCGGGACCTCAGTTTGGCAGGAATTGTGGCTCTGCTTATCCACATAAAGACAGAGACTCGGCTGCAGTGAAACATAATCAGAAGTCAATTACCTGCTCTTGTGCTCAGGATGAAGTCATTCTGGCCAATAGCCAGAATTTAATCCTGGTCAGTCACTATGTTCCTGGCCTTGGACTCCTAATGTCCACCTTGCCTAGGGTCAGGATTAGTTTGAGAGCAGAATTCAGGAAGAGATCTGCAGATGTCTGCCAGTGACTCCAGATAAAGGGAGAAACAGGGGTATAAGAAACATGGGTGAAATGAAGTCTACTCCCAAGGACACTATCAGTGATTTTTTTTTCAATGTTGAAAGCACTTAAATAAAATCCTTTCCAATGTTGGAAAAGATCCATACTGTCTGCATGTTCCCTAAGATGCAGAAGCATGGGCTTCTGAAGCATCTTTTTTTTTTTTTTTCCTCCCAAGTGCTTGGAACTATGGACCAATTTGATTTCTCTTACCAGGTAGAGCACAATGAGACACCACTGACACACAGAGGCCCAGGATATTACTTCGGCAAGGGCAGGGACCTGTCTGGCTGTTACACTGTATCCCCAGTTCACCACTGTATCCTTGTAGCAGGTGGAGAATACAAATATCAAACACATCAAGAGTATTTACATGTGCTAGGCACTGTATGATTATTTAATCCATGTAATAACTCTGGCAGTATACAGATGAGGAAACTGAAGATCATGTGTGGTTTTTTTAAATTTAAATTCAAGTTAGTTAACATACAGTATAGTCTTGGCTTCAGGAGTAGAACTCAGTGATTCGTCTCTTACATATGACACCCAGTGCTCATCTAGAAAAGTGCCCTCCTTCATGCCCATCACCTATTTTACACATCTCCCCACCCACCTCTCTTCCAGCAACCTTCAGTTTATTCTCTGTATTTAAGAGTCTCTTACGGTTTGCCTCCCTCTCTGTTTTTATCTTATTTTTCCTTCCCTTGCCTTCCCCTATATTCATCTGTTGACTTACACTACTAGGAATTTATCCAAAGGGTATAAAAATGCTCAAGATCATATTATTAGTAAGTGGCTATATTTCCAATGCAAGCAGTTTGGCCTCGGGGTCTTGTTTTTTTTTTTTTTTTGCCATTCTGCTATATTAACTCTCTGCCTGTTACATATTTGCTAACAGAATAAACTCAGAATGGACAGCTTTGACGGCACCTTGAATGACGGAGCATGTTGTATAAGCGCCAGAATTAGATTCTTTGGATCAGGAGAATTAGTGTAAAAAGTCCAGGATTTGGTTTTAGTCCTGGTGTAGTTACTTACCAGGTGTTCCCCTTTGAATATCTTGTGCCGTCTTTATTTTTCTCATGGAAAAATGGGAGAAGTACAACACCATTTCTGTCAAAATGTTGTGGGCATCAAATGGAGGAACATATCTGAAAAGTGTTTTGTAAATGAGCAGGTGCTATATAAGTGATAATTATATAAATAATATATAACATGAAGTAATATATAATAATGGAAAACAATAGTTCTCATATTTATACTTTTTTAATGTTTATTTTTCAGAGAAAGAGAGGCAGAGCATGAGCAGGGGAGAGGAAGAGAGAGGGAGACACAAAATCCAAAGCAGGCTCCAGGCTCTGAGCTGTCAGCATAGAGCCCGATGTGGGACTCTAACTCACGAACAAGGTCTTGACCTGAGTCGAAGTTGGATGCTTAACCGACTAAGCCACTCAGACACCCCAGTAATCCTCATATTTAATATATAGTACCTGGTTAAGGCAAAAGAAAGTGAGAAAGTGTGTGTGTGTGTGTGTGTGTGTGTGTGTGTGTGTGTGTCTGTGTGTCTGTGTGTGAAATGGATGAGGTGGTCACTGAAAGGAGAGCAAGATCAAAGCTTCTGGAGAGGTGTGAAACAGGCAGCATTAGAATTTCCTGGTCAGAGAATGAGAAGGGACAGAGATTTCAGTGGGTTTCCTACTTTGTGAGGTCTTTTCTGCAGTAGTGACGGATAAGTTATGGAGCCCAATGCTGACAGTCTTCCCACAACCAGGTCACCTAGAATGGTTTCAAATATCTTAGCAAAGCCGGATGACCTTTGTTTAGCCAATACTTTTGACTTACTCAAAGGTTTTTTGATGTGGGACAAGAGAGTGGTTTGCTACGACACCCTCATTCCTATGATTATCTCTATGCATCCTTCTTAGTTCCCAGGCAGGCTGTTTCTGAGCTGAGACAGTGGGAGAAATGGAGAAAAGGCCAGGAAGAGGCAAGGGGGCATGGTCATAGGGTAGGTGCATGTGCCAGGTAGGGTCAAGGGCCTTGCCCGAGAAGTTTCCAATTAAGAAGCAAGTGATTGAACTCCTACAGCCCAATAGTAAGAAACCCAATAGCCCAGTTAAAAAATGGGTTAAGGATGTGAACAGACATTTCCCAAAGGAGACATGCAAATGACAAACAGGTATATGAAAAGATGCTCAACGTCAATCATCATTAGAGAAATGCAAACCAGAACTGTAATAAGGTATCGCCCCATACCTGTTATGATGGCTGTTACCAAGGAAACAAAAGACAACAAGTGTTGGCAAGGATGTGGAGAAACGGAACCATTCTACATTGTTGGTGGGAATGTAAATTGGTACGGCCATTATGGAAAACCTGTATGGAGGTTGCTCAAGAAATAAAAAATAGAATTACCATAAGCTCACAGCAATTTCTCTTCTTGGTATAGATCCAAAGAAAATGAAATAACTATTTTTAAAAGATATTAGCACTTTTATGTTCATTACAGGATTATTTATAATGGCCAAGGGGTGGAAACAACTTAAATGTCTATTGACGGATGAGTGGAATGTGTTCTAGATGTACAATGAAATCCTATTCAGCCTTAAAATAGAAGGAAATTCTGCCAGATGGCGACAGTGTGGATGAACGTTAAGTTCATTATGCTCAGTGAAATAAGGCAGCCACAGAAAGACAAATAACTTCACAATTCGGAGAGTGGCATGGTGTCCAGAGGCTGGGGAGGGGACCCCGGGGAGTTACAATGGGCATAAGGTTCAGTTAAGCAGGATGAATAATCTCTAGAGATCTGTTATACAACAGGGGATGTATAGTCAGTAATAAGGTATTGTATACTTAAATATTTGTTGAGGGTAGATCTCATATTAAGTGTTCTTACCACAATAAAATAAAATTTTTAAAAAAGGAAGCAAAATAACGAGAGCAGAGAGGGGATTGAGGAGAGTATTATGGGACCGCTCAACTGCAAAGCCACTTGGGGTGTGACTGAGTTGGGTTCAACTGCAAACTCCACTGAGTCCAGCCTAGTGGCTAAATTGAGGGCTCTGAGATCAGACAGTCCTGGTTTCAAGTACTAGCCTCACCAGATATTGGCAGAGTGATTGGGTAAGCTGCTTAACCTTTAAGCCTTAGTTTTCTGGTTTAGAAACAGTAATTATAATAGGATCTGCCTGTAGGTGGTTATAAGGATTCTCATAATATGCATATATAGCATATGTAAATGTGCATATATATTATGCATATGTAGTTAGTGTAAGTCAGACAGAATAAACTCCTGATAAATGCCAGCTATAATTATTTCTGCTCTTTAACAATATTATTTAATGGATTCGTGTATGTAAGCTGTAGGAAACTGGCACACAATCGATGTTCAGTAAGTGTCTGAAGAACTAACTAATCTCAGAACCAGAAGAAAAATCAGAGATCATTCCTTCCAAACCACCACCCAGGGCAAGAGACTTGCAGTAGCTCTGATGGCAGTCATCCAGCTTGTATACCTGTAGTGACAGGGAACTTCCTGGCCTTCTAATTTTTACCCGTAGAGTTATACTGAGCAAAAATTGCATTTTTGCTATTAAAGTCAAGAATCAAGAATTCTGAACCTCACACTTCCAATATTCTTTCTTTACTGATTTCAGTTATAACAAGTGACCACAATTTTGCTTTTCTTTTACTTGTGGAATTATTGATTTGTTAAGCACTCAGTAAGCACTTTCTGAGTGCTGGCAGTCACGGCAGGTCCTGGGGACACAGAGGTGAAGAGACACCAAGTCTTCCTACGGATGTTTGAAGACAGTGGCCATGTCTGCCTGAGTCTTCACTTTTCCACATCAACTACCTTCTGTTTCCTCTGGCCAACCCCCAGGACACAGCCTCAAATTCCCTCCCATCTCCAGTCATCCTCTTCCTCCATCCTGGGACTGACCCTCCTATGTGACAGACATGTCACCAGCGAGGTAGAGTGGGATTAGGGGCTCAGGAGTCCTAATATCTTCCTCTTTACTCAGAAAAATTCTACTTTCATGTGTTTTACAGATTTAAAAACCAATATTTTTGAAGTCAAGCTCTCAGTGCTAAGGAGGAGTGTCAAAACAAATTCTAGGGGCGCCTGGGTGACTCAGTAGGTTGAGCGTCTGACTTTGGCTCAGGTCATGATCTCACAGTCTGTGGGTTCGAGCCCCGCGTCGGGCTCTGCGCTGACAGCTCAGAGCCTGGAGCCTGCTTCGGATTCTGTGTCTCCCTCTCTCTCTGCCCCTCCCCCACTCGTGCTCTGTCTCTCAAAAAAAAAAAAGTAAAACAAAATTTTAAAGAAGCAAAAGATTGAAATTCTAATTTACATGATCCATTTGCAAAGGGCCAATTAAGACCTAAAGAAGGAAGTTGGTCATGTAATTTGTGTATTTATTGTATTGAAGTATAGTTGACACACAATGTTACATTAGTTTCAAGTGTGCAACTTTGTGATTGCACAACTCTGTACACCGTGCTATGCTCGCGGTCAGTGTAGCTACCATTTGTCACCAATTACATTGCTGTTACAGTACCATTGACTATGTTCCCTATGCTGTACCTTTCGTTCTCATGACTTATTCATTCCATAACTGGAAGCCTGTATCACCCATTTTCCTCTGCCTCCTGCTCCCCTCCCCTCTGGTAATTGCCACTTTGTTCGCTGTTTCTGCTCTTTTGTTTGTTTGTTTGTTTTGCTTTTTAGATTCCACATATAAGTGAAATCATGTGGTATTTGTCTTTTTCTGTCTGGCTGGGTTGGGTTCTGATTTATTTCAGATTTATTGGGGTCTGATTTATTTCACTTAGCATAATCTCCTCTAGGTCCATTCATGTCACAAATGGCAAGATCTCATTCTTTTTATGGCTGTGTAATATTTCATTGTGTATATGTAGCACATGGAAGTTGGTCATTTAACACTGTACTATGAGTTCACAGCAGAGCTGGTGTGACAGGTCTTAGGAATTTTCTCCTTCCTTACCTTTCTCCTGTTTTAGCCTTTCCCACAGCCTATGTCCCAGGCTGCTCTGAAGTTGGGGTAAGGCCACTGATGTGGGTTCTCTTTAGTGCAGGACTGGCTTTAGGGAACACTGTGAAGCCAGGCTGGGATGACAGAGCCTGGACTCTTACCCCTTAGCATCCATGCAGCTACACTGTTCCTCTGAAAGGGTCCATTCCTTTGCTTGGAGTCTTACCATTCATAGCAAATCCTTCCTTTTTTTTTTTTTTTTTTTTGTGAATGGAGAAGGGAAGCAGAGGCATGTGGAAGAGTTTGAGACAAAGAGATAATGGAGGCAGGGTGGTAAGTAATGGTCACATGACCTGGCTTGTAGTCCTACCTATGGCATTAACATGTTGCATGTAATTGGGCAACTCATTTCACTTCTCTGTAAAAATGAATGTGCTAGTAAGTTTCTGGCACTCCAGGTTAGAAGCACTCTAGGTTGGGTATGGTTGAGGATACCATTTACTTACTCAGGTAAGGGATGGTGACCTCCAGAGTGGGTTTTGGAGGATCCAAGCACCTTTTCCCTGGCCTTGGTGGTCTTGATGTCTAGAGGAGGAATGGAGGGCTTGGAGCATAGAAAGAATGCTCATAGGCCAGGAAAAGGAAGGAACCCCAGATTCTGATGAGAGGTATCAAGACCGTCAATGTTGGGTAATGTTGGGGCATGTGTGATTGTTGCCTCAGTCTAGAGATGAGGTTGTCAGCTCCTGAGTGGCCACGTTTCTTCTTCCTCCAGAGAGGTGACTCCTCAATGTAGCCCCAGGCACTGGAGTCATGAGCCTTTCTGTCATCCCCGGCTATATACCACCTTACTGCTTCAGGTTCCATCAGATGTTAAGGGAGAAGGTGTGGGCTCAGAGGCATCTGACTGTCCTGTATGTGACCTCATCCCAAGGAGCTAGACAGCCTCGCCAGGCATCAACCCCAGGGAACTCATTAGACACTGTGTCTGGGAGAGAAGTAGAGACCTCTCAGTAGAGACCAAGGAAACTCAGGCTGAGATAGGAGTGTTTTTCTTGGATCTCCAGATAATTAGTCACTTGTTCTAGAAAACAGAGGCAAATGCATAGAGAAAACCTGGGGCTTCTCCCAAGATGTGAGAGAATGTGTACACACACACACCTTTTTTTTTTTCTAGTTGCAAACTAGACGTAACATAAAATTTACCATTTTAACTGTTTTAAAATGTATAGTTCAGTGGCTTTAAGTACATTCACATGGATGTACAACCATTACTGCCATCCATCTCCAGAACTTTTTCATCATACTGTATGGAAACTCTGTCCCCACTAAGCCCCAACTTTCCACAGCTCTCTCTTCAGCCCCTGGAAACCACTGTTCTCCTTTCTGTCTCTATGAATCTGACTGTTCGAAGCTCCTTACATAATTGGACTCATACAGCTTTTGTCCTTTTGAATCTGACTTATTCTACTCTGCATATAATGTCTTTGAGGCTCATCCATTTTGGAGCATATTGGATTCATCCATTTTTAAGGCTACAGTGTAGTTCTGCAGTCCAGATATTAGCTCAGTCTTAATGTTTGTAGCAATATCTTTTTTTTTAAAGGTCACATATTTATTTATTTATTTATTTATTTATTTATTTATTTATTTATATGAAATTTATTGTCAAATTGGTTTCCATACAACACCCAGTACTCATCCCAACAGGTGCCCTCCTAAATGCCCATCACCCACTTTCCCCTCTTGCTCCCCCCCCCATCAACCTTCAGTTTGTTCTCAGTATCCAAGAGTCTCTTATGGTTTGCCTCCCTCCCTCTCTAACTTTTTTTTTTCCTTCCCCTCCTCCATGGTCTTCTGTTAAGTTTCTCAGGATCCACATAAAAGTGAAAACATATGGTATCTGTCTTTCTCTGTATGACTTATTTCACTTAGCATAACACTTTCCAGTTCCATCCACGTTGTGTAGCAATATCTTTAATTCAGTGAGTTACTGTATCAGAAAACAACAGTGCCATCATTAATTTTACTAACTTTTTATCCAGTAGGCATTCAGTAGTATCCACTGGAAACAGGCTTTGTTCCTCAGCTATGGAGTGCCCATTTCCAGACACTGCAATATGATTAGTTAGCCTGTAAGGTGCCTTAGTGGCTTTCTTAGTTCCAGTTTGAAGGATTGGTAAAAGCAATTTTTGACTTTTTATTACTGTAGTAAAATATACATAGCACCATTTTTGACTCATAGGGTGCTCCTAATGTCCATGTTTAAACTATTCACTCTCTTTTTCTTTAAACTCTGAGCAATTGGGCTCAAGATGATGTTACAACTTAACTGGCACCAATATACTCTTTGAAAACACTGTTTCATATGCCACAGTAGGCTAAGTTATTAACATGTATATAGTCAAGGAGAAGACAGCTTCATCATTTTTTTCATTTATTTATAGGTTTGCCCAATTTATTTGGAAAAAAGTTCTCTCATGATCAGATTTTAAGTGTAGATAGTGCGGCTGTGGGGTGAGAAAGTGAATCTTCGTATCTCCTTTTAAGCAATGATCCATTAAGTATAAGAAAAATATGAGCAAAATCTACTTTATCTCAGCACATATTGACTAATCTAACTATGTTCTCAGCTCTACCCTAACCTCAGTGGAAAAGAAAATCAAATGAGCAACATGTTGCCTAAGTTGAGAAATGTTCATACTGTTTTCTATGGTGGCTGCATCATTTTACATTCTTATCAGTAGTGAGTACACAGGGTTCTATTTTCTCCACATCCCCACCAACATTTGTTATTTTCTGTTTTGTTTTGTTTTGTTTTGTTTTGTTTTTTTTTGGTAATGGCCACCCTAACAAGTGTGAGGTATTATCTCATGGTGGCTTTCATTTACATTTCCCTGATGGTGAATGATGTTGTTTTTTAAAAATTTTCTCAATGTCACTCATCATCAGGGGGAAAAAATCGAAACCACATTGAGATACCACCTCAAGCCTGTCTGAATGGCTAAAATTAACGACACAAGAAATAACAGGTGTTGGCGAGGATTCTGGGAAAAGGGAACATGCTTGCACTGTTGGTGGGAATAGAAACTGGTACAGCCACTCTGGAGAACAGTATGGAGGTTCCTCAAAAAACTAAAGATAGAATTACTCTATGAGTCAGCAATTGCACTCTTAGGTCTTTACCCAAAGGATATAAAAATACAGATTTGAAGGGTACCGGCACCCCATTGTTCATAGCAGCATTATCAACAATAGCTAAACTATGGAGAGAGCCCAAGTGTCCACTGACTGATGAATGGATAAAGAAGATGTGGTATATGTATATGTTTTTACAAAACTGTTTATTTATTTATTTTGAGAGAGAGATATAGAGAGAGGGAGAGAGAGAGCACTGGGGAGGGGCAGAGAGAGAAAGGGGGAGAGAGAATCCAAAGCAGGCTCTGAGCTGCCAGCTCAGAGCTCAGAGCCCAATGTGACTTGAGGCTCAATCTCACGAACCCACTGAGACCATGACCTGAGCCAGAATCAAGTCAGATGCTTAAGCAACTGAGCCAGCCAGGTGCCCCTCTCATTGTAGTTTTGATTTGCATTTCCCTGGTGATGAGTGATGTTGAGCATCTTTTCATGTGTCTGTTGGCTATCTGTATGTCTTTGGAGAAATGTCTATTCATGTCTTCTGCCCATTTTTAAAATGGATTATTTGTTTTCCTGATGTTGAGTTGCATAAGCTCTTGTATTTTTTGGATATTAATCCCTATCAGGTCTTCCATTTGCAAATATCTTCTCCATTCAATAGTTTTTCTTTTCTTTTAGTTTTGTTGATTCTTTCCTTTGCTGTGCAGAAGCTTTCTAGTTTGATGTGGTCCCAAAAGTTTACTTTTGCTTTTATTTCCCTTGCCTCAGGAAATATACCTAGAAAAATGTTGCTATGGCCAATGTCAGAGAAATTACTGCCTGTGCTCTCTTCTAGGATTTTTATGGTTTCAGGTCTCACGTTTAGGTTTTTCATCCATTTTGAGTTTATTTTTGTGTATGGTGTGAGAAAGTGGTCCAGTTTCATTCTTTTGCATGTTGTCGCCCAGTTTTCCCAGCGCTATTTGTTGAAGAGACTTTTTCCCATTGCATATTCTTGCCTCCTTTGTCATAGATCAATTGGCCGTGTAATGGTGGGTTTATTTCTGGGCTCTCTATTCAGTTCCATTGATCTATGTGTCTGTTTTGGGTCAGTACCACACTGTTCTGCTTACTAAAGCTTTGTGGTGTGTCTTGAAATCTGGGATTGTGATACCTTCAGTTTTGTTTTTTCAAAATTGCTTTGGCTACTTGGAGTCTTTTGGGTTTCATACAAATTTTAGGATTATTTGTTCTAGTTCTGTGGAAAATGTTGTTGGTATTTCGATAAGGATTGCATTGAATTTGTAGATTACTTTGAGTGCTATGGACATTTTAACAACATTTGTTCTCTAGTCCATGAACATGGAATGTATTTCCATTTGTGTCATCTTCAATTTCTTTCATGATGGTTAACAATCTTGAGTATATTTTCATATATTTTTTGGCCATTTTTCTGTCTTCTTTGGAGAAATATTTGAATCCATAGCCCATTTTAAAATCAGGTTATTTGGGTTTTTGCTACTGAATTGGAGGAAAATACAGTTTCTGTACAATGTATCTGATAATGGATTAATCTATTAACCTAATAGATTATCTGGTATGTTCTGCAAATATTTTCTCCTATTCCCTAGGTTGCCTTTTTCCACTGTGTTGATTGTTTTGTTTGCTTTGTAGAAGATTTTTAGTATGATGTATTTCACTCCTCTAGTTTTGCTTTTGTTGCCTTTTTTTTTGGTGCCCTATCCAAGCAATCAATCACTGTCAACACCAATGTCAAGTAGCTTTACCCATAAGTTTTATTTGAACAATTTTATGGTTTTAGGACTTACAGTTAAGTCTTTCATCAATTTAAACTTGGTTTTATTTTTTTTAATTTTTTTTTAAATAACCTGTTACCTTTCAGCTACTTTAAAACAAAAAAAAATTTTTTAACGTTTATTTATTTTTGAGACAGAGAGAGACAGAGCATGAATGGGGGAGGGTCAGAGAGAGGGAGACACAGAATCTGAAACAGGCTCCAGGCTCTGAGCTGCCAGCACAGAGCCCGATGCGGGGCTTGAACTCACGGACTGCGAGATCATGACCTGAGCCGAAGTCATCAGCCGCCTAACCGACTGAGCCACCCAGGTGCCCCTAAAGTTGGTTTTAGTAAGTAGTATAAGAGTCCAATTTCATTCTTTTGCATGTGGATATCTAGTTTTCATAACATCATTTTTTGAAGAGACTACCGTGTCCTCATTGCATATTATTTTTTTTCATGTGGTCATTTAAAAAAAATTAAATCCAAGTTAGTTAACATATAGTGTAATAATGCCTTCAGGAGTAGAATTTAGTGGTTCATCTTTTACATAGAGTGTTCATCACAAGTGCCCTTCTTAATGCCCATCACCCATTTAGCCCATTTCCCCCGGCCACCCCCCCCCCCCCAGTTTGTCCTCTATAGCTAAGAGTCTCTTATGGTTTGCCTCCCTCTTTGCTTTTATCTTATTTTTCCTTCCCTTCCCCTATGTTCATCTGTTTTGTTTCTTAAATTCCACATATGAGTGAAATTATATGGTATTTGTCTTTCTCCGATTGACTTATTTCATTTACCGTTACACACTCTGGCTCCATCCACGTTGTTGCAAATGGCAAAATTTCGTTCTTTTTGATGGCTGACTAATATTTTGTTTTATATTCTCAAGACTGGTTTTGCTATTTGGAATTCCTCGTACTTTCATGTGGATTTTAGGATTCTTTTGTTTATTTCTATAAAAAATGCCATTGAGATTTTAGGATTTTAATAGAGACTGAATTGAATCTGTAGATCACTTTGGTTATAATGGTCATTTTAACAATACTTAGTCTTCCAAGCTATAAACATGTGACATTTTTCCATTTTCTTGGGTCCTTCTTTTATTTCTTTCATCAAATGCTTTTGTTTCTAGTGATTAAGTCTTTCATCTCATTAGTTGAGTGTATTCCTAAGTAATTTTTTCTTTCTGATGCTACTGATGAGGTAGTTTTCTTATTTCAGATTGCTCATTGTGAGTGCATAGAATCACAACTGAATCCTTAACACGCTGTAGTCTGCCTCCTTTCGATTCCTCCATTGCAACCTCATTAACAAAGTCACTAATGGCCTTCATGTCATTAAGGGCAATGGAAAGTCTTCCAGACTGTTTTGCTTCAACTCTGTTAATATTTTAATGTTGTTGACACAGCCTCTTGAGCCTTATTCTATCCTTGAATTATATGATTACTTCCTTTCAATCCTCTTTGGTAATACCTTCCCTATCAGACTCTTCAATGTCAGAAATACTCAGCACTCTTCCCTAGTCCTCCTCAGCCTTCATGTTTCATACCCCTCCTAGTTTATGTCATTCATTCTGATAAAAAGGCAAAATAGATTCAAGAAACTCAATATTTTGGTTTAGCCTTGAGCCAAATGTCCAACATTTACATATGTTTAATGAGCTTGTGTGTGTGTAAGGATCCAATACATTTCCCTTCACAATTTCCTCATTAAAGGACATACCTGTAGCATTATTCCACTACTGGAATCAACCAGCCTCGCAGGTATCTACATGGTGGGAGGAGGAGCTGTCAAGGGGGTTCCTCTCTACTCCCTAGGGTCATGTAGAAGCTTTCACCTGACTTGGCAAGGTATTCAGATGGACTGCTTTGACCTTGCCTCTGACTATATTTACTTTCAGAAGAGATTTATTTCATTCTTACCAATGTTTATTAGCAAATTTCCAGGTTCACCCTAGGCTCGTTTGTTTGGTTAGCAAAACTTTGATTCAAGTCCTTTGATAGCATCTGTTCACATCAGCTCACTCCTTCTAAAGGGTGGCAGGATATTCTGACAGGAGGATGTCCTCCTATTCTGACAGAGACAGCACTCTATGTGACAGAGAAGGACGAACCTTCTCTTTCACCACAACGTATTATCTCAGGTCTCTTGTTATCTAAAATTCCCTTTAGTGTGAACTTTTGGGAGATTAGTTGTTGACAATGAGTTGTGGTTACAAATGTTATGAGTCACTCCCAGACCAGAGCGTTTTGATGCCAGGGCAAAATTTTTCAGAGCAATGATAAGCATTTGCAATGGTGTTTCTCCATCAACTTTGGTCACAGAATGTTTAAAATAAGAAGCACCCTTATGCTTTTTAATGGTGGACATGCAGTGTGAATATGAAATAAACCTTTGGTTTCAAGGTCCAATGATTTTGAGATTGTTTCCTCAGAACAACCTTGCTTATCCTGACAGATACACATTGCCTTCTTCCAGATATAAAGGGCATTTCGTGAGGATCATGGACATGTGAACAAAGGCAGAATAAAAGGGAAAGGAAAAGGGGTCAAAAGCTGAGAATTCACTGTGAGGACCCATTGGTATTAGTGGGGGCACTAAATCTGTTTTGTATATTCTTCCATCTTTTCAGACTTATTCTCTCTGTTCTCAAATTGAACAAGCAGCATTGGAGTTTCTGCTGTCCCTCAAACACATTCCAGTACTTTTCTTCTTTGTGTGGTTCCCACTGTTTAGAATGCTCTGTCCACTTGCTGCTCTATTGAACTTGCTCTGTCACTCCTTAAGGACATCCTTAAGGACAGTCTCAAGTTGTTATTCTAAGAAGTCATTCCAAATTCCCTACCGAATTCATGTAACTTCTTATTCTCAAAATGAATAGGACTTTGTAATTTCTTGAGTATTAGCCAAAGTCAAGTCCATAGAGGAGGGATTGGAAGATGCTTTATTGTACTTCAAGATAATTTTATTTATATAGGGGGCAGAAATAGCTTTCCTGAAATGTGGGTTCCTAGCGGCACTTGTCCTGGATTGTACATGTATTTGGTCAAGGTTTTTGATAGAAACTAAGTATTCTAGCTTCCCAGTCAGGGCTCTTATTTCTTTTCAACACTACCTTATTATTTAAAAAAAATGTTTTTTAATGTTTGTTTACTTTTGAAGGAGAGAGAGACAGAGTGTGGGGTGGGTGGCAGAGAGTGAGGGAGACATAGAGTCTGAATCAGGCTCCAGGCTCTGAGCTGTCAGCACAGAGCCGGATGTGGGGCTCAAACCCACAAACTGCGAGATCATGACCTGAGCCGAAGTTGGATGCTCAATGGACTGAGCCACCCAGGTGCCTCTCAACACTACTTTAAATGACCTCTTAGTGTGTCATGTGAAAAAATGGGTAGGAGGGAAAGATAACATGATCATTTCTTGGGTCATCTCCCAATTAAGACATTCCATCAATTTTTTCTTTCTATGAGTGAATTCTGTCCCTTAATTTCCTCAAACCCCTCTTCATATCTTTGTTCCTCAGACTATAGATGAAGGGGTTCAGCATGGGTGTCACTACTGTGTACATGACTGTGGCTACCCGGTCTTTCACCACTGAGTACATGGACAGGGGCCTGAAATACACATAGGTGATACTCCCATAGAACAACGCCACTATTGTGAGGTGGGAGCTACAAGTAGAGAAGGCCTTCCACTTGCCAGCTGCAGAGGGAATTCTGAGCACGGTGACAATGATTCGCAGGTAGGAGAAGAGAATGCACAGAAAGGGGGTCGCGATGACAGCCAGGGTCTCGGTCATGACCACAATCTGGCTGGAGGATGTGTCAGAGCAGGATAGCTTTAGCACAGGCTGGGTGTCACAAAAAAAGTGCTTAATGACATGGGAGGCACAGAAGGACAGGCGGGACATGAGTAGCACACGGAGCAGGGAGTGCAGGTGGGAGATGGTGCAAGAACCCAGCAGCATGAGGAGGCAGCGCCGTGGGTTCATAACCCTATTGTAATGGAAGGGGTGGCAGATGGCTACCAGCCGGTCTATGGCCATGGAGGCCAGCAGGTAACTGTCAGTGTTCCCACAGGCCATGAAGAAGTACATCTGGACCAGGCATCCCACGAAGGAGATCGCCTTTGTCTCTGATAGTAAATTCACCAGCATCTTGGGCACAATGACAGTTGTGAAGCAGATATCCATGAATGATAGGTTGCTGAGGAAAAAGTACATGGGGGTATGGAGTCGGGGGTCTGAGTGGATGGCCAGGATGATGAGTACATTTCCCAGCACAGTGACCAGGTACATGATGAGGAAGATGGCAAAGAGAGGTTTCTGTAGCTGAGGGTTGGAAGAGAGGCCCAGGAGGATAAAGCTTGAATCACTGCTGTAGTTCTTGGTCTCCATGTCTGTGCCTTCCTGGACAGGGTATGGAGAAGCAGTTGGAGAGATGTAAAAGGCAATTTCATCAATTCAGCTTCTTCCCTAATCCACAGCCTAGAAAAATAATCTCTCTGCTTTTGTTAGAATTTCAAAACACATTTACTTTAAGAAACTACTGAGATAGAGAGTAAAATCCAACAAGGAAAAAATAAAGAAAATTCCTGGTGCTTTCCCAACGAGAAACTAAAAGTGTGTCCCATGCTTCTTAGGAACTTCTAGGTAGCCTAATGTGTGTGAGTTCTTCTCAAAAATTTTAAAACTATATTCTTCTTAGGTGGTTTCCTGAACAACTCCTTATCCTCTTTTTTCCTTCATGTCCCAGGGGAAGAGGTTGCTGAGTTCCACCTTGAATCAGGATGCTTTCATACAAGGGGTTTCCATGAATTAGGTCCTCTCATTAGGAGTCTCTCCTACTCATAGGACCAGAGGTGGTAGTAGTAGTAATAGGGATGGGACAAAAGGGAGCATCAAATGTCATCAGTGCTCCTTGGTATCCACAGAAGTCTGATGAGACTTGCTTAAGTCTTCATAGCAAAATTTGCTTACTGTTTATTTAAGTATTTTTGTTTGGCCAATATGATCCAGATACTTGAAGTTTTAGAAAAGGATGCCAGTCAAAATAGGAATACTACCATGGATAGCCCATGTTATTGTGGTTAGTTTTAAAATATGTTAATTTTTCTGATTAAAAGACATGAAGTCTTCATTCTAAACCTTCAAATATTATTGAAATAGAAGACTTTGAATGTAAGTCCCTTTCTTACCAATATCATGATAAGAAACACACATAAAAAGATATGGTCATTTTTGTGCAGTGATGGAGGAGTTAACCAACTCTATTGTGGTGGTCATTTCAGAATGTGTAAGTGCATCACATCACCATCTTGTTTCACCTTAAACTTACAAAATGTTATGTGTCCATTGTATTTCAGTAAGGCTAGAAAAAAGTCAATTTTCTCAATTAATAAAGATCAATGCATGTGTAATAAAACCCCAAAAGCATTTTTTGAAGTGTCAAAGTCATTTGTACAAAGATATTTATGGCATCAAATTCAAACTCAAAAGAATTTTTAATGGGACTTGAGAAGGTCATTCTAAAACTCATCTAGAAGAGTAAGTGGCTAATGAAAGAGAAAATAATTTTGAAAAAATTAGAATTTCAGAGAAGTTTTCTAACCAAAAATCAAAGTACATAACAATGAGAAACAGATAATAGTACACACAGAGAAAAACAAATGAAGGGTCAACATAAAGAATTCTGTATACCTGTGTTTATACATGTGTATAGATCTTAATCTACGTAGAAATTAATATATAATATTTATCTCATAGCAATGAAAAATGGATGAACTATTAAATAAGATATTTGATATTTATGTCAGTTGGCTTCAGCTTTTGAAAAGAGAAGACTAGATTTATATCTTAACACACATAGAAATAATTCTATATGAATGAACAAACTAAAAGTAAAAACAAAATCCAAACCATAAAGTAAGTATAAGCTAAAAAGGAGTATATATTTATGGTCTCAGGACAAGGATGCCATTCCAAGTAAGAAAAAAATGTAGAGGTATAAAGACAAAATACTGTACTCAAATATTTGATAATTACATAATAATTAAAGCTGAAATATACACTAATGACTCAGGGAGAGAGAAGAAATAACAACCAACACTACAGAAAATACAAAAAATTGTAAGAGAATATTATGAAAAACTATTTGCCAACCTGGAAAACTATTTGGACAACCTAGAAGAAATGGATAAATTCCTAGAAACATATAAATCATCAAAACTGCAGCAGGAAGAAGTAGAAAACTTGAACAGACTGATAACCTGCAAAGAAATTTAATCAGTAATCAAAAAACGCCAACAAAGCAAAATCCTAGACCAGATGGCTTCACAGGTGAATTCTACGAAACATTTTAAGAAGAGTTAATACCAATTCCTCTGAAACTATCCCTTCCCCCCCAAAAATAGAAAAGGATGGAAAACTTCCAGATTCATTCTGTGAGGCAAGCATTACCCTGATACCAAAACAGGTAAAGATACAACAAAAAGAGAACTGCAGGCCAATATCCCTAATGAACATAGATCCAAAAATCTCAATAAAATACTAGCAAACTGAACCCTACAATACATTAAAAGAATCAGTTGCATTTCTCTACACCAAAAATGAAGCAACAGAAAGAGAAATCAAGAAATTGATCCCATTTACAATTGCACCAAGAACCATAAAATGCCTAGGAATAAGACTAACCAACGATGTAAAAGATATGTATGCTGAAAACTATAGAAAATTTATGAAGGAAATTGAAGACACAAAGAAATGGAAAAACATTCCATGCCCATGGATTGGAAGAACAAATATTGTTAATGTCAACACTACCCAAAGAAATCTATAAATTCGATGCAATCCCAATCAAAATTGCACTGGCATTCTTCTCAAAGCTAGAACAAACAATCCTAAAATTTGTATGGAACCCCACAAGACCTCCAATAGCCAAAGTTATGTTAAAAAAGAAAACCAAAGCAGGAGGCATCACAATCCTGGACTTTAGCATCTACTACAAGGCTATAATCATCAAGACAGTATGGTTCTGGCACAAGAAAAGACACATAGACCAATGGAATAGAATAGAGAACCCAGAATTGGACCTACAAATGTATGGCCAACTAATAATCTTTGACAAAGCAGGAAAGAGTATCCAAAGAAAAAAAGAGTCTCTTTAGCAAAGGGTGCTGGGAGAACTGGACAGCAACATGCAGAAGAATGAAACTAGACCACTTTCTTACACCATTAACAAAAATAAACTCAAAAGGGATGAAAGACCTAAATGTGAGCCAGGAAACTATCAAAACTGGCAATAATATCTTTGACCTCAGCTGCAGCAATTTCTCGCTCAACATGTCTATGGAGGCAAGGGAAATAAAAGAAAAAATGAACTATTGGACCTCATCAAGATAAAAACCTTCTACACTGTAAAGGAAACAATCAATAAAACTAAAAGGCAACCAATGGAATGGGAGAAGATATTTGCAACTGACATATTTGATAAAGGGTTAGTATCCAAAATCTATAAAGAACTTACCAAACCGAACACCTAAAAAACAAAAAATCCAGTGAAGAAATGGGAAGGAGACATGAATAGACACTTTTCCAAAGAAGACATCCAGATGGCAAACAGACACATGAAAAGATGCTCAACATCACTCATCATTAGGGAAATACAAATCAAGACCACATTGAGATACCACCTCACACTGGTCAGAGTGGCTAAAATTGACAACCCAGGAAACAATAGGTGTTGGTGAGGATGTGGAGAAACAGGAACCTTCTTGCATTGTTGGTGGGAATGCAAACTGGTGCATCCACTCTGGAAAGCAGTTTGGAGGTCCCTCAAAAAATTAAAAATATAAGTACCCTACAACCCAGGAATAGTGCTACTAGGAATTTATCCAAAGGATACAGGAGTGTTGATTCATAGGGGCAGATGTACCCCAGTGTTTATAGCAGTACTTTCAACAATAGCCAAATTGTGGAAAGAGCCCAAATGTCCATCAACTGATGAATGGATAAAGAAGATGTGGTTTATATATACAATGGAATACTACTTGGCAATGAGAAAGAATGAAATCATACCATTTGCAACAACATGGATGGAACTGGAGGTTATTATGCTAAGTGAAATAAGTCAGTCAGAGAAAGACAGATATATGTTTTCACTCATGTGGAACATGAGAAACTTAAAAGACCATAGGGGAAGGAAAGTGGAAAAAATTGTTTTAAACAGAGAGGGAGGCAAACCATAAGAGACTCGTACATACAGAGAACAAACTGAGGGTGATGGGGGGTGGTGCAGGAGGGGGGAGATCAGTGATGGACATTGAGGAGGGCACTTGTTGGGATGAGCAGTGGGTGTTGTATGTAAGTGATTAATCACAGGAATCTACCCCCAAAGCCAAGAGCACACAATATATACACTGTATGTTAGCTAACTTGACAATAAATTATATGTATACATTTTTTTAATGCCAGAAAAAAATGAAAGAATCATTCATGACAGTCAAGTGGTTTTTTTTTCCCCTATGTTGCAAAGATAGTTCAATATTCAAAAATCAATCAATGTGATACACTACATTAATAAAGGATAAGAACCACATGATGATTTCAATATATGCAGAAAAAGCATTTGACAAAGTACAACATCCATTCGTGATAAAAACCTGCAACTAAGTGGGTTTAGAGGGAATATACCTCAACATCATAAAGGCCGTATATGAAAAACCCACAGCTAATATCATCCTCAATGTGGAAAAATGGAGAGTTTTTCTTCTATGGTCAGAAACAAGACAGGGATGATACATTCATCACAGTTATTCAAAATAGTACGGATAGTTTTAGCTACAGCAATCAGACAAGAAAAAGAAATAAAAGGCATCCAAATCAGCAAAGAAGAAGTCAAACTTTCACTATTTGCAGATAACATGATAGTCTATATAGAAAGCCCAAAGACTCCACCACAAATCTGCTAGAGCTGAACAGTGAATTCAGTAAAGTTTCAGGATACAAAATTAACCTACAGAAATGAGTTGCATTTCTATAAAGCAATAACGAAGTAACACAAAGAGAAATTAAGAGATTGACCCCATTTAGGATTGCACCAAAAACAATGAGATACCTAGGAATAAACCTAACCAAAGAGGTGAAGATCTGTACTCTGAAAATTATAAAACATTGATGAAAGAAATTGAAGAGGACACAAAGAAATGGAAAGTCATTCCATGCTCATTGATTGGGAGAACAAATATTGTTAAAATATCTATACTACCCAAAGAAATCTACACACTTAATGCAAGCCCTATTAAAATACCAACAGCATTTTTCACAGAGTGAGAACAAACAATCCTATAATTTGTATGGAACCGCAAAGGGCTCTGAATAGCCAAAACAGACTTCAAAAAGAAAAGCAAAGCTGGAGGCATCACCATTCCAAACTTCAAGTTCTACTACAGCTTTGATCAAAACAGTATGGTACTTGCATAAAAATAGACACAGGGGTGCCTGCGTGGCTCAGTTGGTTAAGTGTCAGACTCTTGATTTCAGCTCAGGTCATGATCTCACAATTCACGAGTTTGAGGCCTGCATCGGGCTGTGAGCTGACAGTGTGAGCCTGCTTGGGATTCTCTCTCTCCTTCTCTCTCTCAGCCCCTCTCTAACTTGTGTGCACACACTCTCTCTCTCTCTGTCTCTCATTCTCAAAAATAAATAAACTTAAAAAACATTAGACACATAGGTGAATAAACAGTATAGAAAACCCAGCAATTAATCCACAACTCTATGGTCCTTTATACTTTGACAAAGCAGGAAAGAATATCCAATGGGGAAAAGTCTCTTCAACAAATGGCATTGGGAAAACTGAGCAGAAACTTGCAAAAGAATTATATTGGGCCACTTTCTTATGCTATACACAAAAATAAATTCAAAATGGATGGAAGACCTAAGTGGGAGACCTGAAACCAGAAAAACCCTAGAGAACACAGGCAGTATCTTCTTAGACATCAGCCTTAGCAACTTCTTTCTAAATATGTCTCCTAGGGAAGGGAAGCAAAAGCAAAAATAAACTATTAAGACTACATCAGAATTAAAAGCTTCTACACAGCAAAGGAAACAATCAATAAAACCAAAAGGTAACCTATGAATGGGAGAAGATATTTGTGAATGACCTATCTGGTAAAGGAATCTATAAAGAACTTATAAAACTGAACACCAAAAGATAAATTATCCACTTAAAATATGGGCAGAAGACATAAAGAAACATTTCTCCAAGAAAGATATATTGATGGCCAACAGACACATGAAAGGTGCTCAACATTAGTCATCGTGAGGGAAATGCAAATCACAACTACAATGAGATATCACCTCACACCTGTCAGAATGGCTACAATCAACAACACAGGAAACCACAGGTGTTAGCAAGGGTGTGTAGTAAGGCACCTCTCACACTGTTGGTGGGAATGCAAAATGGTATAGCCAGTGTGGAAAACATTATGGAATTCCCTCAAAAAGTTAAAATAGAATTACCCCATAATCAAGCCATTGCACTACTAGGTATTGACTCAAAGAATACAAAAATACTTATTCAAAGGAACACATGCACCTCAATGTTTATAGCAGCATTACCTACAATAGCCAAATTATGGAAAGAGCTAAAATGTCTATCAACTGATGAATGGATAAAGAAGATATATACTACACACACACACACACACATGCGCGAATATACAATGGACTAGATATAAAATGGAATATTACTCAGCCGTCAAAAAGAATGAAATCTTACCATTTGCAACTATGTGGATGCAGGTGGAGAGTATTATGTTAGGCAAAATAATTCAACCAGAGAAAGACAAATACCATATTTCAAATGTTGTGTTTTATCTACCCTAAGTGATGCTATCACACCTGTTCCCCAAGCCATACAGATGTGGTAGAAAACAAAGCTGGTGTGGTCTCTGCAACAGAAGTCCTTTTACTGCCCAGTGCCTTATGCCTCCTGCTGACCCACTCTTTTTCTCCCTCCTTTGCTCCCACACATTGGGACCTTTTCAATTTACTTCTTTCTTTTCCCTTTCTGCCTCCCATCCCATGAAGCCATGTGCTCACCCATGTTCCCTGTCTTCAGAGAGGAACAGTTGTAGGAGACTTTGGCCCTCAGTGCTGTCACACTGTGAGAAAACAGAAACTCTCTCCTTTTGCACCATCAGTACTTGACCTTCGAATCTCTCGTGGGTCAGGTTCTTAGAAACCCAGCTTGTCCCTGACTACCCTCTTCCCACTTCCAGCAGAGAGGCAAACGGATATGGAGCCCCTTGAACAGATATGTCTTGCTTAGGGAACCTGCAGAGCCCTTTCTTGGCATGTTCCTTCTCTTCAATTGTCTGAAATCCCTTCTTTATGCCCAATTTTCACTCTAGTGTCAGATTGGAGCTTGACCCAGCCATTCCCAGCCATTAAATTACAGATTCCAAGGCAAGTGGACATTTGAAATATGCCCACTGGGTTCTTTTTTATGAACAATTGTCTTCCGTCTCTTTCAACGTACCTTTGGTATCCATCTGATCGACCAGAAGTGCTTCAAGTGGGACTTTGGCTGAAACCGTGTGTAGTGTCCCTCTGCTGGGCTGGCAGTGCCTCACCCTGATGTCTCCTGCTGGAGACACCCACTTCATCGCAGCCCCTTCCCGTGGATACTCTCAGTCACGGTCATACAGTAGCGAGCAGTGACACAGTGCTCAGGTGTGCCAGACCCTGTCCCAGGAATTTTATGTACATTAAGTCATTTAGTCTTTACAGTACCCCCATTTTACAGATAGTGAAAGTGAGGGAGAAGCACTTGAAGTGACTTGGCTAAGTCCACACAGCTAGAGGGTGTGGAGTCCAGCTTCAGAATGTGTGCTCTTACCCCCTGCAGTATCCTCGTTTTCTCGTTCACTTGTCTCCTGTCTTTGAGATGGAGGAGAGAAGATGGGATTAGGAAAAGAGAGGAAGATCATATGAAGATGTTGACCCCCAGGTTCTGTTCCCAAGGACCCCTCAGCCTGCCTACCTGTGGGCTTGACAGAGGAGGTTCAGGGTCCTGATAAGACTAGGGGGTTTTCCAGGTGTTAAGGTCAGTCTCCGAATCTGTGAGGAAGTAGGCGAGGGGAAATGCAGATCTGGTTTCAGGAATGTGCTGTCTCCTTTCTCTACCTACAGTGGGCATTGGAACCCAGGGGCCTGTCCTCCGTGCATGTCAGAGCCCTGTGGGGATTGGCCCTGTGGCCTTCCCGGGAGAGGAGAAGATTACTGATGTCCTCACTGAACTCTTTTGGGAGCTCGCAGGGGCTTCTCACGGGAGCTTGGTGGGAACTCTTGGCTGTAGGTGTAGCTTCATCTCCCCAGGAAGAGATAGGGCCATTCAGCAACAAGGGTGGAGGTGATTCATGAACAATTTATGTTAAGTATGTATATGAAAATGCGTGTTGTGCACACACACGCTCTCTATACATGCATGTACTCCTTGTGCATGTCTGTGTGTAGGCTTCTGTGTGCCTACCTGGAGGGAGAAGTGACGGCCTCTGACGTCTCTGAAGTCTGTGTCTACATGCATGGCTTATCTAGGTGCTGGTGCAGTGTTATGGCAAAGGATTTAAGAGGCAGGCTCTATAGCCAGAGGGAGTAGATTCAAATGCTGGCTCTGTCGCCTACAATCTTGATGTGCTTTTGCAACTTAGCAGATAGATATTTTAAGTTTTTGTTAGAATTCCAGTTAACTAATATACAACATAATATTAGTTTCATGTGGACAGTGTAGTGATTCAACACTTCCATACAACGCCCGGTGCTTGAGTGAATTCCTTAATCCCCATCACCTATTTAACCCATCCCTCCATCCACCTCACCTCTGCTAGCCATCAGTTTGTTCTCTATAGTTAAGAGTTTGTTTCTTGGGTTGCTTCTCTTTATTTTCCCTTTGCTCATTTGTTTTGTTTCTTAAATTCCCCATATGAGTGAAATAATATGGTATTTTTCTTTCTCTGGTGGAATTATTTTGCTTAGCGTAATACTCTCTACCTCTATCCTTGTTGTTGAACATGGCAAGGTTTGATTCTTTTTGATGGCTGAGTAATAATCCGCATCTCCTTTATCTTCTTTATCCATTATTCAGTTGATGGACATCTGAGCTGTTTCCATATTTTTGCTATTGTATGTAATGCTACTGTAGACATAGGGGTGCATGTATCTCTTTGAATTAGTATTGGGGTTTTTTTAAGAGAGAAATAGAGAGCATGAGCAGGGGAGAGGGACAGAGAGAGAGGTGGGGGGGGGGATCTTAATCAGGGTCCATGCTCAGGGCAGAGCCTCATGCAGGGCTGAATCCCAGGACTCTGGTATCATGACCTGACTGAAACCAAGAATTGGAGGTTGGCCAAGTGAGCAACCCTGGTGCCCCTGAATTAGTATGCTTTGGGAAAATACCTAGTAGTGCAATTGCTGGATTGTAGGATAGTTCTATTTTTAACTTATGAATCCCCAAATTGTGTTTTGCACAATTGTGTTTGCAGTCAGTTGAGTGACTGCACCAGTTTGCATTTGTACCAACAGTGCCAGAGGGTTCCCCTTGCTTACATATTTGCCAACACCTGTTGTTTCCTATGTTGTTGATTTTAGCCATTCTGACAGGTGTGAAGTGATATCTCATTGTGGTTTTGATTTGCATTTCCATGATCATCAGTACAGTTGGGCATCTTTATATGTGTCAATTGGCTATCTGTATGTCTACCTTGGAAAAATGTCTCTTTTTGTCTTCTGCCCCCTTTTTTAGTTGGATTATTCATTTTGGAGTATTGTTGATTGTTTCCAGATTTTTTTAAAAAATGTTTTTTCTTTTAACAGACTTAAATTTTTTAGAGCAGTTACAGGTTCACAGAAAATTGATCACTTGGTACAGAGGGTTCCCACATATTTTCAAGCCCCCATACGTGCACAGACACCCCCCCCCCATTATCAACTTCCCCAGCAGAGTGCTACAGTTGTCATGATTGATGAACCATAGCAACACATCATCATCATTCATCGAGTTTACATTAGGGTTCACTCTTGCTGTTGTACATTCTACAGGTTTTGAAAAATGTATACTGACACCATGATAGTGGTGGCCCTAAAGTCCTTGGTGTTTCACCTATTCATTCCTCTGTCTCCCTGAACCCTTCAAGCACCAATCTTTTTACTGTCTCCATAGTTTTACCTTTTCCAGAATGTCATGTAATGGAATCAGATAGCTTGTAACCTTTTCAACGTTTATTTATTTTTGAGACAGAGAGAGACAGAGCATGAACAGGGGAGGGTCAGAGAGAGAGGGAGACCCAGAATCCGAAGCAGGCTCCAGGCTCTGAGCTGTCAGCACAGAGCCCGACGCGGGGCTCGAACCCACGGACCGTGAGATCATGACCTGAGTCGAAGTCGGACGCTTAACCGACTGAGCCACCCAGGCGCCCCTTGTAACCTTTTCAGACTGGCTTCTTTCATTTAGTAATATGTGTTTAAGTTTCCTCCATGTGTTTTCCAGACTTGATCGCCCATTTCTTTTTTGTACTGAATAATATTTCATTGTTTGGATGTACACATTTATTTATCCTGTTTATTTATCCATTCACCCATTGAAAGATATATATTTAAAAATAGAGATGATTTTATCATTACATGGGAAATGCAAAAATCTTATTCTGCCACATGACACTGTCTTCTGTTTTGTGTGTGGTGCTTCAGTTCATAAACCCCACCTCTATTTCAGGTTCCCAGCTTTATTTTTTTTTATTTTTTCCAATATATGAAATTTATTGTCAAATTGGTTTCCATACAACACCCAGTGCTCATCCCAAAAGGTTCCCTCCTCAATACCCATCATCCACCCTCCCCTCCCTCCCACTCACCATCAACCCTCAGTTTGGTCTCAGTTTTTAAGAGTCTCTCATACTTTGGCTCTCTCCCACTCTAACCTCTTTTTTTTTTTTCCTTCCCCTCCTCCATGGGTTTCTGTTAAGTTTCTCAGGATCCACATAAGAGTGAAGACATATGGTATCTGTCTTTCTCTGTATGGCTTATTTCACTTAGCATCACACTCTCCAGTTCCATCCACGTTGCTACAAAGGGCCATATTTCGTTCTTTCTCATTGCCATGTAGTACTCCATTGTGTGTATAAACCACAATTTCTTTATCCATTCATCAGTTGATGGACATTAGGCTCTTTCCATAATTTGGCTATGGTTGAGAGTGCTGCTATAAACATTGGGGTACAAGTGCCCCTATGCATCAGTACTCCTGTATCCCTTGGGTAAATTCCTAGCAGTGCTATTGCTGGGTCATAGGGTAGGTCTATTTTTAATTTTCTGAGGAACCTCCACACTGTTCTCCAGAGTGGCTGCACCAGTTTGCATTCCCCCCAACAGTGCAAGATGGTTCCCGTTTATCCACATCCTCGCCAGCATCTATAGTCTCCTGATGTGTTCATTTTGGCCACTCTGACTGGCGTGAGGTGATATCTGAGTGTGGTTTTGATTTGTATTTCCCTGATGAAGAGCGACGTTGAGCATCTTTTCATGTGCCTGTTGGCCATCGAATGTCTTCTTTAGAGAAGTGTCTATTCATGTTTTCTGCCCATTTCTTCACTGGGTTATTTGTTTTTCGGGTGTGGAGTTTGGCGAGCTCTTTATAGATTTTGGATACTAGCCCTTTGTCTGATATGTCATTTGCAAATATCTTTTCCCATTCCGTTGGTTGCCTTTTAGTTTTGTTGGTTATTTCCTTTGCTGTGCAGAAGCTTTTTACCTTCATAAGGTCCCAGTAGTTCATTTTTGCTTTTAATTCCCTTGCCTTTGGGGATGTGTCAAGTAAGAAATTGCTACGGCTGAGGTCAGAGAGTTCTTTTCCTACTTTCTCCTCTAGGGTTTTGATGGTTTCCTGTCTCACATTCAGGTCCTTTATCCATTTTGAGTTTATTTTTGTGAATGGTGTGAGAAAATGGTCTAGTTTCAACCTTCTGCATGTTGCTGTCCAGTTCTCCCAGCACCATTTGTTAAAGAGACTGTCTTTTTTCCATTGGATGTTCTTTCCTTCTTTGTCAAAGATTAGTTGGCCATACGTTTGTAGGTCTAGTTCTGGGGTTTCTATTCTATTCCATTGGTCTATATGTCTGTATATGGTATTGGTCTGTGCCAATACCACGCTGTCTTGATGATGACAGCTTTGTAGTAGAGGCTAAAGTCTGGGATTGTGATGCCTCCTGCTTTGGTCTTCTTCTTCAAAATTACTTTGGCTATTCGGGGCCTTTTGTGTTTCCATATGAATTTTAGGATTAATATGGATTGTTCTAGTTTCAAGAAGAATGCTGGTGCAATTTTGATTGGGATTGCATTGAATGTGTAGATAGCTTTGGGTAGTATTGACATTTTGACAATATTTATTCTTCCAATCCATGAGCAGGGAATGTCTTTCCATTTCTTTATATCTTATTCAATTTCCTTCATAAGCTTTCTATAGTTTTCAGCATACAGATCTTTTACATCTTTGGTTAGATTTATTCCTAGGTATTTTATGCTTCTTGGTGCAATTGTGAATGGGATCCGTTTCTTTATTTGTCTTTCTGTTGCTTCATTGTTAGTGTATAAGAATGCAACTGATTTCTGTACATTGAGTTTGTATCCTGCAACTTTGCTGAATTCATGTATCAGTTCTAGCAGACTTTTGGTGGAGTCTATTGGATTTTCCATGTATATCATGTCATCTGCAAAAAGCGAAAGCTTGACTTCATCTTTGCCAATTTGGATGCCTTTGATTTCCTTTTGTTGTCTGATTGCTGATGCTAGAACTTCCAACACTATGTTAAACAACAGCGGTGAGAGTGGGCATCCCTGTCGTGTTCCTGATCTCAGGGAAAAAGCTCTCAGTTTTTCCTCATTGAGGATGATGTTAGCTGTGGGCTTTTCATAAATGGCTTTTATGATGTTTAAGTATGTTCCTTCTATCCCGACTTTCTCGAGGGTTTTTGTTAAGAAAGGGTGCTGGATTTTGTCAAAGGCCTTTTCTGCATCGATTGACAGGATCATATGGTTCTTCTCTTTTCTTGTATTAATGTGATGTATCACGTTGATTGATTTGCGAATGTTGAACCAGCCCTGCATCCCAGGAATGAATCCCACTTGATCATGGTGAATAATTCTTTTTATATGCTGTTGAATTCGATTTGCTAGTATCTTACTGAGAATTTTTGCATCCATATTCATCAGGGATATTGGCCTGTAGTTCTCTTTTTTACTGGGTCTCTGTCTGGTTTAGGAATCAAAGTAATACTGGCTTCATAGAATGAGTCTGGAAGTTTTCCTTCCCTTTCTAGTTCTTGGAATAGCTTGAGAAGGATAGGTATTATCTCTGCTTTAAACGTCTGGTAGAACTCCCCTGGGAAGCCTTCTGGTCCTGGACTCTTATTTGTTGGGAGATTTTTGATAACCGATTCAATTTCTTCGCTGGTTATGGGTCTGTTCAAGCTTTCTATTTCCTCCTGATTGAGTTTTGGAAGACTGTGGGTGTTTAGAATTTGTCCATTTCTTCCAGGTTGTCCAATTTGTTGCCATATAATTTTTCATAGTATTCCCTGATAATTGTTTGTATCTCTGAGGGATTGGTTGTAATAATTCCATTTTCATTCATGATTTTATCTATTTGGTTCTTCTCCCTTTTCTTTTTTAGAAGCCTGGCTAGAGGTTTGTCAATTTTGTTAGTTTTTTTTCAAAAAACCAACTCTTGGTTTCGTTGATGTGCTCTAAAGTTTTTTTAGATTCTATATTGTTTATTTCTGCTCTGATCTTTATTATTTCTCTTCTTCTGCTGGGTTTAGGCTGCCTTTGCTGTTCTGCTTCTATTTCCTTTAGGTGTGCTGTTAGATTTTGTATTTGGGATTTTTCTTGTTTCTTGAGATAGGCCTGGGTTGCAATGTATTTTCCTCTCAGGACTGCCTTTGCTGCGTCCCAAAGCATTTGGATTGTTGTATTTTCATTTTCGTTTGTTTCCATATGTTTTTTAATTTCTTCTCTAATTGCCTGGTTGACCCACTCATTCTTTAGTAGGGTGTTCTTTAACCTCCATGCTTTTGGAGGTTTTCCAGACTTTTTCCTGTGGTTGATTTCAAGCTTCATAGCATTGTGGTCTGAAAGTGTGCATGGTATAATTTCAATCCTTGTATAGTTATGAAGGGCTGTTTTGTGACCCAGTATATGATCTATCTTGGAGAATGTTCCATGTGCACTCGAGAAGAAAGTATATTCTGTTGCTTTGGGATGCAGAGTTCTAAATATATCTGTCAAGTCCATCTTGTGTCATTCAGGGCCCTTGTTTCTTTATTGACCGTGTGTCTAGATGATCTATCCGTTTCTGTAAGTGGGGTGTTAAAGTCCCCTGCAATTACCACATTCTTATCAATAAGGTTGCTTATGTTTGTGAGTAATTGCTTTATATATTTGGGGGCTCTGGTATTCGGCGCATAGACATTTATAATTGTTAGCTCTTCCTGATGTATAGACCCTGTAATTATTATATAATGCCCTTCTTCATCTCTTGATACAGCCTTTAATTGAAAGTCTAGTTTGTCTGATATAAGTATGGCTACTCCAGCTTTCTTTTGGCTTCCAGTAGCATGATAAATAGTTCTCCATCCCCTGACTCTCAATCTAAAGGTGTCCTCAGATCTAAAATGAGTCTCTTGTAGACAGGAAATAGATGGGTCTTGTTTTTTTATCCATTCTGATACCCTATGTCTTTTGGTTGGCACATTTAATCCATTTACATTCAGTGTTATTATAGAAAGATACGGGTTTAGAGTTATTGTGATGTCTGTATGTTTTATGCTTGTAGCGATGTCTCTGGTACTTTGTCTCACAGGATCCCCCTTAGGATCTCTTGTAGGGCTGGTTGAGTGGTGATTAATTCCTTCAGTTTTTGTTTGGGAAGACCTTTATCTCTCCTTCTATTCTAAATGACAGACTTTCTGGATAAAGGATTCTCAGCTGCATATTTTTTCTGTTCAATGCATTGAAGATCTTGTGCCAATCCTTTCTGGCCTGCCAAGTTTCAAAAGAGAGATCAGTCACGAGTCTTATAGGTCTCCCTTTATAAGTTAGGGCACGTTTATCCCTTGCTGCTTTCAGAATTTTCTCTTTATCCTTGTATGTTGCCAGTTTCCCTATGATATGTCGTGCAGAAGATCGATTCAAGTTACGTCTGAAGGGAGTTCTCTGTGCCTCTTGGATTTCAATGCCTTTTTCCTTCCCCAGTTCAGGGAAGTTCTCAGCTATTATTTCTTCAAGTACCCCTTCAGCACCTTTCCCTCTCTCTTCCTCCTCTGGGATACCAATTATGCGTATATTATTTCTTTTTAGTGTATCACTTAGTTCTCTAATTTTCTCCTCATACTCTTGGATTTTTTTTATCTCTCTTTTTCTCAGCTTCCTCTTTTTCCATAACTTTATCTTCTAGTTCACCTATTCTGTCCTCTGCCTCTTCAATCTGAGCCGTCGTCATTTCCATTTTATTTTGCATTTTGTTTAAAGCGTTTTTCAGCTCCTCCTAACTGTTCCTTAGTCCCTTGATCTCCGTAGCAAGAGATTCTCTGCTGTCCTCTATACTGTTTTCAAGCCCAGTGATTAATTTTAGGACTATTATTCTAAATTCACTTTCTGTTATATTATTTAAATCCTTTTTGATCAGTTCATTGGCTGTCATTATTTCCTGGAGATTGTTTTGAGGGGAATTCTTCCGTTTGGTCATTTTGGATATTCCCTGGAGTGGTGCGGACCTGCAGGGCACTTCCCCTGTGCTGTGGTGTATAAGTGAAGTTGGTGGGCAGAGTTGCAGTCAGACCTGACGTCTGCCCCCAGCCCTCAGGTTCCAAGCTCCACGAGGGCCCTGTGTATGGGCACTGTGTTCCACTTCAGAAGCAAGGCAGAGTAGTCCTCTGACTTGCCAAAGTCACGGTTAGAGTGGGGCTGGCATGGGAGCCTGTTCTTATGGTTCCTTACTTGGTTTCCTCTGATATAGTAGCAGAATACTGCCTCCCTAACAAGGGGCAGGTGTTTGGTGGCTGAGGGCAGGGCTTGGTGGTGGTGGATGGATTCCATGAAGGGAATCTAAAACCCCTAAGCATGCCAGTGGGAATCTGAGAGCTGACCATGGTGAAGTGGTTTGGGACTGGGTCTTCAGTTTCTTTATGCCTGTGTATAGCTGGCTGACTTCATCTTTGTCCTTTGAACCTCCTCATTTCCAAAAACCTTGGTCATTTCTATTTTGTGCAGGAAGCCCAGGGTTACCTATGATGCAGATCAGTAGGACTCTGGCTCAGATGAAACGAGTTTCTGGGGACGCCCCTAAGAATGACTTCATGATATGTGTCTGGAATTCCTGACACATCCAGAAACAATGGCTCTGAGAACACTTCTCCTGTGCAGGGAATGCAGTGGCTCTGGACAAGCTCGGTGCTGTTTGTATTTATAGTTATACACCAGGTTCCACCCTAAGTAGCTCATTTGCTTCCTCCATGTGCAAGTTCTGCTGATGGGACATCTGGAGAGGCTTGTCTGGAAGGAGATTCTTCTGCTGTGGGGGGAAATACATCCATATCCTCATCTCTTGAACCTTCTACTCTTGGATTATATGACTCCTCGTTTTCAGTCTTCTTTGCTAATATCTTCTCTCTCAGACTCTTCAACGTTAGAAATACTCAGCACTCTTCTCCAGTCCTCCTTAGCCTTGATGTTTCACATCCCTTGTAGTTTATGTCATTCACTCTGATACACAGATAAACTATGTCCAAGGAACTCAGCTTTCCTTAGCTCAATATTGAGGAAAATTCACTCTGATACACAGATAAACTATGTCCAAGGCACTCAACTTTCCTTAGCTCAATACTGAGGAAAATCTCCTCAAGATTGAGGAAAAACTCAACTTTCCTTAGCTCAATATTGAGTGATGATGAATGTTTACAGTGGCATCTGCTCCATTGGCTTTGGTTGCTGAACGTTTAAAATGAGCAGCACCCTAATCCTTTTCAATGGTGGATATGCAGTGTGATAACTAACTAAACCTTTGGTTTCCAAGTCCAGCAATTTTGAGATTGTTTGTTTCCTCAGCACAATGTAAGTGGAAGGACCCACTGCATTCCCCTTCACAGTTTGCTCATTAAAGGACATGCCTCTAGTATTAGTCCACTGTCACATTCAGCCAGGCACAGGTATCTATATGGTGGGAGGATGAGCTATCAAGGGGTTTCCTGTCTACCCCCAAGGGCTATGTAGAAGCTTTCACTCGACTTAGAAAGGTATTCAGAAGGCTTGCTTAGACCTTTCATCTGACTACATGTACTTTTAGAAGAGATTTATTTCCTTCTTACCAATGTTTATTAGCAAATTTCTAAGTTCACTGTAGGCTCCTTTGTTTGGATAGCAAAAGTTTTAATTATTTATGTTTTCATTAGAGAGAAAGGGACACAGAGAGAGAGAGAGACAGAGAGAGGGAGAGACAGAGAGAAAGCAGGGGAGGGTGGCAGAGAGAGAGAGAGAGAGAGAGAGAGAGAGAGAGAGAATCTTAAGCAGGCTCCACTCTCAGCATAGAGCTCGACACAGGACTGGATCATGCAAACTTGGGATCATGACCAGAGCTGAAATCAAAAGGCAGACGCTCAACCAACTGAGCCACCCAGGCGCCTCTGGATAGCAAAACTTTTATTAGAAAGTTTTTTGATACTACCAACCACCATCAGTTCACTCCTCCTGAAGGGTGGTGGGATATCTTGCTGAAACTACGTCCCATTCTGACAGACAGCACTCTAGCTGTGACTGAGAAGATTGGGACTAACCAGGGGCCCAGATTTGTAATGCACCCCACATGTTATTTCATCATTTGTCATCTACTTTATGGAATACCTATAGTATTAAACATAAAAAGTCTTGATTTTTAGTGACTATGTGTTGTTGAGAAAAGAGAGTCTGGGTTGATGGCAGAGTGGAGAAAAAAAAATATGTTCGGTTTCCTGGGAATAAATGACTTAATTATGTTTAGAAGTTACTTGAAGGTAAAATTAATGAATTTATTCATTCCATATATGTCAGGAATCCCCCAATTTTTAATGTGGTTGATTCAACTAGCTTAAAATTATGTCACAAAAATAGAGGAAGTAGAAAATATATAGTAGCTCAAGGCCAAAAACTGAGTGACTTGTGGGAGACAGGGATGAAAGCCAGGTATGTGTGTATAAGATGAAGGCAGTTGCAATTTGAGTTTGTTTCCTGAATTGCTGGTTGCTTCCTGATCAGTGGAAGAGGACACAGTAACAGCAATGGCAGGGACTTTAATGTTGGTCTCTCTTTAATGTTGGGTGGCCCTGTGTTCCATTAGACCACCATATACCTCTTATTATATCGCTAAGGCTAAATGTCTGACATTCAGCTTCAGCTCTTGCCATCTATAAGCTTATGATTAATAAAATCTGGTGGTTGTTAAAACTTGTTGAAATAATTGAGACAAAAGGATTCCACATACAGTATATAATCTTGTGATTTTTGCTATTGAAATTGATAATCAGGAACATTGATTAAGCAACAAATTCACACGTATGTATTTGTGTTACTAGAGTTGTGTACTAATCATTAAATCTGTTCATTAGATAATGTTGGGTCCATTTGACAGATTTGCTGTTGAATTGTGCCTCCTGTCTCCCTTGTGTTTGGGAGGGATCATGAGATTAGTTGTTGACAATAAATTGTAGTTACAAGTGGTGTGAGTCACTTCCAGACCAGAGTTTTTCGATGCCCATGTGAAATCTGCTCAAGAGATTTCCTCAGCTTCTGACAGAGTGATGATAAATGTTTACAGTGGCATCTGCTCCATTGGCTTTGGTTGCTGAATGTTTAAAATGAGCAGCACCCTAATCCTTTTCAATGGTGGACATGCAGTGTGATAACTAACTAAACCTTTGGTTTCCAAGTCCAGCAATTTTGAGATTGTTTGTTTCCTCAGCACAATCTCGCTTATCCTGATTGACACACACATTGCTTCTTCCAGAATATATAGGGCATTTCCGTGAGGATCATGGCCATGTGGACAAGGGCAGAAGAAAAGGAAAAGGAAAAAAAGTCAAGTGCTGAGAATTCACTATGAGGACACATTGGTGTTTTGGGGCATTAAATCTGCTTTCTGGATTCTTCCATATTTCCAGCCATGTTCTCTTTTCTCTCAAATTGAACAAGCCTCACTGGGCTTTCCACTGTCCCTCAAACACATTCCAGTATTTATCATCTCTTCCTCTTTGTGTGGTTCCCACTATTTGAAATGCTCTGTCCATTTCCTACTCTATTGAACTTTGCTCTGTCAAAATCAATACATTTTAAGTGTGATCTTAGGTCGTTATTCCAAGAAGTCTTTTCCCAATTCCCCACCAGATTCATGTAACTTCTTATTCTCAAATTGAGTAGGACTGTAATTTCTTGAGTATTAGCCAAGGTCAAGCCCATAGAGGAAAGATTGGAAGATGCTTTATTGAATTTCAAGATAGCTTTATTTATATAGGGGGCAGAAATAGCTGTCCTAAAATGTGGATTCCTAGCAGCACTTGTCCTGGGATTGCACATGTATGTGGCTAAGGTCGTTAATATAAACAGACTGTTCTAGCTTCCTGCTCAGGGTTCTTGTTGCTTTTCAACACTCCCTTCTAGGACCTCTCTGTGTGCCATGTGACAAATGTGTATGAGGAAATGATGAAGTGATCATTTCTTGGGTCATCTCCCAATTAAGCTGTTCCTTCTATTTGTTATTTCTATAAGTGAATTCTGTTCCTTAATTTCTTTAAGCCCCTGTTCATGTCTTTGTTCCTCAGACTATAGATGAAGGGGTTCAGCATGGGTGTCACTACTGTGTACATGACTGTGGCTACCCGGTCCTTCACCACTGAGTACATGGACAGGGGCCTGAAATACACATAGATGACACTCCCATAGGTCAAGGCCACTACGGTAAGGTGGGAGCTACAGGTAGAGAAGGCCTTCCACTTGCCAGCTGCAGAGGGAATTCTGAGCACAGTGACGATGATTCGCAGGTAGGAGAAGAGAATGCACAGAAAGGGGGTCGCGATGACAGCCAGGGTCTCGGTCATGACCACAATCTGGCTGGAGGACGTGTCAGAGCAGGATAGCTTTAGCACAGGCTGGGTGTCACAAAAAAAGTGCTTAATGACATGGGAGGCACAGAAGGACAGGCGGGACATGAGTAGCACACGGAGCAGGGAGTGCAGGTGGGAGATGGTGCAAGAACCCAGCAGCATGAGGAGGCAGCGCCGTGGGTTCATAACCCTATTGTAATGGAAGGGGTGGCAGATGGCTACCAGCCGGTCTATGGCCATGGAGGCCAGCAGGTAACTGTCAGTGTTCCCACAGGCCATGAAGAAGTACATCTGGACCAGGCATCCCACGAAGGAGATCGCCTTTGTCTCTGACAGTAAATTCACCAGCATCTTGGGCACAATGACAGTTGTGAAGCAGATATCTATGAAGGACAGGTTGCTGAGGAAAAAGTACATGGGGGTATGGAGTCGGGGGTCTGAGTGGATGGCCAGGATGATGAGTACATTGCCCAGCACGGTGACCAGGTACATGATGAGGAAGATGGCAAAGAGAGGTTTCTGTAGCTGAGGGTTGGAAGAGAGGCCCAGGAGGATAAAGCCTGAGTCACTGCTGTAGTTCTTGGTCTCCATGTCTGTGCCTTCCTGGACAGGGTGTGGAAAAGCAGTTGGAGAGATGTGAAGGGAAATTTCATCAAGTCAGCTTCTTCCCTAATTTCTAGCCTCTAAAAAGAATCCCTCTCTGTTTTAAAGAGGAAATTTTATAGTTTTGTTAGAATTTAAGAACGTTTACTTAAGTAACCCCCAAAACAGATAGTAAATCCCACATGGAAAACTTATGATAATTCCAAGCTATTTTCTCAATGAGAAAGTAAAGGTGCGTCTCATGTGTCTTAGGAACTTCTAGGTAGCCTAAGGTGTGTGAATTCTTCTCCATTTTCTTTTGAATATTCTTCCTAGATTGTTTCTTGAACAACTCCTTATCCTCTTATTTTCTTCTTTTCTCAGGGGAAGAGGCTTGTGGGCCCCATCTTGAATCAGGATGCTTTCATATAAGGGGTCCCTATGAATGAGATTCTCTTTAGTGTTCTCTCCTACTCAAAGGACTACAGGTCGTGGTGGTGGCAGTGATAATGGGAATAAGACAAAAGTGAGAACAAGATGTCATTAGTGTTCCTTGGGATCCACAGTGTCAGATGAGACTTACTTAGGTCTTCATAGCAGAACCTGCTTAATGTTTATTTAAGAATTGTATTGGCTAATATGATCTAGGTACTTAAGGTTTTGGGTCAGGGATGCCATCAATATAGGAATACTACCATGCCTATGTTACTGTGGTTAATTTTTTAAATATGTTAATTTTTATTTAAATATGAAGTCATCATTCTCAACCTTCAGATATTATTGGAATAGAAAACTTTGGATGTAAGTCCCTTTCTTACCAGTATTAATGTAAGAAACATACCTAAAAAGTTAATGGTGATTTCATGAGGTGATGGAGGTGTTAACTAATCTAACCATGGCAATCATTTCAGAATATGTAAGGTTGTCAAGTCATTATGTTGTACACCTTAAACTCACCAAATGTTACATGTCCATTATATCTTAGGAAAGCTGGAAAAAAAGTCAGTTTTGTCAATTAATAAAATTCAGTGCACATGTAATAACACCCCAATGTCATTGACTCTCAATAGGAGTTGAGAAGGTCATTCTAAAACTCAGAGGAGTGAAGGCTAAATAAAGACAAGATAATTTGAAAAAATTAGAGTTTTAGAGAAGTTTTCTAACCCAAATCAAAGCACATTACAATGAGAAACTAAGATAATGGTGCACACAGAGAAAAACAAATGAAGGGTCAGCATAAAGAGTTCTGCATACCTATATTTATACATATATATAGATCTTAATCTAAGTGGAACTTAGTGTATAATATTTATCTCACAACTATGAAAAATGGGTGAGCTATTAAATAAGAATATTTGATATTTGTGGCAATTGGCTGCAACTTTGGAAAAGAAAAGACTAAATTTCTATCTAACACACATAGAAATACATCCCGTATGAATGAATAATCAAGGTAAAAAATCCAAACCATAAAGTAAGTATTCACCAAAAAGAAGTGTATATTTATGGTCTCAGGACCAGGATGCTGTTCCAAGTAAAAAAATATATAGAGGCATAGTGACAAAATACCGTACTCAAAATGTGAAAATTACACCAAAAGAGATAATAAGTAAAGCTAGACTATAATGATTCACAGAAAATATCTGCAATATATTTACCAAAGAAAACACAGAGAAAATGCTCAGCTTCATTAGAAATCAGAATATTGGGGTGCCGGGTGGCTCAGTTGGTTAAGCCTTGAATTCTTGGTTTTGGCTCTGGTCATGGGCTTGCAGTTTGCGAGTTCAAGCCCCGCATCAGGCTCCATGCTGATCGTATGGAGACTGCTTGGGATTCTCTCTCTTCCTCTCTCTCTGCCCCTCCCCTGCTCGCTGTCTCTGTCTCTGTCAAAATAACTAAATAAAGTTGAAAAATATTAAAAAAAGAATTCAGAAAATATACATTAGTCTGAAATGCAATTTTCATCCATTAGACTGTCGACACATTTTTTTTTTGTTTACAATATGCAAAGGAAAAAAGAGCCTCACATATACTAATGATGGGAAGGTAATCACTATTGGCTTTTTGGTAATCTCTATCAGAATTGAATATACACTTATTTATCCAATAATTTCACTCACAGAAATCTATCCTTTAGAAATAGTCATATTTCATAGCACAAATATACACACATTTTTATTTTAGCATTGTTTGTAATGCCAAACAAAATAATATAAACAAACAAACAAACAAAACATTCCCCAGAGAAATCACCCAACAATCCACCATCGGGGAATTATTAAAGCAATTTATAGTGCATCTCTTTACTTAGTATCTCACAATGTCTAAAAAAATCATATGGCTCCCATCTGCCAACATTTATTAGCATGCAGTGTATGTCCCACACTGAGCTAAGTGCTTGGCATGCCTTCCATCATTTTATTTTCTCCAAATCCTAAGAGACAGGCCCTATTATTTTCCCTACTTTACAGATAAAAAATAGAATTTAGCAAGGGTAAGTAATGTAGCAGATCCCACAGTTAGTAAGTGGTAGATCAGGGATTTTAATTCAGGCAGCCTGATGGCAGAGTAAGAGCTGTTTACTGCTGCTCTATTATCAAGGCTATACTCTTGCCCATTATATTTTGTTAAGTGACAAAAGCAGGTTGCAGAACAATACATATAGAATTATGCTGTTTTGTAAAGAAGAATACTTTTTATTTGTGCTTGTTGAGGTTTGTGTGTTTATTTGTGTGTGGCTTCCTTCTGAAGTGAAGATATGCAGGGAGGAGATCCTTCCATATTTAACTTTTTACTTTATTGTTCATATTTAAAAACACTGGCCACATGTTTATTTATATTAATTATATTTATATAATTAAAAAGTTGATAGTTTCCTATAATTCCAGTTTTCAGAGACTAGACTTGTGTGCATATTCAAAGTTTTTTCCTCTACATAGATGTAGACAAAGATTATATACAATAATGGGGTCACTGCATCCCTAATGCTTTGTCCCCCACAGATGGTGCCACAGTGGATATGTGTGTGTGTGTGTGTGTGTGTGTGTGTGTGTGTGTGTGTGCTCAAACGCGTGTGCACGTTGCACTCATGAGAGTTTCTGGGGTATGGAATACATTCTGAGATATGGAATGCTGAATTGGAGTTCATGAATATTGAAAATTCCAATAGATACTCCCAATCTGAGACAAACACCCTCCATCCCACGGCAATATATTCATTTGACTGTCTGGACTCTTTCTCCATTTCCTTCACTAGGTCTTTCAGCCTCAGTGCTGGGACATTGTTTTCCCTGGAAGTGAAGGGTTATCTGGTCCTCTTTGGGTTTGCACCAGGTAACATTGTGTATTTCCTTGTGCCTTGGGCAAGTCATTTCCTGTCCTTAGAGCCATCAGTAAGAGACGCTGGCTCTACTTCCTGTCTAGCCTACTCCTCACACCTGAACACTCACATGCCTCTTGAAATATGCGTATACCTGTGCTACCATCATCACATTAAATTGCATAAATAAATATATAAAGGTTTTTGTATAGCAGTTATACCCCAGAAGAGCTGTTAAAGAAAAGAAGATGAAGGAGAAGCATAGCAGAGCCTGAAGTATGTGCAGACCTGTCTACATAGGTAATGATAAGAGGACCCTGCCCATTTGGCTGTCCCTGAATATTTTTCAAAGGTAGACCTGAAAAGAATTTAGGGATTTTGACTGCTGGCTGAACAGTCTCATAGGCAACAGTCAGCTCCTTTTACTTGGAGTACTTGTGTGCTGCCCCAGAGCAGAGTTGGAGGAGGGGTGCTATCTAGCGCCAGATAATTAACGTATCTTGCTTATCCTGAGGTTTTGATGTAAAAATGCCATGTTAATAAAGGATTGTAGTAGAATTCAGAAATGAAGTGCCTGTGTCTCTTTGTAAAAGTTTAGCCTCTCTTTCCCATAATGCTGGTTTTGCCTGACCTACCTAAGGGGGAGGTAGGATGATGCTTCATCAGGGCTTTGTAATGATTCAGAAGCAGCATGGAGTTTTGATTCACAATTTAAGAGTAACGATGAAAGAAACACAGTTATCATTCTCTTCAGAAGCACAGTTGTCATAATGTCATTGGTCTGTACCTTCTTAAGTTCTATTAGTAATTTACGAAGGTTATTTCCCCACCTTCCTAGTATTTAAATGAGATACTGTGTGCAAACTCATTGTGATATGGTATAGCACCATGTAAATGGAAGTTATTACAGTTAGTAATAAAGCATTTTATGTTACTGGCCAAAAACGATAGTTGAATGAAAGAGTTCGGTAAGGCTTTCTACAGGTGGGTGGTATGATTGCTCATACAGTAAGCTTGAGAAGTGACATTTCAAAGATGGGGCTGGTCATCAGGTAGTGGTGGGAGGGACAAAGGGATAGGAGTCTTTCCAAGACTTTTAAATTATGCTATCCCCCCTTAAAAGAAGGTATCCACTCCCTTCCTTATTAGACAGGAAATCTAATCTATTTCTGCACTTCTCAACTTTCTCTATTGGAATTTTCCACTTTGTGGACATTTGTTATCTCAGGATGGTTTTCCCTTGCTTGCTTTCTCACCAGTGATACAGGGCCCTTCTCCTAGCTGCCAGCCCACATCCAACCCAGGACTACAAACTTGGCGTGCAGCGCGGTCTTCCCAAACAGGAAATAAAAGTGCTTGGTGTGTAATGCACTAGGAAAGCCGCCCATCATCCATGCACCTGCGCCTATGAATGAGCGAGGACAGTTGGGAAGTGAGTCAACTGGACAAAATTCAGCCAACATTTCATGGCGAGGTTCTGGGCTTAGTACTTGTCCATTTAGTGCTTCTCACACTAGCACTGTGTCATTAGAAGTAGTGCTTCTCCTCTTGTATAGAAAAAGGGACCGAAGTTCAGAGAGGCATGCCGCTGGTAAGTGGCATAGCTGAGACTCAAACCCAGGTAGGTTTGATTTCAAATGTTGTGTTTTATCTGCCCTAAGTGATGCTATCGCACCTGTTCCCCAAGCCATACAGATGTGGTAGAGAAAAAAGCCAGTGTGGCCTCTGCAACAGAAGTCCTCTTACTGCCCAGTGCCTTACGCTTCCTGCTGACCCACTCCTTTTCTCCCTCCTTTGCTCCCACACATTGGGACCTTTTCAACTTACTTCTTTCCTTTCCCTTTCTGCCTCCCATCCCATGAAGCCATGTGCTTGCCCATGTTCCCTGTCTTCAGAGAGGAACGGTTGTGGGAGACTTTGGCCCTCAGTGCTGTCACATTGAGAGAAAACAGCAACTTTCTCCTTTTGCAACATTAATCTTCTGGGTCAGGTTCTTAGAAACCCAGCTTGTCCCTGACTACCCTCTTCCCACTTCCAGCAGAGAGGCAAACAGATATGGAGCCCCTTGAACAGATATGTCCTGCTTAGGGAACCTGCAAAGCCCTTTCTAGTCATGGTTCCTCTCTTTTTAATTGTCTGAAATCTGTCTTTTATGCCTAATTTTCATTCCTGCATCAGATTGGAGCTCTACCCAGCCATTCCCAGCCATTCCCAGCTATTCCCAGCCATTAAATTACAGATTCCAAGGCAAGTGGACACTTGAAATATGCCCACTGGATTCTTTTTTACGAATAATTGTCTTCCGTCTGTTTCAACATACCTTTGCTATCCATCTGATCGACCAGAAGTGCTTCAAGTGGGACTTTGGCTGAAACCGTGTGTAGTGTCCCTCTGCTAGGCTGGCAGTGCCTCACCCCGATGTCTCCTACTGGAGACACCCACTTCATCGCAGCCCCTTCCCGTGGATACTCTCACTCACGGTCATACAGTAGCGAGCAGTGACACAGTGCTCAGGTGTGCCAGACCCTGTCCCAGGAATTTTATGTACATTAAGTCATTTAGTCTTTACAGTACCCCCATTTTACAGATAGTGAAAGTGAGGGAGAAGCACTTGAAGTGACTTGGCTAAGTCCACACAGCTAGAGGGTGTGGAGTCCAGCTTCAGAATGTGTGCTCTTACCCCCTGCAGTATCCTCGTTTTCTCGTTCACTTGTCTCCTGTCTTTGAGATGGAGGAGAGAAGATGGGATTAGGAAAAGAGAGGAAGATCATATGAAGATGTTGACCCCCAGGTTCTGTTCCCAAGGACCCCTCAGCCTGCCTACCTGTGGGCTTGACAGAGGAGGTTCAGGGTCCTGATCAGACTAGGGGGTTTTCCAGGGGGTTAAGGTCAGGCTCTGAATCTGGGAAGAGCAGGTGAGGGGAAATGCAGATCTGGCTTCAGGAACGTGCTGTTTCCTCTCTCTACCTACAGTAGGCATTGGTGATAGAAAGGGTGACCCAGGGGCCTGTCCTCCGTGCATGTCAGTGTCTTGTGGGGATTGGCCCTGTGGGCTTCCCAGGAGAGGAGAACATTACTGATGTCCTCACTGAGCTCTGTGTGCAGGAGCTTGGTGGGAACCTGGCCTCTGGAGGTGCAGCCTCATATACCCAGGAAGGGAATTAGGGCCTTGCAGCAACACAGGTGATGTTTCGTGCACATGTATGTGAAACATGTATACTAACATGTACGTTCTTGCACACATGCATGCTGTGTACATACATGTGCTCTTTGTGCAAGTCTCTGTGTAGCTTCTGTGTGCCTACCTGGAGGGAGAGGTGGGGTGATGGCTTCTGACGTCTCTGAAGTTCTGTGTCTGTGTGTGTGTCTGTATCTATGTAGTGTTAGGGGAAGGGATTAAAATATAGGCTCTGGAGACAGAGGGAATAGATTCAGATGCTGGCTGTTTCTTGTAAACTGTGTGAGCTTTTGCAAACTTAGACACATTTTTTTTAAGTTTTTATTTTAGTTCCAGTTAGTTAATATTCAGGGTTATATTAGTTTCAAGTGTACAGTATAGCAGTTCGACACTTCCATTCCTCACGCTGTGCTCATCATGATAAGTGAGCTTCTTGAGCCCCATCTCTGCCTCCCCTGGAAACTGTTAGTTTGTTCTCTATAATTAAGAGTTTGTTTCTTGCTTTGTCTATCTCTTATTTATTTCCCTTTGCTCATTTGTTTTGTTTGTTAAATTCCACATATGAGTTAAATTGTATGCTATTTGTCTTTCTCTGACTGACTTATTTCATTTAGCATAATACTCTAGCTCCATCCATGTCATTGCAAATACTAAGATTTCATTTTTTGATGGGTGAGTAACATTCCATTGTGTGTGTGTGTATCTCACAACTTATTTTTTTTAACGTTTTTAAAAGTTTATTTATTTATTTTGAGAGTGAGAGAGACAGAGAGAGTGCTCAAACAGGGGAGGGGAGAGAGAGAGGGACAAAGAGAGAATCCCAAGCAGGCTCTACATTGTTAGCACAAAGCCCGATGCGGGGCTTGACCCATGAGGCATGAGATCATGATCTGAACTGAAACCAAGAGTAGGAGGCTTAACCGACTGAGCCACTCACAACTTCTTTATCCACTAGTTGATGAATACTTGGGTTGTTTCCATATTTTGGCTATTGTGGATAATGCTGCTATAAACAAACAGGTGCATATATCCCTTTGAAGTTGTATCCTTTGGGTAAACACCTGGTAGTGCAATTGCTGGATTGTTGGGTAGTTCTATTTTTAACTTTTTGAGGAACCTCCATAATGTTTTCTAAAGTGGCACACCAGTTTGCATTCCCAGCAATAATGCAAGAGGGTTCCCCTTTCTCCACATCGTCACCAATACCTGTTGTTTCTTGTGTTTTTGATTTTACCCATTCTGACAGTTGTGAAGTGATATTTCATTGTCGTTTTGATTTGTATTTCCCTTATGATCAATGATGTTGAGCATCTGTTCATGTGTCCGTTGGCCAGCTAATGTCTTTGGAAAAATGTCTGTTCATGTCTTCTGTTTTTAATGGATTTTTCACATTTTGGGTTTTGTTGATTGTTTCCAGATAGTTTTTTAAATTTTTTCCTTTAATAGACTTAATTGTTTTAGGGCAGTTACAGGTTCACAGCAAAATTGATCACATAGTCCAGAAGTTCCCACATACTTGTAAGCCCTCGTACATGCACAGACCTCCAAATTGTCAATATCCCCAGCAGGGTGCTACGGTTGTCATAACTGATGAACTATAATGACACATCGTCATCACTCATCCACAGTTTACATTGGGGTTCACTATTGCTGTTGTACATTCTAGGGGTTTTGACAAATGTATATTGACACCATGATAGTATCGTAGAGAGTAGTTTCACTGGTCCTAAACTCCTTGGTGTTCCAGCTGTTCATTCCTCCCTCCCTCTGCGCCCTGCAAGCACCAATGTTTTTACTGTCTCCATAGTTTTACCTTTTCCAGAATGTTATATAATGGAATCAGATGGCTTGTAGCCTTTTCAGACTGGCTTCTTTCATTTAGTAATATGTGTTTAAGTTTCCTCCCTGTGTTTTCCAGACTTGATGGCTCATCTCTTTTTTGCACTTAATAATATTTGATTGTTTTGATGTAACACTGTTTCTTTAGCCACTCACCCATTGAAAGATATATATTTAAAAATAGAGATGATTTTATTATTACATGGGGAATGCAAAAATCTTATTCTTCCACGTGATGCAGTCTTCTGTTTTGTGTGTGTTACTTCAGTTCTCAAGCCCTGCTTCTATCTCGGGTTCCCAGCTTTATAGTGGCTCCATGAGGGCCCTGTGTATGGGCACTGTGTTCCACTTCACAAGCGAGGCAGAGTAGTCCTCTGACTTGCCAAAGTCACTGTTAGGGTGGGCTGGCATGGGAGCCCGTTCTTATGGTTCCTTACTTGGTTTCCTCTGATATAGTAGCAGAATACCGCCTCCCTGACAAGGGGCAGGTGTTTGGTGGCTGAGGGCAGGGCTTGGTGGTGGTGGATGGATTCCATGAAGGGAATCTAAAACCCCTAAGCATGCCAGTGGGAATCTGAGAGCTGACCATGGTAAAGTGGTTTGGGACCGGGTCTTCAGTTTCTTTATGCCTGTGTATAGCTGGCTGACTTCATCTTTGTCTTTTGAACCTCCTCATTTCCAAAAACCCTGATCATTTCTGTTTTGTGCAGGAAGCCCAGGGTTACCTATGATGCAGATCAGTAGGACTCTGGCTCAGATGAAACGAATTTCTGGGGATGCCCCTAAGAATGACTTCATGATATGTGTCTGGAATTCCTGACACATCCAGAAACAATGGCTCTGAGAACACTTCTCCTGTGCAGGGAATGCAGTGGCTCTGGACAAGCTCGGTGCTGTTTGTATTTATAGTTATACACCAGGTTCCACCCTAAGTAGCTCATTTGCTTCCTCCATGTGCAAGTTCTGCTGATGGGACATCTCCTGGAGAAGGCTTGTCTGGAAGGAGATTCTTCTGCTGTGGGGGGAAATACATCCATATCCTCATCTCTTGAACCTTCTACTCTTGGATTATATGACTCCTCGTTTTCAGTCTTCTTTGCTAATATCTTCTCTCTCAGACTCTTCAACATCAGAAATACTCAGCACTCTTCTCCAGTCCTCCTTAGCCTTGATGTTTCACATCCCTGGTAGTTTATATCATTCACTCTGATACACAGATAAACTATGTCCAAGGAACTCAATTTTCCTTAGCTCAGTATTGAGCAAAATCTTCAACATTTACATATATGTAATGAGATTCCAGTAGAAGACCCACAACATTTCCTGTCACAGTTTGCTCATTAAACGACATGCCTCGACTATTATTCTACTATCGCATTCAACCAGCCTCACAATATGTGGGAGGAGGAACTGTCAAGGGGTTTCCCGTCTAATCCAAGAACCATGTAGAAGCTTTCCCCCTGACTTGGCAAGGTATTCATAAGGCCCATATAGACCTTTCATCTGCCTATATGTACTTTCAGAAAAGATTTATTTTATTCTTACCAATATTTATTAGCTAATTTCCAAGTTCACCCTAGGCTCCTTTGTTTGGATAGCAAAAATATGATTAAAGTCCTTTGATAGCATCTGTTCACATTAGCTCACTCCTTCTAAAGGGTGGCAGGATATCTTGTCGAAACTGCCTTCTATTCTGACAGAGACAGCACTCTAGCGGTGTCTGAGAAGATTAGGACTAACCTGGGGGCCAGATTGGTAACTCTCCTCAATGTATTATATCATGGCCACTTGTCATCTACTTTATAGAACACCTGTAGGATTATACATAAAAGATCTTGATTTCTTAGTGACCATGTGCTGTTGAGAAAAAGGAGTGTGGGACTGATGGCAGAGTGGAATCAGAAAAATAATATGTTCAGTTGCCTGGGACCCAGTGACTTAATTTCATTTAGAAATTACCTGAAGATGTATTTAATGAATTTATTTATTCCATATATGCCAGGCATTCCTCACATTCTCAAGTGGCTGTGCTTAGTTAAAACTATGGCACAAAAATAGAGAAAGTAGAAAGCATACAGAAATCCTAGGCCAGCATCCCCAAAACTGAGTGACTGGTGGGATATAGTGATGAAAACCAGGTATGTCTGTATAAGATGAAGGCAATTGCAACCTGAGTTTATTTCCTGGATTTCTAGTTGCTTTCTGATCACTTGAAGAGGAAGCAATAACAGCAATGGCAGGGACCTTAATGTTGGGCTCTCGGTGGCCCTGTGTTCCATAAGGCCACCATACACCTCTTGTTATATTTCTAAGGCTAAGGTCTGATATTCAACTTAAACTCCAGCTATCAACAAGCTTATGATTAGTAAAGGCCGCTGGTTGTTAAAACTTGGTGAAATAATTGAGGCTAAAGGACTCCAGAGACAGTATTCAATTTTATGTTATTTTTGTTATTGAAATTGATAATCAGGAACATTGATTAAGCAACACATTCATACGTTTGTATTTGCGTGTTATTAGAGTTGTGTAGTAGTCATTAAATCTGTTCATCAGATAATATTGGGTCTCTGTTTGACAGATTCACTGTTGAATTGTGCCTCCTGGCTCCCTTGTGTTTGGGAGGGGTCTTGAGATTAGTTGTTGACAGTGAGTTGTAGGCACAAGTGGTGTGAGTCACTTCCAGACCAGAGTTTTTCGATGCCGGTGGAAAATCTTCAAGAGTTTTCCTCAGCTTCTCATAGAGTGATGATGAATGTTTACAATGGCATCTGCTCTGTCAGCTTTGGCCACTGAACATTTAAAATGAGCAGCACCCTACTTGTTCTCAAAGGTGAACATGCAGTGTGATTACAAACTAATCCTTTGGTTTCAAGGTCCAATGATTTTGAGATTGTTTCCTCAGTGCAATCTCGCTTATCCTGACTAATACACACATTGCTTTCTTCCAGAATATAAAGGGCATTTCTGTGAGAATCATGGACATGTGGACAAAGGCAGAGTAAGAGGGAAAGGAAAAGGAGTCAAGTGCTGAGAATTCACTGTGAGGACTCCGTGGTTTTGGTGGGGGCACTAAATCTGCTGTGTAGATTCTTCCATCTTTCCAGCCTTATTCTTTCTGTTCTCAAATTGAACAAGTGGCATTGGAGTTTCTGCTGTCCCTCAGACACATCCCAGTGTTTATTGCCTCTTCCTCTTTGTATGGTTCCCACTATGTGAAATGCTCTCTGTCCATTTCCTACTCTATTGAACTTTGCTCTGTCAAAATCAATACATCTTAACTGTGATCTTAGGTCATTATCCCAAGAAGTCTTTCCCAATTCCCTACCAAATTCATGTAATTTCTTATCCTCAAAATGAATAGGACTTTTTAATTTCTTGAATACTAGCCAAAGTAAAGCCCATAGAGGAGGGATTTGGAGATGCTTTATTGCTCTTCAAGATAGCTTTAATTTTATAGGGGGCAAAAATGGTTTTCCTGAAATGTGGATTCCTAGCAGCACTTGTCCTGGGATTACACATATATTTGGTCAATGTTATTGATAGAAACTAAGTGTTCTAGCTTTAAGGCCAGGGCTCTTACTGCTTTTCAACACTACCTTCTATGACCTTTTTGAGTGTCATGTGAAAAATGGGTAGTAAAGAAAGATGATGTGACCATTTCTTGGGTCATCTCCCATTTAAACTGTTCCATCTATTTTTTCATTTTATGAGTGTATTCTGTCCCTTAATTTCCTCAAACCCCTCTTCATATCTTTGTTCCTCAGGCTGTAGATGAAGGGGTTCAGCATGGGTGTCACTACTGTGTACATGACTGTGGCTACCCGGTCCTTCACCACTGAGTACATGGACAGGGGCCTGAAATACACATAGATGACACTCCCATAGAACAAGGCCACTACAGTGAGGTGGGAGCTACAGGTAGAGAAGGCCTTCCACTTACCGGCTGCAGAGGGAACTCTGAGCACAGTGACGATGATTCGCAGGTAGGAGAAGAGAATGCACAGAAAGGGGGTCGCGATGACAGCCAGGGTCTCAGTCATGACCACAATCTGGCTGGAGGACGTGTCAGAGCAGGATAGCTTTAGCACAGGCTGGGTGTCACAAAAAAAATGCTTAATGACATGGGAGGCACAGAAGGACAGGCGGGACATGAGTAGCACACGGAGCAGGGAGTGCAGGTGGGAGATGGTGCAAGAACCCAGCAGCATGAGGAGGCAGCGCCGTGGGTTCATAACCCTATTGTAATGGAAGGGGTGGCAGATGGCTACCAGCCGGTCTATGGCCATGGAGGCCAGCAGGTAACTATCAGTGTTCGCAAATGCTATGAAGAAGTACATCTGGACCAGGCATCCCACGAAGGAGATCGCCTTTGTCTCTGATAGTAAATTCACCAGCATCTTGGGTACAGTGACAGTTGTGAAGCAGATATCCATGAATGATAGGTTGCTGAGGAAAAAGTACATGGGGGTATGGAGTTGGGGGTCTGAGTGGATGGCCAGGATGATGAGTACATTGCCCAGCACGGTGACCAGGTACATGATGAGGAAGATGGCAAAGAGAGGTTTCTGTAGCTGAGGGTTGGAAGAGAGGCCCAGGAGGATAAAGCCTGAGTCACTGCTGTAGTTCTTGGTCTCCATGTCTGTGCCTTCCTGGACAGGGTGTGGAAAAGCAGTTGGAGAGATGTGAAGGGCAATTTCATCAAGTCAGCTTCTTCCCTAATCTCCAGCATGTACAAAAGCTCACTGGTATTTGTTTTGATTGTAAAGAACATTTACTTCAAGACCTTCCAGAAAAAATGGAATAAAATCCAGTAGGAGAAAAATAAGAAAATTTCAAGCTGCTTTCTAAATGAGAAACTAAAGTTTCCCTTGTGTTTTTAGGATATGTGTTTGTTTTGAAATTCTATTAGCCAAATTTCTCTGAGTTTTCTTAATTATCTTTCAAAAGATTCTTCTTGAGTTCGTCAAGAAATAACCTTGATTTTTTTTCCTTTTTCACCTAGGGGATGCCTTTATATGTATTAATTATTCTGACTAAAAAATTATGAAACCCTTATTCTAAACATTTAAATTTTACCAGAGTAGAAAACTTTGAATATAAGAGTCTCATTCCCACCAATTATGGGAAAGACAAAGCAAGGATGGTGTCTGTTACCATTAGTAAGGTATATTTTCAGATGGCGGTGTAATCCAGTGAAAAAGCAAAGTTAATGAAATAGGCACAAATATTTAAAATATGAATATGTAATTATTTTTAACTGACTTGACTGACACTCTAGAAAGCTCCTAGGGACTCATATTAGAACTTTTAAACCTGTGAAGATTTTTCAAAGTAGTCAGATACAAGATACATATACAAATATTAATGTTTATCCTGTAGTAGAAAAATATAATGCAGTGACAAATTTCAATTGGCAATGGCAAGAAAGTATAACTAACTATGGTGCCTGAAGTTCCTGCCCTGATCCAGATCCTCTGCCTCTACACTTGACTGGCAATGTAGCCCCCCAACCTTGCACTGGTATAGGATTTGAGAGCCTGTGCTTCAGTAAGTAATCAGGCCTTATTGGAGACACTCAGGCGAAGGTTGGAGAACTAACTTTCCAGAGTAAAAAGGAAACTCATACATCAGAAAAGGTGACTGATAAACATACCAAAAGAATATGTACCCAATACAAGTACCAAATACAAGAATTTGATCAGATAAAACAATTTAAGGAATTTCTTGGAACCTACAATAAATTTCCAGCAACCTGCTTTTTGGGCTGTGTTAAAGACCCCACAACAAGAGGAATAAAACCTGAAGAGACCACCTGTTTAGAGCATTGCTTTCAGACATATTTAAAAATGACACAAGGAATATCCATGGGGTTTCAGGAATATCATGTTTAGCTGGATGAAGCCCTGGCACCCAAAGCAGGACTACTTGGCCAACCATGAGAAGTCCTGATGGATGGACTTTTGATGAAAGATTGCCAGCAGCTATTGTGATGGAGGTGAGGATTCATCAGATAGAATTCCCTGAAAGCAGTAGCCACCATGTTAAACTGTCTGTGATGACTGTTTGGCAAATGGAAACAGCTGTAGTAACAAAACTGCTCTTAACCAGGAATAATAAAAGTAGAAGATCTTATTGTTTAATGAAAATAATAAGGTACAACATTTGTTGAGACCTTAAGATTCAGCAGCTTGGTAACTTCATTAAAAAAAAAATAAACCAAATTGTTGGAATATTACTCAGCCATCAAAAAGAATGAAATCTTGCTATTTGCAATGATGTGCATGGTGCTAGAGTATATTATGCTAAGTGAAATAAGTCAGAGATAAGTACCATATGATTTCATTCATATGTGGAATTTAAGAAACAAAACAGATGAACATATGGGAAGGAAAAAAAAGAGAGAGGGAAACAAACCATAAGGACTCTTAGTGATAGAGAACAAACTGAGGGTTGATGAAGGGAAGTGGGTGGGGGGGTGGGTATTAAGGAGGGCACTAGTTATGATGAGCATAGGGTATTATATGTAAGTGATGAATCACTAAATAAAAAAAATCAAACATTGTTTCTTCCAAAGGAAGGAAGGAAGGAGGGAAGGAGGGAAGGAAGGAAAGAAGGAAGGAAGGAAGGAAGGAAGGAAGGAAGGAAGGAAGGAAGGAAGGAAGACAGACTTGGGAATAAATCTGATAGAAACAAGTAAAAAGAAATGAGAAAGATATCTGAAGAAAGTGTAACAGAACACAAAAGGGTGTATGAATAAATGGAGATACTATACTTCTAAAAAGGGAAGATTCAGTATTTAAAAATGTCAATTCTGAGATTGCACATATAAGTGCTATCATACAGTCTTTCTATTTAGCATAATATCCACAAGTTCTAGCCATGTTATTGCAAATGGCAAGATTCCCTTCTTTTTTTATTTCTGAGTCTAAAAAAGACAAACTCATAGAAACCAAGAGTTGAATTGTGGTTACCAGGATCTAGGAGATGGCAGAAATGGGGACATGCTGAACAAAAGGTACAAACTTACAGTTGTAAGTTCTGTAAATGTAATGTAAAGTGTGGTGATAAAAGTTAGCAATATTGTATTACATACTTGATATTTGCTAAGAGAGTAGATATTAATTTATTATTTATTTTATTAATATATAATTGAAATATAGCATCATGCAAACTTAAGTTGTAAAATGTGTTGATTTGATACATTTAATTATTGCAATATGATTACCAGTATAAGATTAGCTAACACCTCTATGACACCAGATAATTATCATTTTTTTTTGTGATGGGAAAAATTAAGATCTCTCTCTTAGAAACTGTGAAGTTTATATATAATTCAGTATTGTCTTTGCTGCGTGTTAAATCTCCAGGAATGGGGCACCTGGGTGGCTCAGTTGGGTGAGCATCTGACTTGGGCTCAGGTAATGATCTCACAGTTTGTGGGTTTGAGCCCCGCGTCGGGCTCTGTGCTGACAGCTCAGAGGCTGGAACCTGCTTTGGATTCTGTGTCTCCCTCTCTCTGTGCCCCTCCCCCACTTGTGCTCAGTCTCTTTCTCAAAAATAAACAAACATTGGGGCACCTGGGTGGCTCAGTCAGTTAAGTGTCTGACTCCTGGTTTTGTCTCAGGTCATAAACTCGTGGTTTTTGAGTGCAAGGCCTGTGTCAGGCTCTGTGCTGACAGTGTGGAGCCTGCTTGGAATTCTCTCTCTCCCTCTCTTTGCCCCTCCCCCACTCACACTCTCTGTCTGTCTCTCAGAATGGATAAGTAAACTGTAAAAAAAATAATAAACATTAAAAAAATTTCCAGGATTTATTCAGTTACTGGTTGCAAGTTTGTACCCTTAAACGTCTCCCCAATTTCCCCATCTCCCAGCCCCTCCTAATTGCCATTCAATTTAAGAGAGTACTTCTCAAATGTTCTCATAGAAGAACCAGAAATGATCATTATGTGAGGTGATAGACACATTAACTAACCATACTGTGGGAATCATTGCACAACATGTAAGTATATCATATCATCATGTTGTACATCTTAAACTTACACAATGTTATATGTCAATTATATATCAATAAAACTGGAAAAAATCAATTCTTCTAAAATTAATAACATTTTAGTGCACCTATATTAACACCCTAAGGGCATTTTTAATAGAACTTGAGAAGGTTATTCTAAGATTCACCTAGAGGAATAAATGACCTAGAAAAGATAAGATAATTCTGAAAAACTTAGAATAATGAGAGTTTTTAACACGAAAAATCAAGGTAGGTAATAATGAATAATAATAGGAGAATGGTACACACAAAGAAAAACCAGTCAATGAACCACCATAAAGAATTCTGTATGCCTGTATTTATGCATGTATATCGATATTCATCTATAGACATGCTAAACCTTTGTAAAAAATAAGGCCAGATTTCTATCTAACCACATAGAAAGAAAAATCCATATGAATGAACAAACTAGAAGTAAAAAACCCAAATCATGAAGTATTATCCAAAAATAAAGAACATATCTATATGGTGTTAAGATGTGGATTCCATTCCAAATGAGAAAAAAAAAATGTAGAAGCAAGAATGACAAAACTGTACTCAAAAATGTGAAAATTACACAAAAAGAGATCATAAATCTAAAATATTAACTATTGAGTTAAAGAAAATATCTACAACACATTTATCAAAGAAAACATACCAACCTAGTTGGTGCTCAGAAAATGTAAATTAGATTGAAACACGATTTTCACTTATCAGATTGTCAGTAAATTTCTTTGGCAGTATTTAAAGGGAAAATGACCCTCATGTACACTGATAATGAGAAGATAGTCAGTTTAGGCTTTTTGGTAGTCTCTATCAGAATCAAAAATCTACATCTCTTTGTCCAGCAACTCCACTCATAAAAATCTATCCTTTAAAAATAGTCATATATGTGTAGCACAAAGATACATATGCACATTTTTGTAGCACTGCTTATAATACCAGATAAAAAATATGAACAAACAAAACAAGCAACAGACGAAACAATCTAAATATCCACAAATTATTAAAACAATTAACAGTGCATTCTCATTCCTCAATAGCATACAGTTTCTAAAGAAATGAGATGGCTAATATTAGCCAATTTATTAGTACTCTTGTCGATTCCAACCTGAGGTAAGGGCTTTGCATATCTTTTATGGTTTTATTTTCCCCAAATCCTGGATAGGCACCCATTATTATTATTTTCAATTGGACTAGATGGGTGATGAGTATTAAGGAGGGCACTTGTGATAAGCATTATGTGTTCTATGTAAGTGATAAATCACTGAATTCTACTCCTGAAACCAGTATTGCATTGTATGTTAACTAAAATTTAAATTAAAAAAATAGAATTTAGCAACATAACTTACCAGATCCCACAGTTAGTAAGTGGTTGAGCTGGGATTTTAATTCAGGCAGTATGATGGTAGAGCAGAAGCTACTCCTTACTAAGCTATATTTTCAAGGTTACACTACTGTCCATGATATTTTATTAAGTGATAAAAGCAAGTTGCAGAACAATGCATATAGAATAATCTCATTTTCTGTAAAGAAATAAATCTCCTTTATGTTTGTGTCTGTTGTATTGTGTGTGTTTATGTGTGTGTAGTTGCCTTTTGAAGTGAGATTGTAGGGATGGAGTGAGGAATTCCTTCCATGTTTAACTTTGTATTATATTGTCTTGAAACAGATGTGTCCTGCTTAGGGATCCCACAGAACCCTTTCCAGGCATGGTCTTTCTCTCTTCAGCTCTCTGAAATCTCTCCTTTATGCCTAATTTTCACTCTAGTGTCAGATTGGAGCTTGACCCAGCCATTCCGGGCCATTAAATTATAGATTCCAAGGCAAGTGGACACTTGAAATATGCCCACTGGGTTCTTTTTTACGAATAATTGTCTTCTGTCTGTTTCAACATACCTTTGCTATCCATCTGATCGACCAGAAGTGCTTCAAGTGGGACTTTGGCTGAAACCGTGTGTAGTGTCCCTCTGCTAGGCTGGCAGTGCCTCACCCCGATGTCTCCTACTGGAGACACCCACTTCATCGCAGCCCCTTCCCGTGGACACTCTCAGTCACGGTCATACAGTAGCGAGCAGTGACACAGTGCTCAGGTGTGCCAGACCCTGTCCCAGGAATTTTATGTACATTAAGTCATTTAGTCTTTACAGTACCCCCATTTTACAGATAGTGAAAGTGAGGGAGAAGCACTTGAAGTGACTTGGCTAAGTCCACACAGCTAGAGGGTGTGGAGTCCAGCTTCAGAATGTGTGCTCTTACCCCCTGCAGTATCCTCGTTTTCTCGTTCACTTGTCTCCTGTCTTTGAGATGGAGGAGAGAAGATGGGATTAGGAAAAGAGAGGAAGATCATATGAAGATGTTGACCCCCAGGTTCTGTTCCCAAGGACCCCTCAGCCTGCCTACCTGTGGGCTTGACAGAGGAGGTTCAGGGTCCTGATCAGACTAGGGGGTTTTCCAGGGGATTAAGGTCAGGCTCTGAATTTGGGAAGAGCAGGTGAGGGGAAATGCAGATCTGGTTTCAGGAATGTGCTGTCTCCTTTCTCTACCTACAGTGGGCATTGGAACCCAGGGGCCTGTTCTCCGTGCATGTCAGAGCCCTGTGGGGATTGGCCCTGTGGGCTTCCCAGGAGAGGAGAAGATTACTGATGTCCTCACTGAGCTCTGTGTGCAGGAGCCTTGGGGAACCTGGCCTCTGGAGGTGCAGCCTTATATACCTGAGAAGGGAATTAGGGCCTTGCAGAACAGGGGTGGAGATGTTCCATGTGCATACATGTGAAGTACATACATGAACACATGTGTTCACGCACACATGCGTACTCTCTGTGCATACATGTGCTCCTGTGCAAGTCTGTATGTAAGCTTATCTGTGCCTGTCTGGAAGGAGAGGTGATGGCTTCTGACATGATGGCCTCATGACTGTATCTAGGTGTAGGTGTAGTGTTATGGGAAAGGGATTAAGATACATGCTCTGGAGCCAGATGGAATAGATTCAGATGCTGGCTCTACCTCTTACAACCTGTGTGAGCTTTTGCAATACTTAACCTTTTTGAGCCTCATTTCGTGTGTGTGTTTGTGTGTGTGTGTGTGTGTAAGAGAGAGGTTTTTGTTGCATTTCTTCAACATTTTGTTGCTTCATTTTTAAGCCAGGTCTCTTGTTTTTGAACACCAGTTTCACTAATTACTGAGTGGGTGAATTTGGGCAAGTTACTTAGTTTCACTAAACCACATGTCCTCATCTATAAATGCATAGCAATCATGCCTTTAGATAGATATTTTCTGTTTTTTTTTTCTATTTTTTCCCTTTAATAGACTTAATTTTTTAAGAGCAGTTACAGGTTTGCAGCAAAATTGATCACTTGGTACAGAGGGTTCCCACATACCTGCGCAGGCCCCACGCATGCACAGACCCCCCACCCCCCCAAATATCTGCATCCCCAGCAGAGGGCTACAGTTCTCAGAGTTGATGAACTACAGTGACACATCACCGCTCATCCAAGGTTTACATTAGGGTTTACTCTTCCTGTTGCACATTCTACAGGTTTTGACAAATGTATACTGACACCATGATAGTATCAATAGAGAATAGTTTCACTGGCCCTAAAGTCCTTGGTGTTCCAGCTATTCCTTCCTCCCTCTACCAGAGTCCTGCAAGCACTGATCTTTTTACTGTCTCCATAGTTTTACCTTTTCCAGAATGTCATATAATGGAATCAGATAGCTTGTAGCCTTTTCAGATTGGCTTCTTTCATTTAGTAATATGCATTTAAGTTTTCTCCATGTGTTTTCCAGACTTGAGAGCTCATTTCTTTTTTGGACTGAATAATATTTCACTGTCTAAACGTACCACTGTTTCTTTATCCACTCACGTACTGAAGGACAGTAGCAATAGTCTTGGTAGTTCCAAGTTTGGCAATTATGAATAAAGGTACTCTAAACATCCATATGTAGAGTTTTATATGGATATAAGTTTTCAGCTCCTTTAGTTTAATACCAAGGAGTGTGATTGCTGGATCATATGTTAAGGATATGTTTAGTTCTGTAAGAAACTGCTAGATGGTCTGTACCTTTTGCCCTCCTATCAGTTGAGAATTCCTGTTGTCTACATTTCTGTCAGCGTTTGGTGTTGTCAGTGTTTTGGACTTTGGCCATTCTAATAGATGTGTTGTGGTATCACAGTGTGGTTTTATTTTGCATTTCCCTGATGGCATGTGATGCTGAGAATTGTTTCCTATACTTATTTTCCATCTGTATATCATTGTTGCGGAGGTGCCTTTAAAGTCTTTAGCCTATTTTATTAGGGTATTTATTTTATTATTACTGAGTTTTTTGAAAGGAATATTTAGATACAGATCTCAGCCTAAGATTTGATACAGCTCCCCTCAAGGAGCGCAGAGCAGGGTGGACAAGGGTGGAGAGAAGGGCAAATGGACAACTGGAAGCTTTCCCTCACAACCCCATCTGGTGACCAGAGTGGTTTGTTTAAATTATAAATAACTTTGTAATTATTTGGTTACTTCTCTGGTGTACATCCTTCAAAGTCTCCCCTGGGTAACAGCCCATGTTTTCTAGGTGGTTCGTGATACATAATTATACAGAATTAACATGGAGTGATGCCAATTTTACTCATTTTTTTTAAGGGGGAGGAGAGCAGCACTGTTCTGTCTGGCCTGGAGTGGGAGCTTTGCATGAATTTTGGTGATGGAACATATATAACCTGAAACCTGAATGTTTACAAGTTCTTAGTTCTTTGGGAGAGTTGCTTGTCCCTTGAAAAGTCACCTCTCACAGGGTGCTGTATGGAAGTGTTGAATGACTATATTGTACACCTGAAACCAATATAACACTATGTTAACTAACTGGAACTAAAATAAAAACTTAAAAAAGGAAAGACGTCAGTTTTCTTGGGCATGCCCCCATGCTCAAGACAGAATGTTCTTGCTGGTCCTCCTGTGAGCTTGTCTTTCTGCTGCTGCTGCTTGTTCTGGTTTGTTTCAGGGCAAGGTGTGATTGAGATCCTCTTCCATGATCTCTTAAGACACACAATGCTCAAGGCTGTGTAGTCACAGACTCTAACAAGACTTGAAGGTAACACAAAGAGATAACACTAGAGAAAACCATAAAAGTAGATAGCCGATCTCACTGTCCCTAGGTGCATTGGCTGTGAACTCTTTTGATCTTTTCTTTCCTTGTTCCAGCAGCATAATCTTATGGCACATTTACCTTTCCCCGAGGAAAGTCCCCTTTTCCATGTTCTCATATTCCCAAATTCAAGTCTAAAAGTGTACTTCTGGGCACACCAGAGGACTGTAGGGTTGCCAGACTTAGCAACCCTATGAGGAACTAATATCATTTATCTCCCAAGATACCACCGTCCAATGAAGACCGTCATTTACACTTGTAACAAAACACATGCTATCTCAATCTGATGCTCTGCAATGATACTATCCTGGCTCAGGGGCTCCTCCAGAACAGTGAAGGAGTATTTTATTTATTTATTTACGTCAGTAGGAATGATCTCTCCCCAAAGAAAATTGACAGCAAAGACCCATAAGTAAGTAGTAGGTAATAGAGAGTGACCAACTGGTGACATAATCCATATTTCTGGATGGGAAGATCATATAGTAAAAATGTCAATTTCCCCAAATGAATACATATATTCAATAGACTCACAAAATTCTAAAAGGATTCTTTATAGAATATGTCAAGTCTACTATAAAACATGTTAATGAGAGAAAATGTACAAAACAATATAATTTTGAAAACGAAGCAAAATGGTGAGGATGGGTTTGTCTTCCTAGTCAGAAGAACACACAACAAAACTTTGATAGTTAAAGCAGCATAGTATTTGTATAGGAATATAAAATCCTATATTCTACTCTGCTGATGGAGCAGAGTAGAAGCCAGAAATAGACCAAAATAAAAAGACATTTTGCCTTTTTGGATGGGGCAGGAAAGAAAACTGTGAGACAATCGTATATTCAAGTAAAAGATAAATTTAATAAATTTAGATCTCAATATTATACCACCTATGAAAATAAGATCTAGAAGGATTTGAAGATATAAAAAGTAAAAATGCCTAAAATGGTAACAAGGAATTATAGGAGAATATTTTTATAATCTTGTGGATGGAATAACGCTTACTCAGCAGGATATAAACCTTGAAGCTGTAAAGGAAAAAGATGGGCAGATTTGACTAGATAAAAGCAAAAATGTGTGTGTGACCAATGATGTCATGGACAGGGTTAAAAGAGAGTCAAAGGGGGGGGGGGACTGGGTGGCTCAGTCAGTTAAGTGTCCAACGTCAGCGCGGGTTATGATTTTGTGGTTTGTGAGTTCGAGCCCCGCATCGGGCTCTGTGCTGACAGCTCAGAGACTGGAGCCTGCTTCAGATTCTGTGTCTCCCTCTCTCTCTCTACTCCTCCCCAGCTCACAGTAGTCTTTCTCTCTCAAAAATAAAATAAACATTAAAAAAATTTAAGAGAGAGTCAAAGGATTTGGAGAAAATACTGATGATTTATATATATGTATCAGACAAGATTAGTATTCATGTGATAGAAAAGACTCTAATAAATCAATAAGAAAATGACAAATATTCCAATTGTGATGTTTACAGGATGTTTACAGGAGCAGTGATGTTTACCAAATATTCCATATGAAAACTTGCATTTCCCACCCTTTGCAGTTTGATGTGAACACATGGGGACTTCTGTCCAAAGAAATATGAGTTTAAGTGATGTGTGTTATTTATGGATTAAGGCAACAGAAAACCACATGAAATTCTCCATTCTATCTTTCCCTGATAAGGAGTCCATAGGTTTTTGATAAACTATGGTGGACCTCTATCAGCATGATTTTCTCTGAGTCACTATCCATAGAACAGCCCTGGTGACCTGCAACAGACATATTATGTGAGCAAGAAATAAAGTTTTGCCATGTGAAACTGTTGGGATTTGGAGATTAACTTAATGTTGCAGCATATAAATGCACTCTGGCTGGGGCACTTGGGTGGCTCAGTTGGTTGACTGTCTGACTCTTGGTTTTTGCTCAGGTCATGATGTCATGGTTCGTAGGATTGAGCCCAGCACTGGGCACCTTGCTGAGAGTAGAACCTGCTTGGGATTCTCTCTCTCTGTCTCTCTCTCTCTCTCCTCTGTCTCTCTGTCTCTCTCTCTCTCTCTCCATCCCTCTTCCCTTCTCCCCCACCTGTGTACTCTCTCTATCTAAAATAAAAAGGGGCGCCTGGGTGGCGCAGTCAGTTAAGCGTCCGACTTCAGCCAGGTCACGATCTCGCGGTCCGTGAGTTTGAGCCCCGTGTCAGGCTCTGGGCTGATGGCTCAGAGCCTGGAGCCTGTTTCTGATTCTGTGTCTCCGTCTCTCTCTGCCCCTCCCCCGTTCATGCTCTGTCTCTCTCTGTCCCAAAAATAAATAAACGTTGAAAAAAATAAAATAAAATAAAATAAAATAAAATAAAATAAAATAAAATAAAATAAAATAAAGTAAAAATAACAAAAGTCCATTCTGGCTAATACTTTAATAAGAAAATGAGAAAAGGAGATAAACAGGTAATTCACAATGAAGGAAATAGGATCAATAAACATATAAAAGACAATAAAGTATTATTTATTTTGATGAATATATTAGTAAACATAGAAGATGTTGATGTTGATACTATATGGTGTTGAATGTGTGAGGGGAAAGGTGCTTCATGCACTACAGGCTGGCACAGAAATGTACACAGCCATTTTGGAGAACAACTTGACAATATCTCTCAAATTTCACTTTTGTGTATATAAGGCATTTGAACAATATGTATTCATATTGAACACAAGGTGTTCATAGAAGTATTGTTTGTAATAGATATAAGAGAAAATAGGAACTTTTAAAATGTCCAGGAATAGAGGAATGGTTAAATAAATTATGGTAGCTTCATATTATAAACTATTAAAAGAATAAGTTAAATAAATGAACAAGTTAAAAACAATAGTATATCATAGATAGTAGTGACTTGAAACCACCCTCAAGACATCTCGTTAGATGAAAAGTCAAGTCCAAAGGTAATATATTTATGCAGTATGATTTCAATGCTCTTAATATATTTTTTTCTACTTAGAGTCTTAAATTTTTTTTAAGTTTTTATTTAAATTCCGGTTAGTTAATGTTAGCTAACTTAGCTGAATTCCAGTTGGTTAATGTACTAGTTTCAAGTGTACAATAGTGATTCAACGCTTCCATACAACAACCAGTACTGGTCACAAGTGCTCTTAATCTTTATATTTGCATATGTAAACATATTGTTCTCTATGTAACAAGTTTGTGGGTGAAATTCAGGAGGGCTTTTCTGTTTGTACATTATAGCTTCTACTTGAATTTCACAACTAGATTGTATTCATGTGGTATCTGTATCCTCAGAAAGTAAAAAATGGTAAGAAATAAGGAAGGTGAGAAAAATAGAATTAAAATATTTTAACACAACGCCTTCTTTCCATCAAATATTGACATATAAAAACCTTAAATACCTTATGATAGCTAAAAACATACCTAGGAGACAGAGGAAGAAGGTCATTAATTTGCCAAACCTTAAAATAACAACAGTGGCTCTACCAAATTTCACAAGCCAACTGAAGTCCCTTAAAGAGGTCAGTGGTTTTCAAGCTTGGCTGTTTATTGGAATCACCTGGGAGCTTTCAAACTGATACCTGGGTTACATCTCAGGGGTTTAGATATAATTGGTCTGGGGTGTGGTCCTGGGCATCAGGATCTTTTTAAAAAAAATCTTTTTCTTTTTCTACATTTTATTTATTTTTGATAGAGAGACAGAGCACAAGTGGGGGAGGGGCAGAGAGAGACACAGAGACACAGAATCTGAGGCAGGCTCCAAACTGTCAGCACAGAGCCCGACATGGGGCTCAAACCCACAAACTGCGAGATCATGACCTGAGTGGAAGTTGGATGCTTAACCAACTGAGCCACCCAGGCACCCCTTTCAGGCTTTTTTTTAAAAGCTCCCCAGGTGATGCTATATGTGCAGAGGAGGCTGAGAACCACTGCTTCAGATAAAGTAGATAGACACTATTGCTAAGATTTTTAATTAGGAGACCAACAGGAATGGGAGAATTGATTTCTATGCCTAAAGGATAAATTTCTTCAAAGCATATAAGGGAAAAGGTTCTGGCTACAACTGGTTTAAACATTGTCTCCCTCTAAAACGGGTTACTCAGTAGCTCCCTCCAAAGCTGCCCTTACAGGATTGAGCTCAGATGGGAGAAGGCAAGGCCTTAGAGTTATGGCATCCTCAATTCCCTTTGTGGAATCAAAGCAGAATGTGGCCCTTTGAGAGGAGCTCAGGGTAAAGGGGGAGAACTCACTAATGACATTGTGCCAGAAAAGTTTCTGAGCCACTGTCATGGCAGAAGTTCCCTCAGAGGGACAAAATCCAATCACAACTTTCTTAACGAGGCTCTGGGGAGATCTTACTGGTGAACCTCCAGGATTCTTTACTTTGATGCTAATTAACCACTAAGGGTAGCTTCTTACAGCCTAATTAAATAGAGCTCTGGGGTAAAAGTTTGTCTTCTCCTTGTGAATGGTTGCTTGGGAATTAAGCCTAGAGCCTCTCAGGACATCAAGTCATTACCAATGTAACCATGGCCATAATGTATCCCAACACTGTCCCGCTGTCAGAGAAACAGATTATCCAGACACACCCATTTCATTGTGTAGTCAAAGAAATATACTTTACATTGAGAACAAAAATGTTGATTTCCTGATCAGAACATTGGTCACCTGGTTCATAACTCTTCTGGAATAGAGGCCAAGCAGGGCCTCTGGGGGAAGGTCATGGCTGTTCTTGGTGATAGCCTCACACAAGTTAAGGTGTGGCCACAGACAGCTTGCATTTCTCCCCATGCTGTTTGGGTAGGCACTTGGGATGTAGATTTTGTCAATTCTGAGTTTGAATTCTGTTTATTCTTACCTGCTAGTGACTTTGGGCAAGTCACTTTATCTCTTTGAACTTCAGTTTCCTCATCTTTAAAATGAGGTCACTCAAATAAGTAATAAATAAAATGAGGTCATTAATTCCCATCAGTCAGAATTATAGGTCAGATTTATGCTAGTTACCTCTATGTTACCATGATAACCTAGTATACATTGGCTGGCATCTTTAAATTTATTAAAAATATATGATAAAACGTAAATACTAGCTCACTAGATGATGGAAATTATGAAGGCGTTATGGCCAGGGAACTCAAGAAAATTTGGGTCATCCTCTAAGACTCAGCTGCCTCTTTCTGTGAGGCTGATGATGGAAATGCTGCCCAGGGAAAAATGGCAAAGTGGAAGCAGGAGGTTTGAATGGTGGCCAGTGGTAGTGGAGCTTGTGCCAGCTATTCCCCCAAAGCCCTGATGGGTAGAGGGCTGGATTGCCAGTGCCTGACCATTCTTTAGAATGTAGGGGTTAGACTTCATCCTCGGTTTTGGGCCTTAGTTGCTATTCTGGCACAACAGGTTAGCTCCCAGTGGAAGTCCTTTTGCCAGGGGCACTTTGGCCAGACCAGCACCGGGGAATTCCCATGGGCACCTTCAGCCTCACAGTCCCCAGCCTCATCTCTTCTCATGACTCCTCGTTCCTTTAAAACTCATCAGGAACATAGTGGGGGAAATCTTTGGGCCCCTGAAACACCCACAGTTTTTCTTTTAAGCAAAATGATCTTTTCTGAAATCTCCTGTAGAGGGAAAAACTGTGAGCACATAATCATACATAGATAGCACTTATATTCCCTTTGTATGACACAAAGGTGCCAGTGCAGAAGTTGACCAATGGTCAGTAGGCCAGCAGCTGTGCACAACAAGTGAACTCTTTAATACTCTACATACATGTATTTAACCCATGACCCCACCTACCTCTGCTCTGGTAACCATTAATTTGTTGTCTATAACTGAGAGTCGGCTTCTAGTTATTAATGTTAGAAAGAAATGGTAAAGCAATTTAGTTAAATTCAAGTCAGGTTAAGTAAAATCTTACTAAGGAGAAACTGGATATTCAGCTTTGACTTTACCTGTGTTAGAAGAAGGTAGAATAAAGAGCTGTCACATACTCAAAGGTCTCATGGTAACAGTAATTCTTTTCCTACTTGAGACTTTAATCAGTGTTCCCTTGTCTTTGAGCCAGGGAAGGATGGAGGGAGAGGGAAAGAGAGAATCCCAAGCAGGCTCCATGCTCAATGTAGAGCCCAACGCAGGGCTCAGTCCCACGACTGTGAGACCATAACATGAGCCAGTATCAAGAGTTGGATGTCTAACCGACTGAGCCACCCAGGCGCCCCAGTTCCCAGTTTTATATTCTCTGAGATAATCCATGAATCAGCAACACTCAGGTTTTGAAAACTGATTTCATTGCCAAAATGGAAGATTTGTTGCAAGCAGATACTGTGAATTAAAATTTTGGGGATTAAGCACCATTTACTTTTCAGGTCTCGCCAGCAAAATTATCAAAGATATTGTATTCGTTTTCTGGGGCTGCCATACAAAGTGTTACAGACTGGGTGGCTTAAGCAATGGAAATTTATTTTCTTATAATGCTGGAGGCTGGAATTTTGAGACCAAGGTATTGGCAGGGTTGGTATCTTCTGAGGAAATGCTTTTTGGCTTGCAGTCTTCTATCTGTATCTTCGCAAGGTCTTACCTCTGTGTATATCTGTGTTTTAACCTCCTCTTCCTGTAAGAACACCAGTCATCTTGGATTGGAGACCACCTGAATCATGACATCATTTTAACTTAATTACCTTTTTAAAGGCCCTATCCCAAAATAAGTCACATTCTGAGATGAAGGGGTTAGGATGTCAACTTATGAAATTAGGGGGAAACACAATTCAGGCTGAAACCCCAGTGTGTTAGACACCAAATTCTTAACTCTTAGAGTCATCACTTGGGATCCACATATAACCCAGGGAAGAGTTGAAGAAGAAATAAAAGCAACAGATCACATTTAAATAACACTAGAGAGTCTCTTGCAAGGTCCTTTAAGTCTGTGAATCTCACAGTAGAGTGGACGTGTGCCTTGATCCCAATATGAGGGCTGTAGTGGTTCTCCTCTTGCTCTCACAATTAAAAAGAGTGATAGAAAATGGTGGCATTTTATTTAGACAGCAGAGGACCTGATATTGCCCTCACTATTTTCCTGGAGGTTAATTTAAAGGTTTTCCAGGGGCTCAGTCAGTTAAGCATCCAACTTCAGCTCAGGTCATGATCTTGCAGTTTGTGAGTTCAAGACCTGCATCTGGCTCTGTGCTGACAGCTCAGAATCTGGAACCTGCTTCAGATTCTGTGTCTCCCTCTTTCTCTGCACCTCCCCCACTCACACTCTCTCTTTTTCTCAAAAATAAACAAAAAAAAACATTAAAAAAATTAAAGGTTTTCCAAGGGCCTAGAGGGACTTGTTCAAATACATGAGTGAGAGGAACAGAAGCCAGGTTCATAGAGAGAAAAGACTAGACTAATGTCAAAGGGCTGTGGCAGGAACCCCCTCATGATGGCCCCCACTGATATCACCATTGGATCATCATTGCACAGTATAAGAAGTCATGTGGGCCAGTCATCAATCTCATAGTCAAGCCCCAGCCCTTACCCATGGTGACAAATGAATGGAATAAGGTCAGATGTCAGAAACTGATTCAGCAAAGATGAAAGTACAGAGTAATCTAAAAACAAAACAAACAAACAAGCAAACAAAAACCTGTTGTGTCTTTGAAGACATCAGGGGCAAGTTGTGTATGTCCTGAGAGTTTAGAAACAGGACTTGGAAGGAACAATGATATCCATGAGAGGTGGGAAATGAATGAATGAGGCTCAATTGTAAATAAAAATTTACTGAAAAAATATTGGATTGGGTTAAGTCCGAATTGAGATACAGCCAGATAGATGGAGGGCTCAATAGCAAAAGTAAATTGAACTATAGAAATGAAGATACAGAAATAAAGTTCCATTTTCGGATGTCTGAGGTGTGAGGTTTACAATGGCTGTGAAAATCTGCTTGTTGTATATGTACTGGTACGTTTTGCACCCACAACCAAAACAGACACTGTTATCAATCTTTATTCAATCTTCTGTATTCAGCGCAGAGTTCAGCACAAGTTTTTTCACTACAGCAAAACAGTATATCCTTATCAATTGATGAGACTTGGAATGGAGTTAAACTAATTTGCCATACATGTAATAAAGGAATGAAATTGAGGAATTTGTTCTCACCCAGACTCAGCCTTGCCCTAGGTTAGGGATGACTGAGGCAAAATCAAAGGGGTATAAAGACTCCTTATTATATTATTTAAAACTTTAAAATTATCCATAAATCTCTTATCTGAAATACTATGGGAGATTAATTTGATTGACTTAGGCATCTCTAAAATGCAAACACTTGGATAGAAAGAGAGAGAATCTCACCATGTTGCTGTTCTTAAGGGTAAAGCAATTTCTTAAGTTTAAAGTAGGGGATGGGCTAAATGGGTGACAGACATTAAGGAGGGCACTTGTTGGGATGAGCACTGGGTGTTAAATATAAGCGGTGAATCACCTAGTTCTACTCTTGAAATCATTATTACACTATATGTTAACTAACTTGGATTTAAATAAAATTAAAAAATAAATGAAAAAATAATTTATCAGACTGCTTTTCTATGTAATTCATTTTCCAACTGAATTGAGAGCCTCTTTTATATGATGCTTTGTAACCCAAAACTTCTTAGTAGTAGTTTATGTCCATTCATTTTTGACTCTTGTCTTCAGTGGCCACCGGGAGCATTTCTGATTACATAGAACAAATCTTCCATCATTCTGAAAAAAGTAACTAATAGAAAAGACATGGAAATACAGGCACTTTTGAGAGAGAAGCACACAGGCAAGGAGTTTCAGGGAGTGTTGGCTGATGAATGCAACCTGAGGAGGGGAGGAGACCAAAACACATACAGAGGCATAGAACTGGCTTACTAAGTGTCAGTTAAGTGATTGATGTCAGTTGTTGTGAATCTAATGACTCCAGAGCTCAGGATATCCAGCTGTGGGGAGAATTAATAAAAGGAACCATAGTTGTATCATGGCATGATCAGAGAACACAGACTCTGCAGTTGGGAAGCTCCTAGTCCAACAGAGAGGACACACACACACACACACACACACACACACACACACACACTCACCCACCCAACAACCTGCAAAACAACTTCTGACTATTTCAGATAGAACAGAGTTTATGAAGGCAAAACATTTTTGCACATATATAAATTTCTAAGTAGATGTACAAAAACTCTCTTGTAATTCAAGTGACCAAACTTGGATGTATTTATAAATGTTGAAAATATGGGAGGTTCCATATAAATATGGAAGGGGTAAAAGGAATGTGATTTTCTGGAATAGAGAAATATTGTAATCTGCATTGTAGCATAGGTACTAAGACATGAATGATACTGTCAACCATGACATAACAGAGACCACAGGGCTGAAAAGTACAGGGTGCAACTACAGTTGAGCAAAGAGTATGTTTTTACAAAATTTGCCTTACATCCTGGTGTGTGTGTGCACCTATGAGTGTGTGCAGGCATGTGTACATGAGCACACACAACCATACCCACACCTTATAATCAGGATCCATGGATTTTGTTGGCTTGTGTAGTAGAAAGCATATCCATTTGAGTCTTAATCCTGCTTGTCAGTTTCTCTAAGCCCCGTTTCATGTCTTTATTTCTCAAACTGTAGATAAATGGATTCAACATGGATGTCAGTACAGTGTAGATGATTGTTGCTACTCGGTCCTTGACAGTATACCTGGACAAAGGGTGGAAATATTCATAGCTAATACTCCCATAAAACAGAGTCACCACAGTGAGATGGGAGCTGCAGGTGGAGAAGGCTTTGCATTTTCCAGACGCTGAGGGAATGTTGAGGACAGCAATGAGGATTCTTAGGTATGAGATGATGATGCAGATACATGGGGCCATCACAGAAGCCATCCCTTCTGTCATGGCCATAACTTCATTAACAAAGGTGGAAGAGCAGGCCAGTTTCAGAACAGGGTTGACATCACAGAAAAAATGTTGGATTACATTTGGTGCACAGAACGTGAGCCGATTGACCAGGAGGACATGTAGGAGGGAGTGGAGGCAGGAGAAAGCTACGGAGAAGGCCAGCAGCAACGTACAGCGTCTGTGGTTCATCACAGTGACATAGTGGAAAGGATTACAAATGGCTACATAGCGGTCAATGGCCATAACTGCCAGGAGATAACTGTCTATGTTTCCAAAAACCAGGAAAAAATACATCTGTGTCAGACATTCAGCATAGGAAATGGTCTTTGTCTCTGATAAGAAGTTCACTAACATCTTGGGGACTACGACTGTTGTGTAGCAAATATCAGCAAAGGACAAGATGCTCAGGAAGAAGTACATGGGGTTTTGGAGTTTGGGATCAGAGCGGATAGCCAGGATGATGAGCAGATTCCCCGTTAAAGTGACCAGGTACATGATAAGAAAGAGAGCAAAGAGTGGCTTCTGGTCCTCAGGGTGAGAGGAGAGTCCTATGAGGATGAATTCAGACAGTCTTGTCAGGTTGGACATTCCCATGGACTTGAATGCACCTACAGATAAAAGGTCCTGTCAATTAATGGTTCTTATGTCATCTAGGACATGCACCTTTCCATCTGGTTCTTGCAATGAGAATTAGCAGTTACTAATAGAGCATGTACTTCAATGTTTTTCTTTATGAATATGGGCAAATGAGAGCCAAAGTTGTGTTTTCACTTGTTCTTTTAGAATTTTTGAGATAGAGATCTATAGAAAATAGATTCAAGAGGAAAGAGAGAGAAAAAGAGAGGAGCACAGAGAGAGAGAGAGAGAGATAGAGAGAGAGAGAGAGAGAGAGAGAGAGAGAGAGAGAGAGATTACTGTCTTCTTTTCCTTACTCTGTGGCTGATAATCACAGGATCCACAGATACAGTCTATGACTAAGGTTCAGGTCAGCTTCTCATAAAGGTTATTTTTGGCTAAGCCACCCCTATATAATCATGAAGTAGCTATCTCACCTAATTTGTGGTTGAAGAATAACAATCTTTTTAAACAAACATGCTTCTTTTGCAACAGAAGCAGGATAGTCATTAAAAAACATTGAACTGAATGTAGAACTGAATGTAAGAAGTTAGGGGCAAAGAGAGCTGGGGAAGGGAAAGTGAAAGGGAGGGAGTATATTTTTATGAGAAAATTCTCTCCCCAAATTCCCTTTCTTCAGCTGATAATTCCTATTCTGTGGTCTGGGCTATGTGACTCACAGGTAGACTGGGTAAATAAAGATTATAGAGTATAGATATAAAATCTCAACATTTAGCACAAACATAAGGTCACTCTCTTAGCATCCAGTGATGACTAATTATCTCTCTGAGATCAGATATTTACACCTTTTCACGAGGTATTCTCAACATTGACTTCTTACCAGGGAAGGACATTGAAGTCTTGTCTCATGTATTTATTCCCCTCCTCTGATTTCTGCTCCATGGAAAAGAAGGCAAACTGTGCTTAGAGACAGCAAACAGAAAATGTGCCTGGTTGTAGAAAGTCTAAGGTTTCTTGAATATGAATTCTCCCTTCCATGGATTCTTACCACCCTTCCCAAGCTATAGATACTTACAGCCCCTACATCCCTCATGGGAGATTCTTCTGATGCTGTGTCACTAAATCCCTGGTGTTTGGTGGAAGAGAGAGTAAGAAGAGAAACACACATTAACCTTTTACAGGATTGACTCCAAAGGTTCAGAAGAATTGTATGTGTTCTCCCTCCCTAGGTGGCCGCATATCCCTCACCTCAAACATCTGGGTAGAATCCAACATCTGCATAGCCTGGTGTAGGTGTCCAAGATGGACAATAATTTTCTGTTCCTAGCTCTTGTAACCTCTCTGAAACAATAAGCTTCTGTCCCTGGATTAGTGGGTGATGTCCCATATATCAGTGAGGACAGAGCACCAGGCAGGGACACCTAGGTCCAGTTTCCATCTTGAAAAAGTTTTATTTGGAGTTCCCCTGAGTGCCTCCATTTGTTCAAAGGACAACTCCCTGGAAGAACTACAACATCATGTATATCTTCAAGTTTATTTTTATGTATTTGTGTATTATTTAAGTGTCATTGGCATATAACATATTAGTTTCTGGTGTACAACATAGTGCTTCAACATTTATATACTTTATGAAGTAATTACCAGGATAAATGTAGCTACAATCTGTCACCATACAAAGTTGTTACAATCTTAAACTATATTACCTATGCAGTACATTACATCCCTATGACTTATTTTTCAAAATGTATTTATTTTTATTTATTACTGAAATATAATTATTTTTTAATATCAGTAGTTTTTTGTTTTTATTATTAATTTTACTTTTTAAATTTTTTCCAAATTAGCATATAGTGCAACAGTGATTTTAGGAGTAGATTCCTTATTGCCCCTTACCCATTTAGCCCATCTACCCTCCCGCAATCCCTCCAGTAACCCTCTGTTTGTTCTCCATATTTAAGAGTCTCTTATGTTTTGTCCCCCTCCCTGTTTTTATATTATTTTTGCTTTCCTTCCCTTATGTTCATCTTTTCTGTGTCTTAAAGTCCTCATATGAATGAAGTCATATGATATTTGCCTTTCTCTGACTAATTTTGCTTAGCATAATACCCTCTAGTTCCATCCACGTAGTTGCAATGGCAAGATTTCATTCTTTTTGATTGCCAAGCAATACTCCATTGTGTGTGTGTGTGTGTGTGTGTGTGTGTGTGTGTGTGTGTGTGTATACACACCACATCTTCTTTATCCATTCATCCATTGATGGACATTTGGGCTTTTTCCATACTTTGGCTATTGTTGATAGTGCTACTATAAAATGGGGGTGCATGTTTATGAAACAGCACACCTGTATCAAAACAGCACACCTGTATCCCTTGGATAAATACCTAGTAGTGCAATTGCTAAGTCATAACGTAGTTCCATTTTTAGTTTTTTGAGGAACCTCCATACTGTTTTCCAGAGTGGCTGCACCAGCCTGCATTCCCACCAACAATGCAAAAGAGATCCTCTTTCTCTGCATCCTCGCCAACATCTGTTGTTGCCTGAGCTGTTAATGTTAGCCATTTTGACAGGTGTAAGGTGGTATCTCATTGTGGTTTTGATTTGTATTACCATGATGATGAGTGATGTTTAGCATTTTTTCATGTGTTGGTTGGCCATCTGGGTGTCTTTTTTGGAGCTGTGTCTATTCATGTCTTTTGCCCATTTCTTCACTGGATTATTTGTTTTTTTGGGTGCTGAGTTTGATAAGGTCTTTATAGATTTTGGATACTAACCCTTTATTTGATATGTCATTTGCCAATATCATCTCCTATTCTGTCAGTTGCCTTTTAGTTTTGCTGATTGTTTCCTGCGCTGTGCAGAAGCTTTTTATTTTGATGAGGTCCCAATAGTTCATTTTTGCTTTTGTTTCCCTTGCCTCTGGAGATGTGTTGAGCAAGAAATTGCTGTGGCCAAGATCAGAGAGGTTTTTGCCTGCTTTCTTCTTGAGGATTTTGATGGCTTCCTGTCTTACATTTAGGTTTTTCATCCATTTTGAGTTTATTTTTGTGTATGGTGTAAGAAAGTGGTCCAGGTTCATTCTTCTGCAGGTCGCTGTCCAGTTCTCCCAACACCACTTGCTGAAGAGACTGCCTTTATTCCATTGGATATTCTTTCCTGCTTTGTCAAGGATTAGTTGGCCATACATTTGTGGGCCCATTTCTGAGTTCTGTATTCTGTTCCATTGATCTAAGTGTCTGTTTTTGTGCCATGAAATATAATTATTATAAAATGTAATATATGTTTCAGGTTACAGCATATTCAACAATTTTGTATATTAGTCAGTGTTCACCACAATAAGTGTAACCACCCTCTGTCACCATACAATATTATTACAATATTATTGACTATATTTCTTATGCTGTACTTTTATTTGCATGACTTACTTATTTTATAACTAGATGTTTATATTTATTTATCCCCTTCTTTTATTTTGCCCAACCCCCTTCTGGCTACCACCAGTTTGTTCTCTGTATTTGATTCTGTGTTTGTTTGTTTGTTTGTTTGTTTTGTTTTACTTTTATATTTCACATATAAATGAAATTATATAGTATTTGTTTTTCTCTGTCTGACTTATTTCACTTAGTATAATACACTCTAGGTCAATCCATGATGTAGAATATGGGAAAATTTCATTTTTAAAATATCTGAGTAACATTCCAGTGTGTGTGTGTGTGTGTGTGTGTGTGTGTGTGTGTATCCAGATACCACCCCACCACCAGTCAGAGTGGCTAAAGTGAACAACTCAGGAAACTACAGATGTTGGCGAGGATGTGGAGAAATGGGAACCCTCTTGCACTGTTCATGGGAATGCAAACTTGCGTAGCTGCTCTGGGAAACAGTGTGGAGGTTCCTCAAAAAATTAAAAATAGAACTGCCTTATGACCCAGCAATAGCATTACTAGGAATTTATCCAAGGATACAGGCGTGCTGATTCATAGGGGCACATGTACCCCAATGTTTATTGCAGCACTTTCAACAATAGCCAAATTATGGAAAGAGCCTAAATGTCCATCAACTGATGAATGGATAAAGAAGATGTGGTTTATATATACAATGGAATACTACTTGGCAATGAGAAAGAATAAAATCATGCCATTTGCAGCAACATGGATGGAACTGAAAGGTATTATTGCTGAGTGAAATAAGTCAGAGAAGGACAGATATCACATGTTTTCACTCATATGTGGATATTGAGAAACTTAACAGAAGACCATGGGGAAAGGGAAGGGGAAGAAAATAGTTACAAACAGAGAGGGAGGGAGGCACAAGCCACAAAGACTCTTAAATACAGAGAACAAACTGAGGGTGAATGGGGGTGGGGGAGAGGGGAAAATGGGTGATGGGCATTGAGGAAGCCACTTGTTGGGATGAGCACTGGGTGTTGTATGTAAGCGATGAACCACGGAAATCTACCCCAAAAACCAAGAGCACACTTTACACACTGTATGTTAGCCAATTTGACAATAAATGATGCTTAAAAAAAAGTCTCCTATGGTTTGCCTCCGTCTCTGTTTTTATCTTAATAGCCTTCCCTTCCCTTATGCTCATCTGTTGTGTTTCTTAAATTCCATATGAGTGAAATCATATATCTGTCTTTATCTGCTTGACTTATTTTGCTTAGCATAATACACTCTAGTTCCATCCACGTTGTTGCAAATGACAAGATTTCATTCTTCATCACCGAGTATTATTCCGTTGCATATAGGTACCACATCTTCTTTATCTATTCATCAGTTGATGGATATTTGTGCTCTTTCCATAATTTGGCTGTTGTTGATAGAATTGCTATAAAAATTGGGGAGCATGTCCCCCTCTTAATCAGCAGTTTTGTATCCTTTGAATGAATTCCTAGTAGTGCAATTGCTGGGTCATAGGGTAGTTCTGTTTTTAATTTTTTGAGGAAACTCCACACTGTTCCCCAGAGTGCTGCACCAGTTTGCATTCCCCACCTACAGTGCAAAAGTGTTCTCCTTTCTCTACATATTTGCCAACACCTGTTGTTTCCTGTGTTGTTGATTTTAGCCATTCTGATAGGTGTGAAGTGATATCTCATTGTAGTTTTGATTTGCATTTCCATGATCATCAGTAAAGTTGAACATCTTTTCCTGTGTCTGTTGGCCGTCTATATGTCCACTTTGGAAAAATATCACTTTTTGTTTTCTGTCCTTTTTTTTAGTTTGATTATTGTTTCTTTTAGGTATTGTTGGTTGTTTCCATATTTAAAAAATGTGTTTTCCTTTAATAGACTTAATTTTTTTAGAGCAGTTAACGAGTCCAGAAATAGACTTAAGTATGTATTGGAACTTATTATTTGCTACTGGGGTAATTCAGTGGAAAGTTGTGTTTTATTAAGTAAATATTTTGGCATCTTATATAGGTAATAAGTATTTTATATAAATATTTTCCAGATGCACTAAAACTAAAGGCCTAAAACTAAACTAATGAAACACTAGAGTTGATTTTGTAAAGTTTTTAGTTTAAATTTTAGTTAGCCAACATACAGTATAAATATTGGTTTCAGGAGTAGAATTTGGTGATTCATCACTTACATACAACAGTGCTCATCACGACAGGTGCCCACCACCCATCTAACCCATCTCCCATCCACCTTCCTCCATAAACCCTCAGTTTGTTCTCTATCATTAGGAATCTTGTGTTTTGTTCCCCTGTCTCCTCTCCCCACCCCCATATACTCATCTGTTTTGTTTCTTAAGTTCCACATATGAGTGAAGTTATATGGTATTTGTCTATTTCTGATTGACTTATTTTGCTTATCACAATACACTCTAGCTCCATGCATGTCATTGCAAATGGCAAGATTTCATTCTTTTTGATGGCTGAGTAATATTCCATTGTATATATGTACCACATCTTTATCCATGCATCAGTTAAGGAACATTTGGGCTCTCATCTTAGTTTGGCTATTGTTTATAATGCTGCTGTTAACATTAGAGTGCATGCATACCCCTTTGGGTTTGTATTTTTGTATCATTTGGGTAAATACCTAATAGTGCAATTGCTAAAATGTAAGGTAATTAATTCTATTTGTAGTTTTTTGAACCTCCATACTATTCTCTAGGGTGGGTGCACCCCTTTGCATTCCCACTAACAGTGTAAGAGGGTTCCCCTCTCTCTGGATCCTTATTAACACCTCTTGTTTCTTGTGTTGTTAATTTGAGCCATTCTGACAGGTGTGAGGTGGTATCTCATCACGGTTCCAATTTGTGTTGTCCTGCTGATGAGTGATGGTGAGCTTCTTTTCATGTGTCTATTAACCATCTAGATGTCTTCTTTGGAAAAGTGTGTACTCATGTCTTCTGCCCATTTCTTCACTGGATTATTTGTTTTTTGGGTGTTGAGTTTGGAACATTCTTTATAGATTTTGGCTATTAACCCTTTATATGATATGTCATTTACAGATATACTCTCCCATTCCATAGCTTTGCTTCTTGGTTTTGGGGAAGAGAAATATCTCTTCTTTTCTCTGAAAGGTCAATGTCTTTTTCTTCTCTTGTCCCTCTTCATACATTGGCTGGGGAAGCAGGAGACTTGAGTGGTGCTTGATGGGGACAGACCTTGTTCTAGCTCCTCCCCCAAAACCCTGATGTGTGAGGGCTGGTTTGCCAGTGGTAGAGCATCCTTTAGAATATAGTGATTAGAACTTCGTCCTTGGCTTTGGACCTCAGTTGCTGTTCTGTCACAACAGGTTACCTCCCACTGGAAGTCCTTTTGCCAGGTGCATTTTGGGCAGCCCAGCACAGAAAATTTCCCACGGACACTTTCAGTCTCACACTCCCCAGGCTCATGCCATCTAATGACTCCTCATTCCCAGAAAACTTACTGAGAGTGTAGGAGGGACAAGTTTGGGCCCCTTAGACACCCAGAGTTCCTTCTTTTTTTTTTTCAATATATGAAGTTTATTGTCAAATTGGTTTCCATACAACACCCAGTGCTCATCCCAAAAGGTGCCCTCCTCAATACCCATCAACCACCCTCCTCTCCCTCCCACCCCCCATCAACACTTAGTTCTCAGTTTTTAAGAGTCTCTTATGCTTTGGCTCTCTTCCACTCTAACCTCTTTTTTTTTTCCTTCCTCTCCCCCATGGGTTTCTGTTATGTTACTTAGGATCCACATAGGAGTGAAACCATATGGTATCTGTCTTTCTCTGTATGGCTTATTTCACTTAGCATAACACTCTCCAGTTCCATCCATGTTGCTACAAAGGGCCATATTTCATTCTTTCTCATTGCCTCGTGGTACTCCATTGTGTATATAAACCACAATTTCTTTTTTTTCTCCTTTATTGGGTTTTATTGACCCTTTATATATATATATTCACCTGGCTCCCAACCCTGGAGATTCTTTTTTTTTTATATGAAATTTATTGTCAAATTGGTTTCCATACAACACCCAGTGCTCATCCCAAAAGATGCCCTCCTCAATATCCCTCACGCACCCTCCCCTCCCTCCCACCCCCCATCAACCCTCAGTTTGGTCTCAGTTTTTAAGAGTCTCTTATGCTTTGGCTCTGTCCCACTCTAACCTCTTTTTTTTTCCCTTCCCTTCCCCCATGGGTTTCTGTCAAGTTTCTCAGGATCCACATAAGAGTGAAAACATATGGTATCTGTCTTTCTCTGTATGGCTTATTTCACTTAGCATCACACTCTCCAGTTCCATCCATGTTGCTACAAAGGGCCATATTTCATTCTTTCTCATTGCCACGTAGTACTCCATTGTGTATATAAACCACAATTTCTTTATCCATTCATCAGTTGATGGACATTTAGGCTCTTTTCATAATTTGGCTATTGTTGAGAGTGCTGCTATAAACATTGGGGTACAAGTGCCCCTATGCATCAGTACTCCTGTATCCCTTGGGTAAATTCCTAGCAGTGCTATTGCTGGGTCATAGCGTCGGTCTATTTTTAATTTTTTGAGGAACCTCCACACTGTTTTCCAGAGGGGCTGCACCAATTTGCATTCCCACCAACAGTGCAAGACGGTTCCCATTTCTCCACATCCTCTCCAGCATCTATAGTCTCCTGATTTGTTCATTTTGGCCACTCTGACTGGTGTGAGGTGATATCTGAGTGTGGTTTTGATTTGTATTTCCCTGATGAGGAGCGACGTTGAGCATCTTTTCATGTGCCTGTTGGCCATCCAGATGTCTTCTTTAGAGAAGTGTCTATTCATGTCTTCTGCCCATTTCTTCACTGGGTTATTTGTTTTTCGGGTGTGGAGTTTGGCGAGCTCTTTATAGATTTTGGATACTAGCCCTTTGTCCGATATGTCATTTGCGAATATCTTTTCCCATTGCGTTGGTTGCCTTTTAGTTTTGTTGGTTGTTTCCTTTGCTGTGCAGAAGCTTTTTATCTTCATAAGGTCCCAGTAGTTCATTTTTGCTTTTAATTCCCTTGCCTTTGGGGATGTGTCGAGTAAGAGATTGCTATGGCTGAGGTCAGAGAGGTCTTTTCCTGCTTTCTCCTCTAGGGTTTTGATGGTTTCCTGTCTCACATTCAGGTCCTTTATCCATTTTGAGTTTATTTTTGTGAATGGTGTGAGAAAGTGGTCTAGTTTCAATCTTCTGCATGTTGCTGTCCAGTTCTCCCAGCACCATTTGTTAAAGAGACTGTCTTTTTTCCATTGGATGTTCTTTCCTTCTTTGTCAAAGATTAGTTGGCCATACGTTTGTGGGTCTAGTTCTGGGGTTTCGATTCTATTCCATTGGTCTATGTGTCTGTTTTTGTGCCAATACCACGCTGTCTTGATGATGACAGCTTTGTAGTAGAGGCTAAATTCTGGGATTGTGATGCCTCCTGCTTTGGTCTTCTTCTTCAAAATTACTTTGGCTATTCGGGGCCTTTTGTGGTTCCATATGAATTTTAGGATTGCTTGTTCTAGTTTCGAGAAGAATGCTGGTACAATTTTGATTGGGATTGCATTGATGTGTAGATAGCTTTGGGTAGTATTGACATTTTGACAATATTTATTCTTCCAATCCATGAGCACGGAATGTTTTTCCATTTCTTTATATCTTATTCAATTTCCTTCATAAGCTTTCTATAGTTTTCAGCATACAGATCTTTTACATTTGTTTAGATTTATTCCTAGGTATTTTATGCTTCTTGGTGCAATTGTGAATGGGATCCGTTTCTTTATTTGTCTTTCTGTTGCTTCATTGTTAGTGTATAAGAATGCAACTGATTTCTGTACATTGATTTTGTATCCTGCAACTTTGCTGAATTCATGTATCAGTTCTAGCAGACTTCTGGTGGAGTCTATCGGATTTTCCATGTATAATATCATGTCATCTGCAAAAAGCGAAAGCTTGACTTCATCTTTGCCAATTTGGATGCCTTTGATTTCCTTTTGTTGTCTGATTGCTGATGCTAGAACTTCCAACATTATGTTAAACAACAGCGGTGAGAGTGGGCATCCCTGTCGTGTTCCTGATCTCAGGGAAAAAGCTCTCAGTTTTTCCCCATTGAGGATGATGTTAGCTGTGGGCTTTTCATAAATGGCTTTTATGATGTTTAAGTATGTTCCTTCTATCCCGACTTTCTTGAGGGTTTTTGTTAAGAAAGGTTGCTGGATTTTGTCAAAGGCCTTTTCTGCATCGATTGACAGGATCATATGGTTCTTCTCTTTTCTTGTATTAATGTGATGTATCACGTTGATTGATTTGCGAATGTTGAACCAGCCCTGCATCCCAGGAATGAATCCCACTTGATCATGGTGAATAATTCTTTTTGTATGCTGTTGAATTCGATTTGCTAGTATCTTATTGAGAATTTTTGCATCTATATTCATCACGGATATCGGCCTGTAGTTCTCTTTTTTTACTGGGTCTCTGTCTGGTTTAGGAATCAAAGTAATACTGGCTTCATAGAATGAGTGTGGAAGTTTTCCTTCCCTTTCTAGTTCTTGGAATAGCTTGAGAAGGATAGGTATTATCTCTGCTTTAAACGTCTGGTAGAACTCCCCTGGGAAGCCATCTGGTCCTGGACTCTACTTATTTGTTGGGAGATTTTTGATAACTGATTCAATTTCTTCGCTGGTTATGGGTCTGTTCAAGCTTTCTATTTCCTCCTGATTGAGTTTTGGAAGACTGTGGGTGTTTAGGAATTTGTCCATTTCTTCCAGGTTGTCCAGTTTGTTGGCATATAATTTTTCATAGTATTCCCTGATAATTGTTTGTATCTCTGAGGGATTGGTTGTAATAATTCCATTTTCATTCATGATTTTATCTATTTGGGTCATCTCCCTTTTCTTTTTGAGAAGCCTGGCTAGAGGTTTGTCAATTTTGTTAGTTTTTTTCAAAAAACCAACTCTTGGTTTCGTTGATCTGCTCTCCAGTTTTTTTAGATTTATGTTGTTTATTTCTGCTCTGATCTTTATTATTTCTCTTCTTCTGCTGGATTTAGGCTGTCTTTGCTGTTCTGCTTCTATTTCCTTTAGGTGTGCTGTTAGATTTTGTATTTGGGATTTTTCTTGTTTCTTGAGATAGGCCTGGATTGCAATGTATTTTCCTCTGAGGACTGCCTTCGCTGCGTCCCAAAGCGTTTGGATTGTTGTATTTTCATTTTCTTTTGTTTCCATATATTTTATTAATTTCTTCTCTAATTGCCTGGTTGACCCACTCATTCTTTAGTAGGGTGTTCTTTAACCTCCATGCTTTTGGAGGTTTTCCAGACTTTTTCCTGTGGTTGATTTCAAGCTTCATAGCATTGTGGTCTGAAAGTATACATGGTATGATTTCAATTCTTGTATACTTATGAAGGGTTGTTTTGTGACCCAGCATGTGATCTATCTTGGAGAATGTTCCATGTGCACTCAAGAAGAAAGTATATTCTGTTGCTTTGGGATGCAGAGTTCTAAATATATCTGTCAAGTCCATCTGATCTAACGTATCATTCAGAGCCTTTGTTTCTTTATTGACCATGTGTCTAGATGATCTATCCGTTTCTGTAAGTGGAGTGTTAAAGTCCCCTGCAATTACCACATTCTTATCAATAAGGTTGCTTATGTTTGTGAGTAATTGTTTTATGTATTTGGGGGCTCCCATATTCGGCACATAGACATTTATAATTGTTAGCTCTTCCTGATGGATAGACCCTGTGATTATTATATAATGCCCTTCTTCATCTCTTGTTACAGCCTTTAATTGAAAGTCTAGTTTGTCTGATATAAGTATGGCTACTCCAGCTTTCTTTTGGCTTACAGTGGCATGAGTTCTCCATCCCCTCACCCTCAACCTGAAGATGTCCTCAGGTCTAAAATGAGTCTCTTGTAGACAGCGAATAGATGGGTCTTGTTTCTTTATCCATTCTGATACCCTATGTCTTTTGGTTGGCGCATTTAGTCCATTTACATTCAGTGTTATATAGAAAGATATGGGTTTAGAGTCATTGTGATATCCATAGGTTTCATGCTTGTAGCGATGTCTCTGGTACTTTGTCTCACAGGATCCCCCTTAGGATCTCTTGTAGGGCTGGTTTAGTGGTGACGAACTCCTTCAGTTTTTGTTTGTTTGGGAAGACCTTTATCTCTCCTTCTATTCTAAATGACAGACTTGCTGGATAAAGGATTCTCGGCTGCATATTTTTTCTGTTCATCACGTTGATGATTTCCTGCCATTCCTTTCTGGCCTGCCAAGTTTCAGTAGAGAGATCAGTCACGAGTCTTATAGGTCTCCCTTTATATGTTAGAGTGTGTTTATCCCTAGCTGCTTTCAGAATTTTCTCTTTATCCTTGTATTTTGCCAGTTTCACTATGATATGTCATGCAGAAGATCGATTCAAGTTACGTCTGAAGGGAGTTCTCTGTGCCTCTTGGATTTCAATGCCTTTTTCCTTCCCCAGACCTGGGAAGTTCTCAGCTATTATTTCTTCAAGTACACCTTCAGCACCTTTCCCTCTCTCTTCCTCCTCTGGGATGCCAATTATGCGTATATTATTTCTCTTTAGTGCATCACTTAGTTCTCTAATTTTCCCCTCACACTCCTGGATTTTTTTATCTCTCTTTTTCTCAGCTTCCTCTTTTTCCATAATTTTATCTTCTAGTTCACCTATTCTCTCCTCTGTGTCTTCAATCCGAGCCATAGTTGTCTCCATTTCATTTTGCAGTTCATTGATAGCATTTTTTAGCTCCTCCTGGCTGTTCCTTAGTCCTTTGATCTCTGTAGCAAGAGATTCTCTGCTGTTCTTTATACTGTTTTCAAGCCCAGCGATTAATTTTATGACTATTATTCTAAATTCACTTTCTGTTATATCATTTAAATCCTTTTTGATCAGTTCATTAGCTGTTGTTATTTCCTGGACGTTTTTCTGAGGGGAATTCTTCCGTTTCATCATTTTGGATAGTCCCTGGAGTGGTGTGGGACTGGGGGGCACTTCCTCTGTGCTGTCTTGAATAACTTGCGTTGGTGGGCGGGGCCGCAGTCAGACCTGATCTGCCCCCAGACCACCGCTGGGGCCACAGTCAGACTGGTGTGTGCCTTCTCTTCCCCTCTCCTAGGGGCGGGATTCACTGTGGGGTGGCGTGGCCCATCTGGGCTACTTTCACACTGCCAGGCTTGTGGTGCTGGGGATCTGGTGTATTAGCTGGGGTGGATCGACAAGTGCACAGGGGTGGGAGGGGCAGGCTCAGCTCGCTTTTCCTTTGGAGATCCACTTTGGGAGGGTCCCGTGGCACCGGGAGGGAGTCAGACCTGCTGGAGGGATGGATCCGCAGAAGCACAGTGTTGGGTGTTTACGCGGTGCAAGCAAGTTCCCTGGCAAGAACTGGTTCCCTTTGGGATTTTGGCTGGGGGATGGTCGAGGGAGATGGCGCTGGTGAGCACCTTTGTTCCCCGCCAAGCTGAGCTCTGTCGTCCGGGGCTCAACAACTCTCCTTCCCGTTGTCCTCCAGCCCTCCCGTTCTCCGAGCAGAGCTGTTAGCTTATAATCTTCCAGATGTCAAGTCCCGCTTGCCGTCGGAACACACTCTGTCCGGCCCCTCCGCTTTTGCAAGCTGGACTCGGGGCTCTGCTTGGCCAGTGGGCCAGCCCTCTGCCCCGGCTCCCTCTCGCCAGTCCGTGGAGCGCGCACCGCCTCTCCGCCCTTCCTACCCTCTTCCGTGGGCCTCTCATCTGTGCTTGGCTCCGGAGACTCCGTTCTGCTAGTCTTCTGGCGGTTTTCTGGGTTATTTAGGCAGGTGTAGGTGGAATCTAAGGGATCAGCCACCCATAGTTCCTTCTGAGCAAGATGACCTCACCATAAATCCATGGCAGGGAGAGAAACCCTAAGTAGAATCTCATGCAATATACCTGTGTTCCTTCTTGTAGGAGTTAGGGCTGCCAGGACAGAGGTTGACCAAAAGGTGAATAAGTCAGCAGCTGAGTACCTGAATTGTAACCAGAATGTTTTACTATTTCCTGAACATCTTTTTCAGTCTTGGTAGTACTTGGTTTTCTCTTTTTTTTCCCTGACCTAGTAGTGCATCTGGGTTCTTATTTTTATTTGTTTTTACTTTCAGTAAATTCCTACAATAAGTGCTCATAATTTAAGATGATAAACTAATTACCAATCTCAGAAAGAAATAGAAAAGGAAGTTCAATTAATGTCAGGTCAAGTAAAATGTTACCAGGAAATACCATGTACTCATCTTTGCCGTCACCTGTGTTAGAAGGCAGGATAAGGCGCTGTCACAGGTTCTTCTTTGTCAGAGGTTGACATGAAGGTAAGACCTTCTCATTTCCCCCACATAATTCATGAGACTGATGACGCCATATTGAAAGGTCCCGTGGTCACATTAATTCTTTACCTACTTGAGACTTCAGTTTAATCAGTGTTCCCTTGTCTTTTTGTTCCAATGTTGATTTTGTTCACCCCCATCTCTCATTAATTGAGGTCTGGGTCTTATTTCTAGGCAAGCTAAAGTCTACGGTTAAGTTCCCAGTTTTATATTGCCTGAGGTAATCCATGAATTAGAGACAGTCAGGTTTTGAAAACAGATTTCATTGCCAAAATGGAAGATTCGTGGCAAGCAGATATTGTGAATTAAATATTTGAGGATTAAGTTCTCTTTATTCTTCAGTTCTCACCAGCAAAATTATCAAAGGTATTGTATTAGTTTTCTGGGGCTGTCATAGCAAAGTGCCAAAGACTGGGTGGCTTAAGCAATGGAAATTTATTTTTTCACATTTCTGGAGCCTAGGGATGTGAGACTAAGGTATTGACAGGCTTGGTTTCTTTTTAGGACTCTTTTTGACTTGCTATCTTCAGTGCCTTCACATGGGGTTGCCTCTGTGTGTCTGTGTCCTAATCTCCACCTTTTGGAATAATGCTACCTGAATTAGGACTCACCTGAATGACATCATTTTAAGTTAACTACCTCTCTAAAAACCCTATCTCCAAACAAATCACAACTTGAGATGAGGGTGGTGGTGGTTAGGATTTTAATCTACAAATTTGGGCGGGGGGGGGGACACACAATTCAGTCCAACCACAATGTATTAGATACCAAATTCTTAGCTTTTTAAGAGTCATCACTTAGGATCCACATATAATCCGGGGAAGAGTTGCAGGAGAAATCAAAACAATGGAACACATTTGATGATGCTAGAGAGTCTCTTGCAAGGTCCTTTAAGTCTGTGAATGTCAGAGTAGAGTGGATGTGTGCCTTGATCCCAATATGAGGGCTGTATTTGTGCTCCTCTTGTTCTTGCAGTTACAAAGAACAATAGAAAATGGTGGCATTGTATTTGTAGACAGCAGAGGACTGGCTATGGCCCTCAGTGTTTTTCTGGAGGGAATACAAATGTTTTCCAAGGCCTGGAATGGTTCATGTAAGTAGATGAATGAGAGAGACAAAAGTCAGGTTGATGGAGAGATGAGGCTAGACTAAGATCAAAGGGCTGTGTCAAGAAGCCCTTCATGATGGCCAAGGCTGGTATCACCATTGGATCATCATTACAGAGCAGAAGGAATCATAAAAGCCAGTCATCAATCTCAAAAGCAAGCCCTAACCATTATTCACGGTGACAAATGAATGGAAAAAATGCTGACTTCAGATGTCAGCAACTGATTCTAGTACAGGACCAAAGGATAGACTAATCTAAAAGAGAGACCCTCTCTGTCTTTGGCGACATCATGGAGAAGCTGGATAAGCCCTGATAGTTTCAAATGGGGTTTGAAAGTAGCAATGGTATCCATGAAGGGTGAGAAATGAATAAATGGGGCTTATGAATAAATCAAAAGTCACTGGGGAAATATTGGATTGGATGGAGAAAAGTCCATACCGAGCTATGATTAGGTAGACTTAGGGCTCAAAATAAAAGATAAATGAAACTATAGACATAAATTTATAGAAATTAATTCCATTTTTACATGCCCAGTGTATGGTGACTAAAACTGCACTTTTTATATTTACCAGTACTTTTTGTGTCCATACTTACAGCAGACATTGTAATCAGTCTTTATTCATCCTTGTGTATTCAGCCCAGAGTTCTTTTGCTACGTAAGTGTAAAGTAATTCACCTTACTGGTTTCTTAAATAATTCATTTTCCAGCTAATTTGTGAGCCTTTTCATATCAGGCCTTTTAAATCAAAGGCTCTCACTAGTAGTTTACATACATTGATTTTTACTCTATCTTCAGTGACCATATGAAGCATTTCTGATAGAAAAAAATACTACTTCATTAAAAAAAGAAACACTACAGAAGAGATGCAAGTATAGGCCTCTGTAGAGAGGATACAGGTAAGGAGTTCCAGAAAGTGTAGGTTGATGAATGCACCCTGAGCATATGAAGGGTGCGATGTGTAGAGGCCAAAACATGTATAGAGGCACAGAGCTGGTTTAATAATAGTCAATTGGGTGATTGATGTCAGTTGTTTTGACTCTAATGACTCCAGAGCCCAAGATATTCAGCTGTTTTGAGAAGTAAAAGCAGGACCATGGTTATATCATGGCATGACCAGGGAACATGGCCTCTATATTTGGGAAACTCCTAGTCTGCTAGTCTGAGAGTGAGGTTACACCCACACCCACACACACGCACAGACATGCATGCACATGCGGATACACACATGTATGCACACCTGTAAAAATTTTTCTAACAGTTTCAAACAGAATAGGTGGTTATGTGTGCAAAATATATTTGCGCATATATATTTGATTTCTACATAGTTGTATATAAAAATTCTCTGGTAATTCAAGTGGCCAAACTTGGCTGGAAATTTATAAACTGAAGGAAATATGGGAGGTTCCTAATAAGTATGGAAGGAGTAAAGGGATTGTAATTTTCTGGAATCAGGGAGTATTTGGGGATGATCTATACTGCAGCTTCGGTACCAAGACTGGGTAGTCATGTGGAACCATGGTATGACGGAAAAAGCAGGGTAGGAAAGTACGCAGTGCAGGTAAAGTTGATCAAAGTGTATTCCCTCACGTGTGTCTATCTGGATGTGTGTGTATGAACACACACCCACACCCACACTCACACCCACACCCACAACTTTCAATCAGGGTTCATGGATTTTGTTGGCTTGTGTAGTAGAAAGCATATCCATTTGAGTCTTCACTCTGCTTATCAATTTCTCTAAGCCCCGTTTCATATCTTTGTTTCTCAAACTGTAGATAAATGGATTCAACATGGATGTCAGTACAGTGTAGATGATTGTTGCTATTCTGTCCTTGACAGTATAGTTGGACAAGGGTTGGAAATAGACATAGGTAATACTCCCATAAAACAGAGTCACCACAGTGAGATGGGAGCTGCAGGTGGAGAAGGCTTTGCATTTTCCAGATGCTGAGGGAACATCGAGGACAGCAATGAGAATTCTTAGGTAAGAGATGATGATGCAGATACATGGGGCCATCACAGAAGCCAACCCTTCTGTCATGGCCATAACTTCATTGACAAAGGTGGAAGAGCAGGCCAGTTTCAGAACAGGGTTGACATCACAGAAAAAATGTTGGATTACATTTGGTGCACAGAACGTGAGCCGATTGACCAGGAGGACATGTAGGAGGGAGTGGAGGCAGGAGAAAGCTACGGAGAAGGCCAGCAGCAACGTACAGCGTCTGTGGTTCATCACAGTGACATAGTGGAAAGGATTACAAATGGCTACATAGCGGTCAATGGCCATAACTGCCAGGAGATAACTGTCTATGTTTCCAAAAACCAGGAAAAAATACATCTGTGTCAGACATTCAGCATAGGAAATGGTCTTTGTCTCTGATAAGAAGTTCACTAACATCTTGGGGACTACGACTGTTGTGTAGCAAATATCAGCAAAGGACAAGATGCTCAGGAAGAAGTACATGGGGTTTTGGAGTTTGGGATCAGAGCGGATAGCCAGGATGATGAGCAGATTCCCCGTTAAAGTGACCAGGTACATGATAAGAAAGAGAGCAAAGAGTGGCTTCTGGTCCTCAGGGTGAGAGGAGAGTCCTATGAGGATGAATTCAGACAGTCTTGTCAGGTTGGACATTCCCATGGACTTGAATGCACCTACAGATAAAAGGTCCTGTCAATTAATGGTTCTTATGTCATCTAGGACATGCACCTTTCCATCTGGTTCTTGCAATGAGAATTAGCAGTTACTAATAGAGCATGTACTTCAATGTTTTTCTTTATGAATATGGGCAAATGAGAGCCAAAGTTGTGTTTTCACTTGTTCTTTTAGAATCTTTGATATAGAGATCTATAGAAAACTGATTGAAGGAGAGAGAGAGACAGAGAGGAAGAAGGAAAACTAAACGGTGGGGGAGGATGAGAAGGGGGAGGAGGAGGAGGAGGAGGAAGAGAAGGAGGAGGAAGAAGAGGAGGAGGAGGAGGAGTAAAGAGGGAGAGCAGGCTTGATTCCCTTTTCCTCCTCCTTACTCTGTGACTAGTAATCACAGGAACCACAGATGCAGTCTATGAATCAGGTTAAGGTCAACTTCTCATAAAGATTACCCATGGCTAATGCACATCTATATAATCATGAAATAGCTATTTCACCTAGTTTATGGTTGATGAAGAACCATCTTTTTAAATCAAGATGCTTCTTCCCACACCATTTGCAATGGAAGTAAGAATGGCCTACAAAACCATTTGGTTGAATGTTGAAAGTAAGCAGAGGGAAAAGAAAGATGGAGAAGGGAAAGTGAGAGAGACGAAGTGAATTTTCAAGAGAAAATTCTCTCCCCAAATTCCCTGTTCTTCAGCTCATATTTCATATCTTGAGGTCAGGGGAAGGTGGCTTACAAGTGGACTGGGTGAAGAAAGATTTGAGTATAGAATATAGATACCTAAATCTCAACATTTAGCACAGATGTTAAGTTATCTTTATTAGTGTCCAATGATGACTAATTATCTGTCTGAGATCAAATATTTATATCTTCTCACCAGGCATTCTCAAAATTCATTTCTTACCTGGGAAGGACATTAAAATCTTACTTCATGTATTCATTCCACTGCCTTCATTCATGCTCCATGGAATTATTAGTGAAAAAGAAGACAAACTGTGCCAAGAGATAGCATACAGAAAATGTGCCTGATTGTAGAAAACCTCCTAATTCTCCTTAAATCTGAATGCTCCCTTCCATGGATTCTTACAATCCTTTCCAAGATATATATACTTACAGTCCCTGCTTCCCTCATGGGAATATCCTCTGATGCTGTGTCACTAAGTCCCTGGTGTTTGATAGGGGAGATAATAAGAACAAAAACATGCATTAACTTTATGCAGGATTGTCTCCAAGGATCCCAAGGAATTACATGTGTTCTCCTTCTTCAAATGGCCCCACATCCCTGTCTTCAATGGTCTGGGCATAGTGCAACATCTGCTTAGCCTGGTGTAGGTGTCCGTGGGAGACAATAACTTTCTGTCCCTGGCTATTGCAACCTCTCTGAGGGTTACCTTGGTTTGTGCCATGTGGGACTGAGGATAGAGTACCAGGGAGGGACACCTGGTTTCTTCCTTGAACCTATAAAACTTCAATATGGACTTCCCCTTTGTCCCTCCATTTGTCTAAAGGACAACTATCTCAGAGCACCACAACATCACCAGTACCTTCTGCTCTGTCCTCCTCAAGTTTATTCTGATTTATTTATTTTTTATTCATATGTCATCGACATACAATAATGTATTAATTTCAGTGCTAATATAGTGAACTGCTAATACTATGAACATAGTTTTTGAACATTTATATGCATTCTAAAGTGATCACCAGGATAAATTTAGCTGCCATCCGTCACCATATGAAGTTGTTACAATATTGTTAACTATATTCCCTATGCTGCAACTTTAATCCCCTTTAATTATTTATTTTATAACTAGAAGTTTGAGCCTTTTACTCTTTTTCTCCTATTTCAACCATTCCCCACTGCCCCACACCCTGCCCACCCTAATCCCCTCTGGGGACCACCTGATTGTTCTCTGTATCTATAAGCCTGTTTCTGTTTTGTTTTCATTTTTTAAGTTAATTTATTTACTTTCAAGTTAGTTGACATACAGTGTAGTATTGGTTTCAGGAGTAGAACCCAGTGAGTCATCACTTAAATATAACACCCTGCTCATCCTAACAAGTGCCCTTCTTAAAGCCCATCACACTTCCCCCCACCCACCTCCCCTCTAGCATCCCTCAGTGTTCTCTGTATTTGTTTTGTTTTTTAGATTCCATGTATAAGTGAAATGATATAGTATTTGTTTCTCTCTGTCTCACTTATTTCAACTTAGCAAAAATCCTTTAGGTTTATCAATAACATGTTGCAAATGGCAAGCTTTCAATATTTTTTATGGTTGAATAATATTTCATTATACATGTATACCGCATCGTCTTTATTCATCTATTGACGGACAGTTAGGTTGCTTCCATATTTTGACTATGATAAATAATGCTGCAGTGAACATAGGGGTGCATGTATCTTTTCAAATTAGTGTTCTCATTATGTTCTAATAAATACTCAGAAGTAGAATTGCTGGATCTTATGGTAGTTTTATTCTATTTTAATTTTTTAATATAAGTTATTGTCAAATTGTCTTACATACAACACCCAGTGCTCATCCCAACAAGTGCCCTCCTCAATGCCCCTCACCCATTTTCCCCTCTCCCCCCCCACCCCATCTACCCTCAGTTTGGTCTCTGTATTTAAGAGTCTCTTGTGGTTTGCCTTTTTCCCTCTCTGTTTGTAACTATTTTTTTTTTAATTTTGGGGGGAATCTCTGTGCTGCTACATCCCCCAACAGTGCATGAGAATTTTCTTTTTCTGTATTCTTACAGCACTGTTTATGTCTTTTCTTTTTGATAATAGCCATTTTTACAGGTGTTCGATTATAAACAGTGGTTTATATTTGTATTTCCCTGATTATTAGTGATGTTGAGCATCTTTTCATGTGTCTATTGGCCATCCGTATGTTTTCTTTGGATAAATATCTGTTTACATCCTCTGCTAATTTTTTTTGAAAAGATGACAGCACTTATTTATATTTGATAATCTGTTAGCAAAACTGAACAAAAGTGAAAAAAATCCCTCAAAAATACAACTTTCACAAAACACAGGAATGAAAACATCAACAACAATGCAAACTGCTGCACACCTGTGTTCCAATTTGTCTTTTCATTCAAAGCATGGTTTTGAAGTATACATTTTTCTTTCCCTTCTTACATGTAGCTGCCAAGAGAATCTGACTTTACAAATACAATGAATACTATTTATTGGCTAAGCACCACAAAAACTATATGAAATCTCCAGAAAATAGAGATAAAAATAAATTTAACACTGATCCTAAACATTCTACAAATTCTATTAGGTTATTTGATACTTGTATTCTTAATTTTTTTCTTTTTATCCCATACATAACTAAACATGTGTATGATTTAGGCAATCTATTTTTTGTTGTTCAATACTAAAAATATTTTTTGTTGAGTTGATGAAGGAAACGTTATCTTTAATATGATTTTTCTTTTTCTTCTATTACTTTACAGAACTATTTAAATTAGTACATTAATTATAATACTTAAATCTTACTGTAAAATGATGAATCATTCCAAATATTGGATTTCTATATTTTTCTTTTAAAAAAATTTTATTTCTTTAATTTACATCCAAATTAGTTAGCATATAGTGCAACAATGATTTCAGGAGTAGATTTCTTAATGCTTCTTACCCATTTAGCCCATCCCCTCTCCCACAACCCCTCTGGTAACCCTCTGTTTGTTCCCATATTTAAGAGTCTCTTATGTTTTGTCCCCCTCCCTGTTTTTATATTATTTTTGTTTCCCTTCCCTTAGGTTCATCTGTTTTGTCTCTTAAAGTCCTCATATGAGTGAAGTCATATGATATTTGTCTTTCTCTGACTGACTAACTTCGCTTAGCATAATACCCTCCAGTTCCATCCAGGTAGTTGCAAATGGCAAGATTTCATTCTTTTTGATTGCCGAGTAATACTCCATTGTATACATATATACCACATCCTCTTTATCCATTCATCCATTGATGGGCATTTGGGCTCTTTCCATACTTTGGCTATTGTTGATAGTGCTGCTATGAACATTGGGGTGCATATGTCCCTTCGAAACAGCACACCTGTATCCCTTGGATAAATGCCTAGTAGTGCAATTGCTGGGTCATAGGTTAGTTCTATTTTTAATTTTTTGAGGAACCTCCATACTGTTTTCCAGAGTGGTTGCACCAGCTTGCATTCCCAGGTCCTCTGCTAAGTTTTTAATTGGATTGTTTGGCTTTTTAAAATAGGAGTCATGTGAGTTCTTTGTATATTTTGGATATTAACCCATTATGAGAGATGTCACTTGCAAATATCTTCTCCCATGCAGTAGGTTGCCTTTTTGTTCTGTTGATGATGTCTTTCACTGCATCACCCAGGTTTTAAATTAGGAAACCAAAAGAAATGGGGGATTTGATTTGTGTGCTTCAAGGATAATGTTATTCAAAGAATACAAACTAGTTCAATGATTAGAACTGGTTTAAAAGCCATCTCCACGTGCATTGAAAATCATGCATATTTTTGTAGCTTAAAATTTTTTTAAATGTTTATTTATTTTGAGAGAGAAAGAGAGACAGAGAGAGGAAGAGAGAGAGAGGGAGACAGAGAATCCGAATCAGGCCCCAGGCTCTGAGCTGTCAGCACAGAGCCCAACACGGGGCACAAACCCACGAACCGCAAGGTCAGACCTGAGCCAAAGTTGGATGCTTAACCAAATGAGCCACCCAGGTGCCCCTTCTGTCGCTTTTAGATGAAATGTTCTGTGTATATCTGTTAAGTCCATCTGGTCTGATGTGTCATTCAAAGCCACTGTTTCCTTATTGCTTTTCTGTCTGGTTGGCCTATCCATTGATGTAAGTGGGTATTAAAGTTTCCTGCTATTATTATGTTACTGCCAATTTTTCCTTTATGTCTGTTAATATTTGCTTTATGTATTTTGGGACTTCTACATTGGGTGCATAGATATTTACAATTGTATATCTCTTGTTGGAATGATTCCTCTATCATTATGTAATGTTCTTCTTTGCCTTTTGCTATAGTTTTTATTTTAAATTTTATTTTTTCTGATATAATTATTGCTACTCTGGTTTTTTCACTTCTACTTGGAGGTAATATCTTTATTCATTCTTTCACTTTAGTCTGTGTATGTGTTTAAGTCTGAAAGGAGTCTCTTATAGGCAGCATATAGATGGGTCATGTTGCTTTTTTTAATCCATTCTGTTACTCTATGTATTTTGATTGGAACATTTAGTTCATTTCCATTTACACTTAAAAAATTATGGATATTTTTTACTTACTAGAATTTTGTTCATTGTTTTCTGATTTCTTCTTTTGTTCTCCTCCCTTATGATTTTGTCTTTCCTCAGTGTTGCTTGTATTCTTTTCTCTTTATTTTTTGTGTATCTATTATTGGTATTTGGTTTGTGGTTACCATGAGGTTCATATATAGCACTCCATGTATGTAGCAATATATTTTAAGTTGATGGTTGCTTAAGTTCAAGTATGTTCTCAAAGCACTAAATTTTGACCTCCCCGAGTTTTATGTTTTTCATGTCATATTTTACATAGTATTATTTCGTGTATCCCCTGACTAATTATTGTAGGTATAGATATAGTTGTAGATTTTACTACTTTTACATCCAACTGTAAAGTTTCTGCTGAAAAATCAGCTGATAGTTTTATGGGGGTTCTTTTGTACATAATTAGTTTTTATTCTTTTTCTGCTTTTAAGATTTTCTCTTCATCTTTAACTGTTGACATTTTGATTATGATCAGTTTTGGTGCTGGTATCTTTGGGTTCATCTTATTTGTGACTCTGTGCTCCCTGACTTGTATGTCTGTTTCCTTCTCTAGGTTAGGGACACTTTTAGCCATTATTTCTTCAAGGTTTTTTTTTTTTTTGTCCCTTTCTTTCTTTCTTCTCCTTCTGGGACCCCTATAATGTAAATGTCAGTATGCTTGATGTTATCTCAGAGGTCCCTTAAACTATTATTTTTTTCCTTTTTGTTGTTCCAACTATGTGATTTTCACTACTCTTTCTTCCAGATTCTGATCCATTCTTCTGCATCATATAAGCTGCTACTGATTTCTTCTAGTGTACTTTTCATTTCAGTTATTGTATTCTTCAGCTCAGATTGGTTATTTTTTATGTTTTCTATCTCTTTGTTGAAGTTCTCACAGTGTTCATCCGTTCTTTTCCTGAGTTTAATAAGCATCATTATTACCATTACTTTGAACTCTTTTTTTAAATTTTATTTAAGTTCAAGTTAGTTAACATACAGTGTAGGCTTGGCTTCAGGAGTGGAACTCAGTGATTCATATTTTACATATGACACCCAGGGCTCAACCCAAAAAGTGCCCTCCTTAATACCCCTCACCCATTTACCCCATCCCCTACCCACCTCCCCTCTAGAAACCCTCAGTTTGTTCTCTGTATTTAAGAGTCTCTTATGGTTTGCCTCCCTCTCTGTTTTTATCTTTTTCCTACCCTTTCCCTATGTTCATCTGTTGTGTTTCTTTTTTTTTTTATGTTTATTTATTCTTAGAGAGAGAGAGCGAGAGTGAGCATTAGCAGGGCAGGGACAGAGAGAGGGAGACACAGAATCTGAAGCAGGTTCCAGGCTCTGAGCTGTCAGCGCAGAGCCTGAGGTGGAGCCTGAACCTAGGAACTGTGAGATCAAGACCTGAGCCAATGTCGGACCCTCAACCAACTGAGCCACCTAGGTGCCCCTCCTCTGTTGTATTTCTTAAATTCCACTTATGAGTGAAATCATGATATCTGTCTCTCTATGACTGACATATTTGGCTTAATATAATACACTCTAGTTCCATCAGTGTTGTTGCAAATGGCAAGATTTTATTCTTTTTCATTGTTGAGTAGTAGTCCATTGTGTGTGTGTGTGTGTGTGTGTGTGTGTGTGTGTATGTGTGTGTGTACATACATACATATCACATCTTCTTTATTCATTCATCAATCAGTGGACATTTGATCTGTTTCCAAAACTTAGCTATTGTTGATAGCACTGTTATAAACATTGGTGTGCATGTGCCCTTTCAAATCAGCATATTTGTATCCTTTGGATAAATACCCAGTACCCAGTAGTGCAATTGCTGGGTCATAGGGTAGTTCTATTTTTAGTTTTTTTTGGAGAACCGCCATATTGTTTTCCAGAGTGGCTGTACCAGTTTGCATTCCCACCAGTAGTGCAAAAGGGTTCCCCTTTCTCTGTATCCTCACCAACATCTGTTGTTTTCTGCTTTGTTAATTTTAGCCATTCTGATAGGTGTGAGGTGGTATCTCATTGTGTTTTTTTTTAAATACGAAATTTATTGTCAAATTGGTTTCCATACAACACCCAGTTCTCATCCCAAAAGGTGCCATCCTCAATGCCCATGACCCTCTTTCCCCTCCATCCAACCCCCCATCAACCCTCAGTTTATTCTCAGTCTTTAAGAATCTATTATGATTTGGCTCCCTCCATTTCTAACATTTTTTCCCCTTCCCCTCCCCCATGGTCTTCGGGTAAGTTTCTTAGGAGCCACATACAAGTGAAAATATATGGTATCTGTCTTTCTCTGTATGACTTATTTCACTTAGCATAACAGACTCCAGTTCCATCCATGTTGCTACAAAAGGCCATATTTCATTCTTTCTCATTGCCAAGTAGTATTCCATTGTATATATAAACCATGATTTCTTTATCCATTCATCAGTTGATGGACATTTAGGCTCTTTCCATGATTTGGCTACAGTTGAAAGTGCTGCTATAAACATTGGGATACAAGTGCCCCTATGCATCAGCACTCCTGTATCCCTTGGGTAAATTCCTAGCAGTGCTATTTCTGGGTCATAGGTTAGTTCTATTTTTAATTTTTTGAGGAACCTCCACACTGTTTTCCAGAGTGGCTGCACCAGTTTGCATTCCCACCAACAGTGCAAGAGTGTTCTCGTTTCTCCACATCCTCGTGAGCATGTATAGTCTCCTGATTTGTTCATTTTAGCCATTCTGACAGGCATGAGGTGATATCTCACTGTGGTTTTGATTGTAGTTTCCTGATGAGGAGCGACGTTGAGCATCTTTTCATGTGCCTGTTGGCCATCTGGATGTCTTCTTTAGAGAAGTATCTATTCATGTTTTCTGCCCATTTCTTCACTGGATTATTTGTTTTTCAGATGTGGAGTTTGGTGAGTTCTTTATAGAGTTTGGATACTAGCCCTTTGTCCGATATGTCATTTGCAAATATCTTTTCCCATTCCGTCGGTTGCTTTTTAGTTTTGTTGATTGTTTCCTTTGCAGTGCAGAAGCTTTTTATCTTGATGAGGTCCCAATAGTTCATTTTTGCTTTTAATTCCCTTGCCTTTGGAGATGTGTCAAGTAAGAAATTGCTGTGGCTGAGGTCAGAGAGGTTTTTCCCTGCTTTCTCCTCTAGGGTTTTGATGGTTTCCTGTCTCACATTCAGGTCCTTTATCCATTTTGAGTTAATTTTTGTGAATGGTGTAAGAAAGTGGTCTGGTTTCATCCTTCTGCATGTTGCTGTCCAGTTTTCCCAGCACCATTTGTTAAAGAGACTGTCTTTTATCCATTGGATATCCTTTCCTGCTTTGTCAAAGATTAGTTGGCCATACTTTTGTGGGTCCAATTCTGCAGTCTCTATTCTATTCCTTTGGTCTATATGTATGTTTTTGTGTCAATACCATGCTGTCTTGATGATTACAGCTTTGTAGTAGAGGCTAAAGTCTGGGATTGTGATGTCTCCTGCTTTGGTCTTCTTCAATATTATTTTGGCTATTCTGGGTCTTTTGTGGTTCCATACAAATTTTAGGTTTGCTTGTTCTAGCTTCGAGAGCAATGCTAGTGCAATTTTGATTGAGATTGCATTGAATGTGTAGATTGCTTTGGGTAGTATTGACATTTTAACAATATTTATTCTTCTAATCCATGAGCACAGAATGTTTTTCCGTTTCTTTGTATCTTCTTCAGTTCCCTTCATAAGCTTTCTATAGTTTCCAGCATACAGATAGTTTACATCTTTGGTTAGGTTTATTCCTAGGTATTTTGTGATTCTTGGTGCAATTGTGAATGGGATCTGTTTCTTTATTTGTCTTTTTGTTGCTTCATTATTAGTGTATAAGAATGCAATTGATTTCTGTACATTGAGTTTGTATACTGCGACTTTGCTGAATTCATGTATCAGTTCTAGCAGACTTTTGGTGGAGTTGGGTTTTCCATGTATAATTTCATGTCATCTGCAAAAAGTGAAAGCTTGACTTCATCTTTGCCAATTTTGATGCCTTTGATTTCCTTTTCTTGTCTGATTGCTGATGCTAACACTTCCAACACAACGTTAAACAAGAGTGGTGAGAGTGGACATCCCTGTCATGTTCCTGATCTTGGGGGAAAACTCTCAGTTTTTCCCCATTGAGGATGATACTAGCTGTGGGCTTTTTATGATGTTTAATATATGTGCTGATGAAGCGAGCACTCTTTATGATGTTTAAGTATGTTCTTTTTATCCCAACTTTCTTGAGGGTTTTTATTAAGAAAAGATGCTGAATTTTGTCAAATGCTTTTTCTGCATCGATTGACAGGATCATATGGTTCTTATCTTTTCTTTTATTAATGTGATGTATCACATTGATTGATTTGTGAATGTTGAACCAGCCCTGCAGCCCAGGAATGAATCCCACTTGATCATGGTGGATAAATGTTTTTATATGCTGTTGAATTCGATTTGCTAGTATCTTATTGAGAATTTTTGCATCCATATTCATCAGGAATATTGGACTCTAGTCTCTTTTTTTGCTGGGTCTCTGATTTGGAAATTAAAGTAATGCTGGCTTCATAGAATGAGTCTGGAAGTATTCCTTCCCTTTCTATTTATTGGAACAGCTTTAGAAGGATAGGTATTATCTCTTCTTTAAATGACTGGTAGAATTCCCCTGGGAAGCCATCTGGTCCTGGACTCTTATTTGTTGGGAGATTTTTGATAACTGAATCAATTTCTTTGCTGGTTTTGGGTCTGTTCAAGTTTTCTGTTTCTTCCTGTTTGAGTTTTGGCAGTGTGTGGGTGCTTAGGAATTTGTCCATTTCTTCCAGGTTGTCCAGTTTGTTGGCATATAATTTTTCATAGTATTTCCTGATAATTGCTTGTATTTCTGAGGGATTGGTTGTAATAATTCCATTTTCATTCATGATTTTATCTACTTGGGCCATCTCCCTTTTCTTTTTGAGAAGCCTAGCTAGAGGTTTATCAATTTTTTTTCCCAAAAACCAACTCTTGGTTTCATTGATCTGCTCTCCAGTTGTTTTAGATTCTATGTTGTTTATTTCTGCTCTGATCTTTATTATTTCTCTTCTGCTGGGTTTCAGGTGTCTTTGCTGTTCTGCTTCTATTTCCTTTAGGTGTGCTGTTAGATTTTGTATTTGGGATTTTTCCTGTTTCTTGAGATAGGCCTGGATTGCAATGTATTTTCCTCTGAGGACTGCCTTCGCTGCGTCCCAAAGCGTTTGGATTGTTGTATTTTCATCTTCATTTGTTTCCATATATTTTTAAATTTCTCCTCTAATTGCCTGGTTGACCCATTCATTCTTTAGTAGGGTGTTCTTTAACCTCCATGCTTTTGGAGGTTTTCCAGACTTTTTCCTGTGGTTGATTTCAAGTTTCATAGCATTGTGGTCTGAAAGTGTGCATGGTATGATCTCAATTCTTGTATACTTATGAAAGGCTGTTTTGTGATCCAGCATGTGATCTATCTTGGAGAATGTTCCATGTGCACTCGAGAAGAAAGTATATTCTGTTGCTTTGGGATGCAGAGTTCTAAATATATCTGTCAAGTCCATCTGATCTAACGTATCATTCAGAGCCTTTGTTTCTTTATTGACCGTGTGTCTAGATGATCTATCCATTGCTTTAAGTGGGGTATTAAAGTCCCCTGCAGTTACCCCATTCTTATCAATAAGGTTGCTTATGTTTGTGATTAATTGTTTCATATATTTGGGGGCTCCCATATTTGGTGCAGAGACATTTATAATTGTTAGCTTTTCCTGATGGATAGGCTCTGTAATTATATAATGCCCTTCTTCATCTCTTGTTATAGCCTTTAATTGAAAGTCTAGTTTCCGATATAAGTATGGCTACTCTAGCTTTCTTTTGACTTCCAGTAGCATGATAGATAGTTCTCCATCCCCTCACTTTCAATCTGAAAGTGTCCTCAGGTCTAAAATGAGTCTCTTGTAGACAGGAAATAGATGGGCCTTTTTTTTTTTTTATCCATTCCGATACCCTATGTCTTTTGGTTGGAGCATTTAGTCCATTTACATTCAGTGTTATTATAGAAAGATATAGGTTTAGAGTCATTGTGATGTCTGTAGGTTTCATGCTTGTAGTGATGTCTCTGGTACTTTGTCTCACAGGATCCCCTTTAGGATCTCTTCTAGGGCTGGTTTAGTGGTGATAAATTCCTTCAGTTTTTGTTTTTTTGGGTAGACCTTTATCTCTCCTTCTATTCTGAATGACAGACTTGCTGGATAAAGGATTCTCAGCTGCATATTTTTTCTGTTCATCACATTGAAGATTTCCTGCCATTCCTTTCTGGACTGCCAAGTTTTGGTAGATACATCTGCCACTAATCTTATCGGTCTCCCTTTATATGGTAGAGTGTGTTTATCCCTAGCTGCTTTCAGAATTTTCTCTTTATCCTTGTATTTTGCCAGTTTCACTATGATATGTCATGCAGGAGATTGATTCAAGTTACGTCTGAAGGGAGTTCTCTGTGCCTCTTGGATTTCAATGCCTTTTTCCTTCCCCAGATCAGGAAAGTTCTCAGCTATGATTTGTTCAAGTATACCTTCAGCCCCTTTCTCTTTCTCTCTCTTCCTCTTCTGGGATTCATATTATACAGATACTGTTCCATTTCATTGCATCACTTAGTTCTCTAATTTTCCCCTCATACTTCTGGATTTTTTTTTCTCTCTTTTTCTCAGCTTCCTCTTTTTCCATAATTTTATCTTCTAATTCACGTATTCTCTCCTCTGCCTCTTCAATCCGAGCTGTGGTCACCTCCATTTTATTTTGCACATCACTTATAGCATTTTTAGCTCCTCATGACTATTTCTTAGTCCCTTGATCTCTGTAGCAATAGATTGTCTGCTGTCTTCTATGCTTTTTTCAAGCCCAGCGATCAATTTTATGACTATTATTCTAAATTCTTGTTCCGTTATCTTGCTTACATCAGTTTTGATTAATTTGCTAGCCGTTGCTACTTCCTGGAGTTTATTGTGAGGAGAATTCTTCCATTTCATCATTTTAGGTAGTCCCTGCAGTAGCTCCTAAGTGCAGGGCACTTCCCCTGTCCTGTCCAGAGTAACTTGTGTTGGTGGGTGAGGCCGCTGTCAGACCCTATATCTGCCCCAGCCCACTGCTGGGGCCAGTCAGACTGGTGTGTACCTTATCTTCCCCTTTCCCAGGGGCAGGACTCACTGTGGAGTGGTGTGGCCCCTGTCTGGGGTACTTGCACACTGCTAGGCTTGTGGTGCTGCTTCAATGGGATCTGGCCAAGGGCGTATTAGCCGAGGTGGATCCCCAAGGTACAGAGGGGCGGGAGGGGCAGGCTTAGCTTGCTTTGTTGTTGGTGGTCCCCTGTGGGAGGGGACTTGCAGCACCAGGAGGGAAGCAGGCCGACCCTTTGGAGGGTTGGATCCACAGAAGCACAGCGTTGGGTGTTTGCCTGGTGCAAGCAAGTTTGGTGACGGGATCTGGTTACCTTTGGGATTTTGGCTGGGGGATGGGAGAGGGAGATGGCTCTTCCCAGCACCTTTGTTCCCTGCCGAACTGAGCTCTGTCTTCTGGGGCTCAACACCTCTCCCTCCCAGTGTCCTCTCGCCCTCCTGCTCTCTGAGCAGAGCTGCTGACTTGTAACATTCCAGATGTTAAGTCCTGCTGGCTGTCAGAACTCACTCCGTCTGGCCCCTCTGCCTTTGCAAGTCAGACTAGGGGGCTCTGCCTTGCCAGGTGGGCTGCCCCTCCACCGCCCAGCTCCCTCCCACCAGTCTGTGTAGTGTGTACCGCCTCTCTGCCCTTCCTATCCTTTCCGTGTGCCTCTCGTCTACGTTTGGCTCTGGAGAGTCCATTCTGCTAGTCGTCTGGTGGTTTTCTAGGTTATTTAGGCAGGTGTGGGTGGAATCTAAGCAATCAGCTGGACGAGATGAACCCAGCGTCCTCCTACGCCGTCATCTTCCCAGGTCTCCCTCAGGAATCTCTGTGGTTTTGTTTTGTATTTCCCTGATGCTGAGTGATTTTGAGCATCTTTTCATGTGTCTGTTATCCATCCAGTTGTCTTCTTTTGAAAAATGCCTATTCCTATCTTCTTCCCATTTCTTCACTGGATTATTTGTTTTTCAGATCAACCTTACTTTAGGTCACCATTCCCATATTGGTCAATTCTCAAGTTGGTTGGTCAGATACTTAATTATAATTCTTCACAACCACTGGTAGGAAAAGCCATCAGTTTTGGATCTTTTACCCTTCTTAATCATGAAAGCACACAAAATCCATACATCAGAGTCCCAACATGCCCTGGCAGATACATATTGCCCATTTCCTATCACTTAATGGCTTATTATCACATCTTACAATTCAATAACCTCACTCTTTAAGATTTCTCCCTTTACCTGGGTCTCTAGGCCCAAATGCAGACCCCCTACGGAGGCATTCCTTGATGACCTGATTGGAATAAAGTGTCTAATACCTGATTAATACCTGAATTTACATTAAACACAATCATGTTCACTGTCATATACTTTTTCAGTTAAATGAAGGTAACTAACATTTATAGGTCTTTCTCGAGTCAACCGCAAAACAACCTCATAACATGTGTACTTACTACCTTTGTTTTATGGTGACTTAGAAAAATAAAGTAACTGGTAAAATGTAACTTGAACCAAGGGCTGCTTGAAGACAAACTGTGTAGTCAATCCACTTCACAAAAAGGCCTCTCTGTTTTGCTTTGACAAAATTAAAAATTTTATGTTAAGAAGCAGCTTTCAAACAACTAATGGAGTCAAAATTTTGTGGAGTTTCTCTCTTTGTCAGATTAAACTGAAAAGCATAGACTTTTTAGCATGCAGTCTACTATCCCTTGGTACCCTGATTTAAATCCAGGCACGTTTCTAGGCACTGTGAATTAAATTGTTCACGATCCAGCTATTTTATTGTTTATATGATTCATTTTTGTTTTTACATTTTAACATCTCTTATATTGGGATGCACTTAAATCCATGGCATGTCACACATAATTGGTAGCTATTTTTTTCTCAACGGTACATTAAAATAATGCATCTCACAATTGATGGCATTTTAGATTCAATAAAATACAATAATTTAGAATCAGTGAAGTCAAGAATAATGTTTGTTTCATCTATGTTTGTCCCAGTCAGTTTATAAATCTTTCTTATGCAGTTTCTATGAGCTACACTTTGTTATTCACTGGAGGCATATAGCATTGAGGAAAAGAAATATTATTTTTCCCTTTGTATCTTACAGACTAGGATCCCATAGCACTTAACACCCAGCCTTTACTGCAGAGGATACTCAGGAAGTATTTATGAAATTGACTTAAGCATGGACAAAGCCAACTAATTAAGCAATGTTTTCAAATGTTAGAAGGCAGTAACTATCATTCACTTAGTTCTCTGATCCTACAGTTATTTCATCTATCTCTTACTGAGTTCTTTCCCATCCTGAAACTTCCATACTTATGATAGTAGAATACAAAAAAGTAAAATACTCATTTTAATCATGCTGTTTGTATCAAAGAGGAGACCTACTGAATAACATCCATGAGGTTATTATAATTAACACTCCTTCTAGTAGTCTTTGTTTCTCCTGAGATCTCTACTGTAATTAGAAGGTATAATTAGTAGGTTTTCATTCTAAAGAAAATATTTTGCTATTCTAGAAAATAAGACACCAACTACAATGGAGGAGGTAGGTTTAAGTATTATTAAAATAATGTGCCTTTAGCTAATTACTGTTGTCATCCAAGAGCTCTAAATACTGGAACATTGGTATTAATCTAAACTAGATTATAATAAATATAAGATGTTAATATCAATCCCCAGGGTAATGACTAAGAAAATGACTAGTATATATTTAGATAAATATATATACATAAGTACATGTTTAATAATACAAATTAATATGCTAATATTGTTATATAATAATTATATATAATAATTATATATATAGTTAGAAAAGGAAATGAGAAGGGAAACAAACTGTACATTATAAAAAAACTGATTAAACACAAAACAAGGAAGTAATAGTTCTTAAATCTTTTTGGGGAGGACCAAAATTGATACAAATCATATAGAAAACATGGAATAAAATGACAGAAATAAGGCCTTACTTTGCAGCAATTAACTTAAATGTAAATGGATTAAACTCTTCAATTCAAAGGAGAGTTTGGAAGAATGGATTAAAAAAGAAACCAGGATCTAACCATATACTATGTAGAGGAGACTCACTTGAGGACCAAAGATACAAATAAAAGCGAAAGAGTGGAAAAGATATTCAATGAAAATAGTGACCAAGAGAGAGCTGAGATGGCTAAAACAGACTTTAAGTAAAATGTTGTTACAAGAGGTAAAGAAGGACATTATATAAGGAAAAAGAGTCAGTACCTCAAGAAGATATGAATGCTGGGACAATCCTCTTATCTATCAGAGTTTTAAAGGAAACGTGGAGAAAAGTGCACAAAAACTCTTAATGTTTGCAATTTGACAAGTAATAAGACAAAATGTCAAAGGTAAAATGTGGAATCACACTCATCTAAGGCTCCTCTATGAGAATGAAAAAATAAAATCAGAAGAATTTTTCTATAAAGAAATAATCAACTCTAATCAAAGGGAGAGAGATAATAAAACTTATTTTAACCTAAAATAATTTTTTTTAGGTATTAGTCTATGATAAGAAAAAATAAAAAGAAACAAAGATCTTTTGCTAACCAGTTAACCATATCAAAAACAAGGTCCCAATGTAAAATAAACTTAAATATGCTTGTCATAAATGCAGGTTTGTTGTGTTCCATTTTCATTCCAGTTAATGTTAGAAATAAGACTCTGCTGTTAAATTGTTTTTTGTTGGTCACCTCAAGTGAAAACTGGTTTTAGGTAATTGTAGAAAGTCATCCAACATGGCTGGGAAAGAAGATAATGATTTTTCATAAAGTGCATTTCTTGGGTTTATTGTTGACTGTATAGCTAAATCCAATTAAGGATTTAAATCCAAGAGGAGGTCTTTGATTTAAAACATTTTTCTACTTTTCTGGGTATTTCTTTCTCCAAAAATTATAAATGAGTACTGCAGCTTTCAACTTTGGAAAAGAACTGCAGTAGTATTTCTTCTGATGAAGTTAAAAAGGACACTTTGAATTACACTACTCTAAGCTTGAACATGCCTTGACGCTTTAATTGTGGTCCAACAACAAATACTTTCTTTTCCCTGGTCTTCCTGGACAAGTCATGAGTTTAGAGGCAGCACTTCTGTCTTTGATTATCTGCTCCATGCACCACAAGCTCAGTGACTTCAGACCAGTCACTTTTTCTTATTTGAATGTCAATATATTCATCTTTTGAATAGGACTAATAAAGTCTACCTAATTGGGTTCTGAGCATTAAATGAGATCACATGGTAAAAGCAAAGCCTTGCTGATTCAGACACCCCCCACCCCCCATTATTCATAATTACTTCTTCTGTATCAGCTGGTCTGGGAGACACATGAGGGAGAGAATATATATATATTGTCTCATCTATTGTTGTGTCACCAGTGTCTAGGACAAGGACTGGCATATAGTAGATAGATGCTCAATGATTTTTCTGAATATGTACCTATTATGACCTAACAGTGATTGAAATATACATGGTAGCAGCACAATAGAGCTAAGATTGAATTAAGAAATCCATATATATGATTTTGTCAACTAAGCAGAGAGATATGCAATTCTCAGTGTCTTGAGTTTCCAATTAGTAACATGTCAGTTACTAGCAATTATTAATATGTTAAGTACCTGTAGTAGTTATTGTCATGCATTTTCCAGATCCCCCTTTAGGAATGAAGGGCTTATTGTCCCAGTTTTGGGGAGGATGCTGATAGACAGCCTTTGACTGTAAGCCCTTTTTGGGGGGTTGTCTCAGCTGAAGAAAGCTGTCTAGTCCTAGACCATGCATTTAACTAGGGTAGCCTACTTGCAATGACTGACTGAAGCAGAGGTATACAGGTCTGGCCCTCTTATCTCAACTTGGGACAGGTCTGCTGGGCATCCCAACTTCAGAATGCTTCTGGGTCAATTGAGGCTTCCTTTGAGACTGCAGCATAGTTTGACCTGTCCCTCTGCCCAGTCCTGCCGTCATTTCCTTTCCTTAGGTGTTGATCATAAGAGTATTCCAAAGAAATCTCCTAAACTCAAGTCTCCAACTCAGAGTTTGCTTTCTGGAGTATGTGACCTGCAACAGTACTTGTCGATTTATTTCCCAGCTTTATTGAGGTATAACTGACAAATAGCATTGCATAAATTTAAGGTATAGAATGTGGTAATTTGATATATGTATATATTGTGTAATGGTTATCACAATAAGATTAGTTAACACATCTATCACATAGTTATCATCTATTTTTTTTGTGATGAGAACACTTAAAATCTATTTTCTTAGCAAATTTCAAGTATACAATACATCACATGTATAACTATCACATACACACATATACACACATATCACTACACATGTATAACATCACATGTGTAACTATCATCACATATCATGCAATACATTAGATTCTCAAAACTTATTCATCTTATAGTTGAAAGTTTGTACTCTGTCCGACATCTCTTCATGTCCTCCCTCCCCCAGACTCTGGAAATCACCAATCTACTCTCTGTCTCTGTGAGTTTTTCTTTAGATTCTATATATAAGTGATATCTTGTCTCTCTCTGACTTATTTCACTTAGAATAACACCCTCAAGTTTCATCCATGTTGTTGCTAATGGCAGGATTTCCTTCTTTTATATGGCTGAATAATATTCCATTTTATATACACGTGTACCACATTTTTCTTTTTCCGTTCATCCATTGACAGGCATTTAAGTTGTTTGTATATCTTGGCTATTGTGTGTAGTGTTGCAGTGAACCTGGGATTTTAAAATATCACTATACCCAGCACACAAATACCAGCTCACTTTCCCTTCTTCCATAATGATGACCTGATTGCCAGGATAAGTAGATATGTTCCTTTATTCTAACCAACCCATGAACATTGACCAGCAATGATCCAAGGCAAAATTATTAAGTTGGAAAAACAAAACAGAGGTTAAAAAATAAACATAAGCAAAACTATAATATCAGTAAAATTCAAATTAACATTAAGGTAATGTGATGGGTCATTTTAAAAAAAATGAAATTTATAGGGGCGCCTGGGTGGCTCAGTTGGTTAAGCATCCAACTTCAGCTTAGGTCATGATCTCATGGTTCATGGGTTGGAGCCCTGCATTGGGCTCTGTGCTGACAGCTCAGAGCGTGGAGCCTGATTTGGATTCTGTGTTTCCCTCTCTCTCTCTGCCCCACCCCTGCTCGTGCTCTACTCTCAAAAATGAATAAAACATTAAAAATAAAAAAAATGATATGGAGAGAGGAAGATGGCGGCATAGGAGGACGCTGGGCTCACTGCGCGTCCTGCTGATCACTTAGATTCCACCCACACCTGCCTAAATAACCCAGAAAACTGCCAGAGGATTAGCAGAACGGAGTCTCCGGAGCCAAGCGCAGACGAGAGGCCCATGGAAGAGGGTAGGAAGGGCGGAGAGGCGGTCCGCGCTCCACGGACTGGTGGGAGGGAGCAGGGGCGGAGGGGCGGCCCGCCGGCCAAGCAGAGCCCCGAGTCTGGCTTGCAAAAGCAGAGGGGCTGGATGGAGTGTGTTCCGAGGGCAAGAGGGACTTAGCATCTGGGAGGTCATAAGTTAACAGCTCTGCTCGGAAAGCGGGAAGGCTGGAGGACAAAGGGAGGGAGAGTTGCTGAGCCCCCGGAAGACAGCTTAGTTTGGCAGGGAACAAAGGTGCTCGCCAGTGCCATCTCCCTCGCCCATCCCCCAGCCAAAATCCCAAAGGGAACCAGTTCCTGCCAGGGAACTTTCTCGCTCCGCGAAAACACCCAATGCTGTGCTTCTGAGGAGCCACCCCTCCGGCAGTGGGTCTGACTCCCTCCCGCTGCCACAGGGCCCCTCCTGAAGTGGATCACCTAAGGAGAAGCAAGCTAAGCCTGCCCCTCCTGCCCCTGTGCACCTTGCCTACCCACCCCAGCTAATACGCCAGATCCCCAGCACCACAAGCCTGGTAGTGTGCAAGTAACCCAGACGGGCCACACCACCCCACAGTGAATCCCGCCCCTAGGAGAGGGGAAGAGAAGGCACACACCAGTCTGACAGTGGCCCCAGCGGTCGGCTGGGGGCAGACATCAGGTCTGACTGCGACCCCGCCCACCAACTCCAGTTATACACCACACCACAGGGGAAGTGCCCTGTAGGTCTGCACCACTCCAGGGACTATCCAAAATGACCAAGCGGAAGAATTCCCCTCAGAAGAATCTCCAGGAAATAACAACAGCTAATGAACTGATCAAAAAGGATTTAAATGATATAACAGAAAGTGAATTTAGAATAATAGTCATAAAATTAATCGCTGGGCTTGAAAACAGTATAGAGGACAGCAGAGAATCTCTTGCTACAGAGATCAAGGGACTAAGGAACAGTCAGGAAGAGCTGAAAAATGCTTTAAACGAGATGCAAAATAAAATGGAAACGACGACGGCTCGGATTGAAGAGGCAGAGGAGAGAATAGGTGAGCTAGAAGATAAAATTATGGAAAAAGAGGAAGCTGAGAAAAAGAGAGATAAAAAATCCAGGAGTATGAGGAGAAAATTAGAGAACTAAGTGATACACTAAAAAGAAATAATATACACATAATTGGTATCCCAGAGGAGGAAGAGAGAGGGAAAGGTGCTGAAGGTGTACTTGAAGAAATAATAGCTGAGAACTTCCCTGGTCTGGGGAAGGAAAAAGGCATTGAAATCCAAGAGGCACAGAGAACTCCCTTCAGACGTAACTTGAATCGATCTTCTGCACGACATAGCATAGTGAAACTGCCAAAATACAAGGATAAAGAGAAAATTCTGAAAGCAGCAAGGGATAAACGTGCCCTAACTTATAAAGGGAGACCTATAGGACTCGTGACTGATCTCTCTTTTGAAACTTGGCAGGCCAGAAAGGCATGACAGGAGATCTTCAATGCATTGAACAGAAAAAATAGGCAGCCGAGAATCCTTTATCCAGCAAGTCTGTCATTTAGAATAGAAGGAGAGATAAAGGTCTTCCCAAACAAACAAAAACTGAAGGAATTTGTCACTACTAAACCAGCCCTACGAGAGATCCTAAAGGGAATCCTGTGAGACAAAGTACCAGAGACATCGCTACAAGCATAAAACATACAGACATCACAGTGACTCTAAACCCGTATCTTTCCATAATAACACTGAATGTAAATGGACTAAATGCGCCAACAAAAGACATAGGGTATCAGAATGGATAAAAAAAACAAGACCCATCTATTTGCTGTCTACAAGAGACTCATTTTAGACCTGAGGACACCTTTAGATTGAGAGTCAGGGGATGGAGAACTATTTATCATGCTACTGGAAGCCAAAAGAAAGCTGGAGTAGCCATACTTATATCAGACAAACTAGACTTTCAATTAAAGGCTGTAATAAGAGATGAAGAAGGGCATTATATAATAATTACAGGGTCTATACATCAGGAAGAGGTAACAATTATAAATGTCTATGCGCCGAATACGGGAGCCCCCAAATATATAAAACAATTACTCACAAACATAAGCAACCTTATTGATAAGAATGTGGTAATTGCAGGGGACTTTAACACCCCACTTACAGAAACGGATAGATCATCTAGACACACGGTCAATAAAGAAACAAGGGCCCTGAATGATACATTGGATCAGATGGACTTGACAGATATATTTAGAACTCTGCTTCCCAAAGCAACAGAATATACTTTCTTCTTGAGTGCACATGGAACATTCTCCAAGATAGATCACATACTGGGTCACAAAACAGCCCTTCATAAGTATACAAGAATTGAGATCATACCATGCATACTTTCAGACCACAATGCTATGAAGCTTGAAATCAACCACAGGAAAAAGTCTGGAAAACCTCCAAAAGCATGGAGGTTAAAGAACACCCTACTAAAGAATGAGTGGGTCAACCAGGCAATTAGAGAAGAATTTTAAAAATATATGGAAACAAACGAAAATGAAAATACAACAATCCAAACGCTTTGGGATGCAGTGAAGGCAGTCCTGAGAGGAAAATACATTGCAATCCAGGGCTATCTCAAGAAACAAGAAAAATCTCACATACAAAATCTAACAGCACACTTAAAGGAAATAGACAAAAAAAAAATAGCAAAAAATATACAAAAAAAAAAATAGCAAAGACAGCCTAAATCCAGCAGAAGAAGAGAAATAATAAAGATCAGAGCAGAAATAAACAATATAGAATCTAAAAAAACTGTAGAGCAGATCAGCGAAACCAAGAGTTGGTTTTTTGAAAAAATAAACAAAATTGACAAACCCCTAGCCAGGCTTCTCAAAAAGAAAAGGGAGATGACCCAAATAGATAAAATCATGAATGAAAATGGAATTATTGCAACCAATCCCTCAGAGACACAAACAATTATCAGGGAATACTATGAAAAATTATATGGCAACAAATTGGACAACCTGGAAGAAATGGACAAATTCCTAAACTCCCACAGTCTTCCAAAACTCAATCAGGAGGAAATAGAAAGCTTGAACAGACCCATAACCAGCAAAGAAATTGAATCGGTTATCAAAAATCTCCCAACAAATAAGAGTCCAGGACCAGATGGCTTCCCAGGGGAGTTCTACCAGACGTTTAAAGCAGAGATAATACCTATCCTCCTCAAGCTATTCCAAGAACTAGAAAGGGAAGGAAAACTTCCACACTCATTCTATGAAGCCAGTATTACTTTGATTCCCAAACCAGACAGAGACCCAGTAAAAAAAGAGAACTACAGGCCAATATCCCTGATGAATATGGATGCAAAAATTCTCAATAAGATACTAGCAAATCGAATTCAACAGCATATAAAAAGAATTATTCACCAAGATCAAGTGGGATTCATTCCTGGGATGCAGGGCTGGTTCAACATTCATAAATCAATCAATGTGATACATCACATAAATACAAGAAAAGAGAAGAACCATATGATCCTGTCAATTGATGCAGAAAAGGCCTTTGACAAAATCCAGCACCCTTTCTTAATAAAAACCCTTTAGAAAGTCGGGATAGAAGGAACATACTTAAAGATCATAAAAGCCATTTATGAAAAGCCCACAGCTAACATCATCCTCAATGGGGAAAAACTGAGAGCTTTTTCCCTGAGATCAGGAACACGACAGGGATGTCCACTCTCACCGCTGTTGTTTAACATAGTGTTGGAAGTTCTAGCATCAGCAATCAGACAACAAAAGGAAATCAAAGGCATCCAAATTGGCAAAGATGAAGTCAAGCTTTCGCTTTTTGCAGATGACATGATATTATACATGGAAAATCCGATAGACTCCACCAGAAGTCTGCTAGAACTGATACATGAATTCAGCAAAGTTGCAGGATACAAACTCAATGTACAGAAATCAGTTGCATTCTTATACACTAACAATGAAGCAACAGAAAGACAAATAAAGAAACGGATCCCATTCACAATTGCACCAAGAAGCATAAAATACCTAGGAATAAATCTAACCAAAGATGTAAAAGATCTGTATGCTGAAAACTATAGAAAGCTTATGAAGGTAATTGAAGATGATAGAAAGAAATGGAAAGACATTCCCTGCTCATGGATTGGAAGAATAAATATTGTCAAAATGTCAATACTACCCAAAGCTATCTACACATTCAATGCAGTCCCAATCAAAATTGCACGAGCATTTTTCTCGAAGCTAGAACAAGCAATTCTAAAGTTCATATGGAAACACAAAAAGCCCCGAATAGCCAAAGTAATTTTGAAGAAGAAGACCAAAGCAGGAGGCATCACAATCCCAGACTTTAGCCTCTACTACAAAGCTGTCATCATCAAGACAGCATAGTATTGGCACAAAAACAGACACATAGACCAATGGAATAGAATGGAAACCCCAGAACTGGACCCACAAACGTATGGCCAACTAATCTTTGACAAAGAAGGAAAGAACATCCAATGGAAAAAAGACAGTCTCTTTAACAAATGGTGCTGGGAGAACTGGACAGCAACATGCAGAAGGTGGAAACTAGACCACTTTCTCACACCATTCACAAAAATAAACTCAAAATGGATAAAGGACCTGAATGTGAGACAGGAAACCATCAAAACCCTAGAGGAGAAAGCAGGAAAAGACCTCTCTGACCTCAGCCATAGCAATCTCTTACTCGACACATCCCCAAAGGCAAGGGAATTAAAAGCAAAAATGAATTACTGGGACCTTATGAAGGTAAAAAGCTTCTGCACAGCAAAGGAAACAACCAACAAAACTAAAAGGCAACCAACGCAATGGGAAAAGATATTCGCAAATGACATATCGGACAAAGGGCTAGTATCCAAAATCTATAAAGAGCTCACCAAACTCCACTCCCGAAAAACAAATAACCCAGTGAAGAAATGGGCAGAAAACATGAATAGACACTTCTCTAAAGAAGACATCCGGATGGCCAACAGGCACATGAAAAGATGCTCAATGTCGCTCCTTATCAGGGAAATACAAATGAAAACCACACTCAGATATCACCTCACGCCAGTCCGAGTCACCAAAATGAATAAATGAGGAGACTATAGATGCTGGCGAGGATGTGGATAAACGGGAACCGTCTTGCACTGTTGGTGGGAATGCAAATTGGTGCAGCCACTCTGGAGAACAGTGTGGAGGTTCCTCATAAAATTAAAAATAGACCTACCCTATGACCCAGCAGTAGCACTGCTAGGAATTTACCCAAGGGGTACAGGAGTACTGATGCATAGAGGCACTTGTACCCCAATGTTGATAGCAGCACTCTCAACAATAGCCCAATTATGGAATGAGCCTAAATGTCCATCAACTGATGAATGGATAAAGAAATTGTGGTTTATATACACAATGGAGTACTACGTGGCAATGAGAAAGAATGAAATATGGCCCTTTGTAGCAACGTGGATGGAACTGGAGAGTGTTATGCTAAGTGAAATAAGCCATACAGAAAAAGACAGACACCATATGTTTTCACTCTTATGTGGATCCTGAGAAACTTGACAGAATCCCATGGGGGAGGGGAAGGAAAAAAAAAAAGAAGAGGTTAGAGTGGGAGAGAGCCAAAGTATGAGAGACTCTTAAAAACTGAGACCAAACTGAGGGTTGATGGGGGGTGGGAGGGAGGGGAGGGTGGGTGATGGGTATTGGGGAGGGCACCTTTTGGGATGAGCACTGGGTGTTGTATGGAAACCATTTTGACAATAAATTTCATATATGGAAAAAAAATAAAATTAAATTTAAAAAATGATATTGATAGTATTGATGTTATAGAGAAAGATACTTTTGCTTTAATAATATTTATACGCAGAATGACTATTAACAGAAGGGGATGCAAATGACATTAAATAATATGAAGGGTGTGTTCAGTAGCTCAGGAAAATCAGATATCATACTGAGCCCAAGTTGCCAATAAGTATCTTCAGACACCAAAATTACTAAAAAAAATCACTTTACAACTCTTTACGGTTGTCTTATTCACTTGTAGAAAAGTTTAAAATTTTGACTTTGTTTAGATCAATATTGAGTATCCAGGGAGCTAAAGAGATGTATCATCACATATCATGCTGTACATTAGTAGTGGTAATAATAATAAATAAAAATTATTTATGGAGTCCACTGTTGTGCTAGTCAGTGTCCCAGTCACATTATAAACACTTTATATATTATCTTATAGTCTTTATCGTACCTCATTATCTTTTTGTAGCAATAAATCTTAGAATAAGGGAAGACATAGCGTTTCTGTCTGAAAGCCACTGATGGTGACCTTTCTGATGTAAAATAATGTAGCCCCCATGACCACATGGCTGTTTTCTTAGACTGGTGAGTGGGATAACCCCTGCGCTTATGTGCTTGCCTTCTGGAAAGGTGGCAGGTAAACACAGTAACTTGTTTGTTGTTTGTTGTTACAAACAAGTAACAACCATTGCTTGTTTTCAGTGGTTTTCTCATATATAATTTTAAAATTTTAGTTTAATTAAAAATTTTTTTATTTGAGTATAGTTGACATGCAGTGTTACATTAGTTTCAAGTATACAACATAGTGATTTGACAACTCTATGTATTTTGCTATGCTCACCACAAGTGTAACTAGTGTCTATCACCATACAGTACTATTACAACACTACAGACTAGATTCCTTATGCTATGCCTTTTATTCCTGTGATTTATTCATTCCATAACTGAAAGCCTGGATCTTCTGCTCCCCTTCACCCGTTTTTCCCATACCCCAACCTATCCCCTCTGGCAACCATCAGTTTGTTCTCTGTATTTATAGTTCTGCTTCTGCTTTTTCTAACACATAAGTTTAGAAAATGGCTTTATGTGGATATCTGATTGGAGAGCGGGGTCGGTGTCACAAGGAGGAGGCTCTACCAAGCACTACTAAAGGCTCTGTGTTGTCTGCCACAATGCCCAAAGCTCTAGGGTGATTGGAACTGGAAGCATTTGGGCACTCATTCAGGAGGAGACACATTTTGGCTCATGGAATTAATGTAATTGGGGTTCAAGGGACTACCTCAATGGCTGATTAGTCCCTGCAGGAGGGAATCCAAAAGTTTGCATCATAGCCTCTCCAGAGGGTTAGAAGTCTGGGCTGCATGGTGGCATCTTCTACTAAGAGGAGAGCACTGAACATTTTCTGGCCCATTTAACATCTGGGGATTCATGACTCCTTTGAGGCTGATTCCGCCTCCTTGGTTCAAAGATGGGAAGATAGCGCTTTTTTTAAGGCTGGATTTGATGACAGACTCCTGCTGCAAACATCATGTGAAGACTTACACTACCCTCCCCCATAGGATTTATTGTCCAGTTCTGTATTTTCTGGTATTTTCAAACAGGCTAACAGTGAAATTCTTCTGAAACTTAAATGTAACAATTAATAGACTTAAATTTTGGATGTATGCTCTCTGATTGAGGAAGTTATACATAAGGAAATAGAAAAGCAACAACAAGATAGCCTCAACAGCCTATCTAGCTACCAAAAGAAGGGAAACAATGAGAACAAAGTATAAAAACAGAACGTTTCCAGCAATTCTCAGGGAAGCAACTCCACCATTTGTAACGTAAAGGAAATCAGGTCATGTTTCCACATCAAATGACTTTCATCATACTTTGGAATAAAATGCAAGTTCTTTACCAGGACTTAAAAAGGCAACTCCATTCTAACCCTCTTGTTATAATCCAGCCATGCTGACTTTTGAAATGTTCCTTGAACTAAGGTTTTCTATCTCAGGACATTTGCACCTGACATTCCTTCCCTCCGAGCTCTCCACAGCTGGCTCTGTCTCCTCATTCATCCCTCAGATTCACTGTCAGTTTTTCTGAGGACACAGTCAATGGAACATTAGGTTTTCAGACAGCAATGACTGTGTGGGGTGTAATGGGGACAGGGTTGGACAACCTGGTTTAGTTAAGTGAGTGTGGCTTTTGAGCTGGACCAACTTAGAGTGGTGGCTCTGGCCACTTAATAGCTGCATGTTCTCAGGCAAGTCTGTTCACCTTCTCTCTGCCCCCATTTCCTCTTCTGTACCTAATGGGCAATAAGATCTTCCTCAAAGCTTTCTCTTGCCCTCAGGTGAAAATAATTGACTTGCATAAAGTGCCTACAATAGTTCTTGGTGTTTATTAGGCATTGAAATATTGCAAACTCCCCCTCCTTTAAAAAAACAGCTTTATTGTGTTATCACTGATACCCAAAAACTACACATATTTAGTGTACACAATTTGATCGTTTGGACATTTGTATACACTCATGAACCATCACCCCCAAGCAATTCCTCTTCTTTACTCCTCAGCAGTACTCTGAAACATGGCATTTCTTTTAAGTTAAAAAAAATGTTTATTTATTTTGAAACGGGGGGTGGGGGAGGGAGAGAGAGAATCCCAAGCAGCCTGCATACCCAGCATGGAGCCTGATGCAGGGCCCAATCCCACGATGATGAGCTCATGACTGGAACTGAAATCAAGAGTCGGATACTCAACTGATTGAGCCACCCAGGTGCTCCTGAAGCATGGCATCTCCTAACTACTTCTATAATTCATGAAAGACCTCTCTTCTTAGTATGGATCCTTTTTTGAAATTGCTTAAGGCAAAATTGGTATCTTTGAGAAAATTTTCCTTGTGGTCATATTGGACCCTTAGGGTAAGGGAGAAGGTCATGGTTAAGGGTATGGAACTGAAGGACTGCCTTCCTCTTGAGGTCTAAGTTATTGTGGCTCAATTCCCCCATTCACCAACCTGCAGAAGTTTAAATTGTCCTGGTGATTTCTGCACATTTTTAAAAGGTGTATGTCCTCTTGGTCATCTCTACCTCTGGGGCTCCGGTTTCCAAGAATGTCAAGTTGGAGCTCCACCTCACTGATCTAGAATTGATTTTTTTCCCAGGAATTGCAGAAGGCAGAATTAATAAGTCAGAGAAATTCTCTTTACAGCCACATATGCACCCTTAGGGAGGCAGGATAGGGGTTAAGAGTAAAAACCATAATTGTCCAAACAGATTTCAATCTCAGAACTGAGGTTAAGAAATGTTTGATTTCCAGAAAGTTATTTATACTTTTTTGCTTGTTTTGTTTCAAGTTTTTATTTAAATTCTAGTTGTTTAACATACAGAGTAATATTGGTTTTAGGAGTAGAATTTAATGATTCATCACTTATATATAACACCCAGTGCTCATCACAACAGGTACCCTCCTTAATACCCATCATCCATTTAGTCCATCTCACGCCCACCTCCCCTCCAGCAAACCTAAGTTTGTACTCTACCACTAAGAGTCTCTTATGGTTTGCCTCCTTCTCTTCCCCACCCCCCCGCCGTGTTGATCTGGTTTGTTTCTTAAAATCCACATATGAGTGAAATCATATATTTGTCTTTCTCTGACTAACATTTTGCTTAGCATAATACACTGTAGCTCCATCCACGTCATTAAAAATGGCAAGATTTCATTCTTTTTGATGACTAATATTCCAGTGTATATGTATACCACAGCTGTGCACCCTGATGTTTGTACTAGCATTATCAACAATAGCCAAATTATGGAAAAACCCCAAATGTCCATTGACTGATGGATGGATAAAGAAGTTATGTATATATTTTGATCCTCATGTATCCCATCTGAGATATGCAAATAATGAATTTGTGTTTTCTGTTAAAGACTTAGTAGAGAATTAGTATCATCATGTATGTAAAGTCCCTAGTCTGGTCTCTTTCAAAGTTAAGTGCTCTATGGTTACTGTGATTATATAGTCTTGAGTACCAGCAGGGTTTCTCTGCTGAAAGTCTAGGTAAGATCAGATAGAATCCCTCACTTCCAAAGTCAGTGGAAGTTTAAACCTATGCCAATATTTCTGCAAGTCCAAGAGGACTGTGATATTATTGTGACCTCTTTCTATAAGTTTCTGCTTCTGTTACTCTCCACATGACCAGATATGCAACTTAAGCCCTTTCCTAATGACTCATATAAGGAGTGGGGTTTGCTAAAGATGTTTAGAGTATATGTGTTTGTGTGTGTTTTGGAGGAAGTTGATACTTTCATAAAAGGAACAGTTTCTAACTGATCCTTCATCAACCTGCTATCAATATCCGTTGACAGGTCTGTCTTGGGAAAATTTTCACGTCTGGTTAAGTCCTATGTAGTCTCCAGTTTACCCCACCTGGTTGACCCCTCTCTCCTGTACATCTTTATATGAGAGTAATGGAGAAAAGCCTCTTAACCTTTGTGTGCTTCCCAAGACCACTGCCCTCTTCTGTGAACTGACTACAGAGGAGCAGCAAAATAACATATTCATGAATTTCGTGTTTTCTGATAAATAACTGTCAAGTGCCTCAACTGTGTTCCAGCTCCGTTGGGCATGTCCATGCTTTGGTTCTTATTCTTTTGTGAGATTTGTCTGTGTAGCTGAGGTTTGTCTCTTTTTCCCTTGTGAATCTTTACAATAAACCCCTGTGACAATGTGGAATCCTACCTGAGCCCTGTGCTCCTGGAAAACAGTAACAGAGAAGAAATCCTCCCACCCTTTTGTGCTCTGAAAAATGACTGGACTGTGACCCTCAGCCAAAGTCCACATACCACCCCTGTGTGATGGCCCCTCTGAATGTCCACTGATGTCTGGGAAAAACTTTCCCTGATCAACTATCCAATCTCACCACTGTCACCTGCTCATCCCACTTTACAACACGTGGTTCCTTCTAGCTTCTTCCTCTTCCTCCTATAAAAGAAAAGCCCTTTTCTGCCTGACCTTTGACACTTCTTGCAGATCTCCTGGCTGGGTATTCTTCCTGTTACAACAGTCCTCTCTCACTTACTACTATGGCCCCTTCCCTCCATCTTGGAATAATCCTTTCAAATACAGTCTCTCTTTACTTAAGCCCAGAGGTTTTTTGTTTTTTGTTTTTGACACCTGTTACTTAAAAGTATACATGTTCCTCTGTACCTTGTAACTGGAAACAACCCAAATACCACAAAATTTCACTCTAAGTCTAGTGTTGCCTATTTTATTTTGTTTCCTTAGGCTCCTGCAGATTTTTGGCCATCAGACTGTTGGCTTATCATCTAGCACATAATCTTTGTTTTTAAGTCTCAGAGACTGGCACATAGTGTATAATAAATAGAAATTTGTCAAATGAACAAATGAATTCACAAATCTCTGAGTGGCCAAATAAATTTATGGACTAACAGCGACCTTAATATTTTTCAGAACTCACCAATGGACAAAAGCATTTTTCCATGCCCAATTCTGGTTTTCTCATTAGTAGTTGGGTCACATCTGTTAAGGAAGAAGAATCCCTAGCAGTTGGAGGCATCTATTATCAGGGTAATTGGAACATAATATCTACTCCCTGAGAGAGTGGCACACTTAAATTTGGGTCAAATGAAATTAATAAGGAAAGACAATGCATAGTCGACTGTGCCAGGTGGGAAGCAGGGAAGAACACTGAGATGCTATGCTCTTGAGGAACTGGCCTGGGACTGATTCACCAAGAGTCATCTACTGGGGTGATTTCATTTTTTTACCATATAATAACTATAGAAGTCAGGACCTTAGTCTTTGAAATTGACCTAGAGGAAGGAGTCATGACCATTATAAGGGGAGAAAGAGAGATCTTGCTATTGAAGGGCACTTGGGCTACCATGATAAGTTACACACTCATACATGCGTGCGCGCACACACACACACACACACACACACACACACACACACTTAAAGTTCTTCAAACAGCTTTAAATGACTACATAAGAAAACTCAGCCCTATGAATAGGGATACCTATAAATAAGGAGTTTCTAGTGATCAAACTCAAGGATAGGAGCGATTTCAATAGGATTGGGATTATGTGAAAGGCATGTGATGTCCTGGAAACCAGATGTGTTTTCCAAATTTAGACTGGTGCACAGAGAACAAGATACAGGTAGACCTTGTCCCAGTCAGATAATATTAGAGACCACTGGGAAATAAGCATCATATTTAGGGGTAGCTTCAACACATTAGTTTCATCACATGCAATAAACATTCTTCTATCAGGGATGAAATAAATCATTAAAGTTACCATCCTTCAGAATTGAATGACAGACACGTTAAAAACCTGCAGTCAGGTGAGAGATTAACGGGCTTCTCTTAAGACCTCAGATTCCTTATTGGCATTTCACCCAGTGCATCAGCTTTGTCAAGCCCTGCTTCATGTCTTTGTTCCTCAGACTATAGATAAATGGGTTTAGCATGGGGGTTAGTATGGTGTAGATAATTGTTGCTATTCGATCCTTGACAGTATAGTTGGACAGGGGCTGGAAATAGACATAGCTAATGCTTCCATAAAACAGGGTCACCACTGTGAGATGAGAGCCACAGGTGGAAAATGCTTTGCGCTTCCCAGCAGCTGAAGGAATCTTCAGAACAGTGATGAGGATTCTTAAGTAAGAGATGATGATGCACGAAAAGGGTGTCATTATGACAGCCAACCCTTCTGTCATTACTGTGATTTCTTTGACAAAATGGGAGGAACAGGACAATTTCAGCACTGGCTGGTCATCACAGAAAAAATGGTGGATGACATTAGAGGAACAGAAGATGAGTTGATTGGTTAGGAGAATGTGCAGGAGGGAGTGGAGGTGTGGAATGCAGAAGGAGAGGATCAGAAGCAGGACACAGCGTCTGTGATTCATGATGGTGATGTAGTGAAAAGGATAACATATGGCTACATAGCGGTCAATGGCCATGGCTGCCAGGAGGTAACTGTCTGTATTTCCAAAGGCTATGAAGAAGTACATCTGGGTCAGACACTCACCATAAGAGATGGCCTTTGTCTCTGATAAGAGGTTCACCAGCATCTTGGGGATAATGACTGTCACATAGCAAATGTCAACAAAGGACAGGATGCTCAGGAAAAAGTACATGGGTGTCTGGAGGCGAGTGTCTGAGCGAATGGCTAGGATGATGAGCACGTTTCCTATCACTGTGATGAGGTAGATGGGGAGAAACACAGCAAAGAGTGGCTTCTGATCTTCAGGTCGAGAGGAGAGTCCCAGGAGGATGAATTCAGAGGGTCTTGTTAGGTTACTTTTCCCCATAGCTTTGAGTTCACCTAGAGATAAAGTAACACTATAACAGACTCTTCCAACATTCGATATAATCTACCCAAGAATTTTTTTGTTTATTCTTCCTATCAGCAATTAAAACAACCAAAATATTACAATTACCTGGATTGTGACTTCTTTCCATTAACGTTCAGAATTCAGAATTTAATGTATATTTTAACCCCCTTTCAGTCTTCTGCTGTAAAGAGAGACTAATACAGGGAAAACAGAAATGGGAGAGAGAAAAAAGAAGATAGATACAGAGAGGGAATGAGAGAAAGAGAGAATTCTCTGAAAAGGCAGGAACAGAATCCTGGAGAAATTATCTTTTGATTGAGGATTTTCATTCATTAATTCATGGCAGGAGGATCAGCAGTTTGCTTCCCATCTAATTTCCAGCTGATGGAATGATGATTTCTGCTAACTCTGATGTTTTTCTCTGCATCAATTATTCTGGAGGTTGAAAATTATCTGAAAAGGCAATGAAATATGAGATCACCCAACAGGTATTCCGTGCCTCTCACTTTCTAGTGAAAATTAATTGGAGCGAAAGAATAAGCATAAAAAGATAAAAGATAGGCAGAGATAATAGGACAGTGAAAACATTTCTTTTAATGATAACATCAATCCCATCCTGTGCCCAATCCCTGGATCTAAAAGTGTTGTTATTGGTGGTATGTGCTTATTTGTGTTGGTGTAATTCTTTTCCAAATTCCTGTCTTAGCTATAGACAGGCTGCCCAGAAAAATCACAGAAGGAAGGCATCTGCTCCTAGACAAGATTTCAACCTTCATGAATCTGAAGGTTTTCTTCCCTGCCTCCTCTGGACCTTCTACAGGCTGAGGGGACTATAGACATTCATAGACTCCACCCTCTGTCAAGGGAGCATCCTTTGAGACTGTGAAGAAGTCCCCAAAGCTTAGGTAGAGGAGACATTAGAGCACAAGAGAACTTCAATTATTGAAGTTTTGGAGTTTCTTCCCTAAGGATTCTGTGAAGTATCAGTGCTTTGTTTCTCCTGTGGCAGTCACCATTTTGACCTTTCTCCTTTAGGCCAAAAACACCCTATATGAGGTTGGCTCTGGTGACAGAGATGCCCAGTGCTGGCTCTCCCAGACTTCATAAGCATTTATCCCATAGCTGTATTACTTATGTTGAGAGACAGTCTATGGTCAGATAACCTTTTTTCAGAGTGCACATAGCTTTGCATTAAAAAGACTAGAACATCTGATGCCACCACTTTTCCATCTCTCAGGTTTAGAAGCAGGCCCTGGTTGGTCAATATTTTAAAACTTCAGAATATAAAAGATAATACTTCAGATTTTAGACCCCAGACTATACTCTTTACTCTTCTGTCTGAAGCATCTCTAAGTCTGGTTGTAAAATATTGATGTATGACCCTTGTTTTTTGACTCAGGGAAACCACCAGGTGAATATATTTTATGTTTTATGGAATCCTGAGTTCTTGGTCATTTGGGGCATCTCACTGTGTGTGCACTGCAGAATTACCCAATGAGAACTCAACTCCCTCCTGGTCTCCCAGTATAGCCATTACCCAAGAATATCCCATTCTTTATTATTGATTGCCCCTTTACCCATTTATATTATCATGCCTTTGTTTAGACTCTCCCTCATCTGCTCTACCTAACCTGCAAGGCTTGAATTTAGCTTCCTCTAGGACACTTTGCTGGATGACTACCAGTTGGAATGAGTCTGTCTTCTGTCCTTTTTTAATACTTTGGACTTTCACTGTAGTCAGTGTCTCAATCTCTTTCTCTTATTGCTTATACATTAGGGGCGCCTGGGTGGCTCATTTGGTTGTGTGTCCCAGTCTTGATTTTGGCTCAGGTCATGATCCCAGAGGCATGGGAGAGCCCCGTGTTGGGCTCCACGCTGAACATGGAGGTTGCTTGAGATTCTTTCTCTCTCTCCCTCTGCCTCTCTTCCCCACTTTTGCTTTCTGTCTAAAGTAAAAAAGAGAATATAAATAACCCCAGCTGTTATCTGTAGGGTTCTATTATTTAATGTACAATTTTTTGTGATGTTATTTAAATATGTATAAGTTCAAACCAACTGTACATTCTTTGCTATTTACTAAACAAGTGTTTAAATGTTTATTTATTTATTCTGGAGAGAAAGAGAGAGCAAGTGAGCACAGGTGAGGGTCAGAGAGATTGGGAAAGAGAATCACAAGCAGGCTCCATGCTGTCAGTGTGGAGCCAGATGTGGGGCTTCATCCCACAAACCGTGAGATCATGGCCTGAGCTGAAGACAAGAGTTGGATGTTTAACTGACAGAGCCACCCAGGTGCTCCCTAACTGTACATTCTTAATATTTATACTGTTCATAAATCAAAAACCCTAAAAAATAGGAAATAATATTTTTACAAATTAAATTCACATAAAGTCATGTAAACTGTAACAACTCAAATGAAATTGAAAATAATTTAATTGGTGAATAATGTTATTTTGATTAAATTGATTACCTTTATTGGTATTAAACAATGAAGAGTATAGCTTCTAATCCAGTTCTTTATCTAACCTCTCTTTTTTTGTATTTGAATTTCAATAATACTAATGAAAGTAATGTTTGTTTGCACAAGCAGGTAGTAAAAATGCCACTAATAGGTTGAAGAATTTCTTTTTGGTGCAGAAAAATTAACACATCATACTAAATAAAAACTCTACTAGTTAGCAATTCATGATCATTAATATTAATGAGGTGTTTTTAGATACCTTCATGTATCTGTTTATTTGAAAAATAGATTAGCATTGGGATCATATTTAAAGATGCAATGGAGGGTACTCAGATTGGTAAAGAAATCAAACCACTAAAGACAACAATAATAACTCTTAACATTTTCGAATGGTCTATATGAGGCAGACTCTTAAGACTATGACAAATATTACTTATTATCACAGCATCCCATTGTGTACTGGAGGAAGACATGATGTCATTTATAATGTAAATGGGCATTCCCAAGACTACTTGGCTATCCTCCTGAACTGTTTAGGAAGGAAGTCCTATGTCACTGTCCAAATCTTCATGGTAGGTAGTCAGATTGGTACTTGTTTCAGAGGAACTGGTCTGAAATTAGTCACACTGGAAAAATCAAGATAGCTAAGTAACTATTGGGACTTCATCAAAATAAAAAACTTCTGCACAGCAAAGGAGACAATCAACCAAACTGAAAGGAAGCCTAATGGAATGGAAGAAGATATTTGCAAATGACATATCAGTTAAAGGGTTAGTATCCAAAATTTATAAAGAACTTGCCAAACTCAACATCCAAAAAGCAAATAATCTAGTTTAAAAAAATGGGCAGAAAATGTGAATAGACATTTTTACAAAAAAAGACATACAGATGGCTAATGGACACATGAAAAGATGCTCAACATCACTCATCATCAGGGAAATACAAATCAAAACTGCAATGAGATATCACCTCACACCTGTCAGAATGGCTAAAATTAACAACACAGGAAACAACAGGTATTGGTGAGGATGCAGAGAAAAGGGAACCGTCTTGCACTGTTGGTAAGAATGCAAACTAGGGCAGCCACTCTGGAAAACAGTATAGAGTTTCCTCAAAAATAGAACTGCCCTATGACCCAGTAATTGCACAACTAGGTATTTACCCAAAGGATACAAAAATATTGATTCAAAGGGATATATGCACCCCAATGTTTATAGCAGCATTATCAACAATAGCTACATTATGGAAAGAGCCATTGACTGATGTCCATCGACTGATGAATGGATAAAGAAGTGGTATATATATACAATGGAATATTACTCATCCATAAAAAAGAATGAAATCTTGCCATTTGCAATGACATGGATGGAGCTAGAGAGTATTATGCTAAGTGAAATAAGTCAGTAAGAGAAAGACAAAAATGCCATATCATTTCACTCATATGTGGAATTTAAGACACAAAACAGATGAACATATGGGGGAGGAGAGGGAAACAAACCAGGAGGGACTCCTAAAGATAGAGAACAAACTGAGGCTGATGGAGGGAGGAGGTGGGGGCTGGGCTAGATGGGTGATGGGTATTAAGGAGGACACTTGTTACGATGAGCACTGGGTGTTGTATGTAAGTGATGAATGACTGAAATCTACTCCTGAAACTAATATTACAGTGTATGTTAACTAACTGGAGTTTAAATAAAAACTAAAAAAACAAACAAAAAAAAACAATAGAAAAGAAGGATATCGTTAGAAGATACAATGAGGAAATTGGTATAGTAACGAATAATTGAAATTTCAAAACAAAAACATTGTCAGAAATCCAAGAAATCTACCCTATATGATTAGAGCAGAAAGAAGGGGAATATTCTTGAAGCAACAAGACACTGAATTTTCATGTCTTCTGCTTTTCATGTGGACGAAAGTATGGCCTAGTGGAGAAATTAGAATCAGAAAGACATTGTGGGTTAGAATCAGCACATTTTTTTCCAAATTGTGGGGATGCAGGAAAGAACCTAATCCTTCTTATAGTTTCAGTCATCCACATGAAAAGTAGTGTGAATAAAACTTCCCCCATCTTCACCTGTGCTTCTCTTTTGTTTACATGACACTTGAAATTATGTCTTACCTTTTATCCTCACTAGACTGAGGATCCATTAGGGACATAATCAGATATTTTTCATTGTTGTACCCTTAATGCCCCTCAGAGTTCTTTATAAAGAACAATGACCAGTTTTTAAAAAATACATGGATGAATAAATTGTCTAGTCCGGAGTCTTGAATTAAGTAGGCTCTAATGTAAATGAGAGCTTCCTATCCCCTAATTTCTAACAGTACCTTGAGCCTGAATGTGTTGAATGATATCCTCATGACAAACTCTCTATCCTTAACAAGAATATATTCTTGCATGAATTAGTAAGAGAAAGATTGTAAAGGCTGAGAAATGTGATTTTACAACTTCAGTTAGCATAGCCATAGGAAAGTGCTACAGGTGGAGGTTAAGAACATAAGTTTAGTTTCAGATAGACTAGGAACTGAATCTTACTAAAATACTTTAAGACTGTAAAGAACCTCAATTTCCAACATTTGAAATATTTCAACAGTAATTTTTTATGTTTATTTTTGAGAGAGGGAGAGAGAAAGACAGAACACAAGTGGGGAAGGGGCAGAGAGAGAGGGAGACACAGTATCTGAAGCAGGCTCCAGGTTCTGTGCCATCAGCACAGAGCCTGAACCAGGGGTTCAACCCACAAACCGTGAGATCATGACCTGAGCCGAAGTTGGACACTTAACCCACTGGGCCACTCTCAACAGTGATTTTTTAAATGTTTATTTATTTGACAGAGAGAGAGAGGGAGGGAGGGAGAATGAGTGGGGGAGGAGCAGAGAGAGAGACGGAGAGAGAGAGAATACCAAGCAGCTCCACACTCAGCGCAGAACCCAACATGTGGCTTGATCTCATGACCGTAAGATCATGAACTGAGCTGAAATCAAGAGTTGGATGCTTAACCAACTAAGCCACCCAGGCATCCCAACAGTAATTTTTCCTATGTATTATGGTTGTTTTAATATTTTACATAATCTAATTTATTACCAATTAACAACCTTATGAGTTGTGGACTATTATTAATTCTCATTACTGGTTAGAAAACCGAGGTGCATATAGATTAAGATGCTTGCCCAAGATGTCACAGCTGGTAAGTGGTAGAGCTGAGATTACAACTTCACAGTCTGTTAGCCCAAACATGAAGCTATACTGCCTTTCAAAGTACTGACACAAAAGTTCTATTGTGAGTATGAAATGAACAAAAAGCATGTGATAGTATGGTGTGTGTCATATAGTCATCACTCAATACAAATTAACTAGTATTTGGTCATCATTACACTCATAATCCTCAGAGACTTTTCTGTCCCTGAGGAAAGTGTCTTCTTTCCTTTTGATCAATTTACAACATGTCCTCAATGAACTGTTCTTCAGCCTAACTTTTGTAAAAGGCTTAACTTCTGTCAATAATGGCCAGAACTCATCACACCATGAGTACACTGTACATGTGCAATGTTTCAATATTGATTGAAACAAATCAATAGTGGTGGCTTCAATAATGGGGATTTAAAGTTAAAGTCCAGTTATGACTTAATTTCAAACTGTTCTTGACTTTACCAATGCAGATTTTATACCTATATAAAATTTATATATAAGGATCATATAAAATTTTTTTTTGAAAAAGGTTTTTATTTTTAATTCAGCATGGTTTGCTGATTGACTCTCAATGGCTCTTAATGGAATAAGTAGATACTGGAAGTGATAGTTTAAAAAATGAATTAATAACAAATCAAATTTCTTGCAATTATTTCCATTTTTATTAAGATTGGAATATACGTACTAGGAAATACCTTCTTTGAAAACATGAACTAGGAAATACCTTCTTTCAGAAAAGTGAAAATAGTGAGTTAATTTCTAAGTTACACCAATAATTGTCTTAATGTTTCAATGCCTTAAACAATTCAAGAAACTAAAGACTATAAAACATGTTTCAATTCTAAGAGTTTTGTTTTTAAATTTAAGTAATTCAACAGATGTATGATGAAGGATGTTGAATTGTTTTCACATTTACTTTTAAGAGTAATTAGATTTCTGTAACTACACATTAAAAATTAATTGCTATCATTTTTATGTTATTCTTTGTTATAATTAACATGGTAGATAAAACACACCAATGCCAGTGTTGAATTTGAAGGCCAGTTCTCCAATATAATGTGCTCACTTAGGTAAGTCTGAATATATTTTACACTAATTGTTTTAGATTATTCCTGGCATGAAATTGCATTCTTAAGGTCTAGTAGAGATGATTCTGAACCCCTGAGGATATGTTCATAGTTCCCCAGGTATCTGTGCATCTCAGTTTGTAAAGTACTTCTTAAAGTCCAAACTAGTTTTCCTTCTAAAACTTTGGCTTCCTTCTTTTATTTTTCTTTCTTTCTATCCTTTTTTAAAGTATTTTTTGAAGTATAGTTGACACACAATGTTACATTAGTTTTAGGTATACAAAATACTGATTTGACTTTGTATTTTTATTTATTTTTTTATTTTTTGTTTATTTTTTTATTATGAAATTTATTGTCAAATTGGTTTCCATACAACACCCAGTGCTCATCCCAACAGGTGCCCTCCTCAATACCCATCACCCACCCATCCCACCCTCCCACCCCCCATAAACCCTCAGTTTGTTTTCAGTTTTTAGGAGTCTCTTATGTTTTGGTTCCCTCCCTCTCTAGCCATTTTTGACTTTGTATTTTTAAAGCAATGCTGTTAGATAACATGATCAAGGAATGTAGACTCATAGTCGTATCATTTTTAGCAAATGGAATTGGCAAATCTAATCAAACCAAGAAACAGTAAACATATAAGTCCAACCAAATAAAACCCCAAACACATGTTAATTTAAGTGAAAAGACTCTCATAGGCTGTCAAAATAACTAAGTAATATTCTACTTTATACATATACCACATCTTCTTTATCCATTCATGTATTGAGGGACAATTGGGTTGCTTCTGTTGTCTTAGCTATTGTAAATAATGCTGTAATAGGGAGTGCATATATCTTTTTGAATTAGTGTTTTTGTTTTCTTTGGGTAAACATCCAGTAGTGGAATTACTGGATCATATGGTAATTTTAATTTTAATTTTTTGAGGAACCCTCATTCTGTTTTCCAACAGAATGGCTGCACTAATTTGCATACCAACAGCAGTGTACAAGGGTTCCTTTTTCTCCACATCCTCACCAGCACTTGTTATTTCTTGTCTTTTAGATTTCAGCCATTCTCATGGGTGTACAGTGATACATCATTATGGTTTTGATTTGCATTTCCCTGATGATGAGTGATGTTGAGCGTCTTTGCAAGTGTCTTTTTGTTTTTTTAATGTTCATTTTATTTTTGAGAGAGAGACAGAGAGACAGAGTGCAAGTGGGAGAATGGGAGAGAGAGAGAGAGAGAGAGAGAGAGAGAGAGAGAGAGAGAGAGAGAGAGAGAGAGAGAATCCAAAACAGGCTCCAGGCTCTGAGCACAGAGTCTGACATGGGCTCAAACCCACGTGTTGCAAGATCATGACCTGAGCTGATGTCAGTGTTCAACCAACTGAGCCACCTAGGCAACCCTCCCTGCATGTGTTTTTCCTGTTGGCTATTTGCAATAACCAAGATAGACCTAGAGGATGTAATGCTAAGCAAAATAAGTCAGACAGAGAAAGACAAATACCATATGATTTCATTCATATATGGAATTTAAGAAACAAAATAAATGAGCAAACAAAAACCCAAACTCTTACATATAGAGAACAAACAGGTGGTTGCCAGAAGGGAGGTGGGTGGGCAGTTGGGTGAAATAAAGGGGATTAAGAGTACACTTACCTTGATGAGCGCTGGGTAATGTACAGAATTGTTATATTGTACACCTGAAAAACTAATGAAACACTGTATGTTAATTATACTACAATAAAAAAAGAAGACAGGCTAGTAAATTGTAGGTTGAAAGTGTTTAAATGTTAAAGTAAGAAATAAAACAGTTTTGAAGGCTCTTATTTTTGCAGTATACATAAGGGAAAAGAAGAAAGTGCTCATGGCCTTCATCTGACTTCACAGAGAATATTTTAATATCCTTATATTGTTTAGAAACAGAAAGCTTTCAATTTTAATATTATTACTAAGGAAAGAAGTTATCAAAACAACCAGTCAGAGTTCTGGGTTTCTCTTTAAAGCTTACTTTTTCAGTATATGACAACACTTTCTAAAGTCTTTGGAATTAAAAAAAAAATCATTTCCTTCAAATTGTACCTCCAAGGATAAATGAATAATAACAAGATAAATGAATTACAATAGAACAAGTTGGTAACAGCGATGAATATTCAGGCAAGTCTCCAACTTTGATGCTCTTGTGAAAGTTCTCAACCTAACACGTAACTAAATCAGATTCTTTGAATGAATTTTATAAAAAAGAATGCTATTTCTCCCATTGATGTTTGGGTTAAAGGCCATTTACTTCATCTTTTTCTGAGATTCTCCTTGCTAATTATGAAAACTTAACATTTTAACATTTAAGCCAGGCTTTGGAATCTCACTAAGTTTGTAAACATAAATCACTCTGGAATATGAAGCAACACTTGCTCTCAGAGATCACAGCATGGGCCTGAGTCCTTGCCACATCTGCCTTCACTTGTTGAGGACTGTGTCTATTTTGTCTTATGCATACTCCTAGGATAAAGCTCCATATAAGTTTGTTAGAGTATATTTTATTATTATAAAAAACATTAATAATAAATTGATCCCCAGATAAGGAATGTTCAATTAGCCTAGTAAAGAGATAGGAGAATGGATTAGCTGATTGCAAAAACAAAGGAAATAATGAGAAAACAATGCATTGATCTTTTTCATATTTACTCTTGGTAAATAAGAGTTCTGTGTTGGAGAATGATAGACAAGGTAGGACATTTTACTGGAGTTGGGAAATTAGGGCAAATGAGAGAAGGATGGTTACTCACTGGCCATTCAGCCAGCCAGTCTTTTTTGAGTGCTTGCTTTCTGCGAGCACTGTGCTGAAGTACTGGAGACAGAGGTGAGTTCATCACAGCCCCTTTCCTCCAGGAGCACATCGTCAAATGGAGGAAATGAGCTGTAAACAATGCATCTTAGCAACGTCTGAAAAACCTGAACTTACTTTGTTGTAATACCCACAATAATCATAGCAGTAGCGGTAGAAGCAGCCACAACAGCAGTTACCATTTGAGTCTTTTACTACACGGGAGGCCCGTTCTCTGTACCTTATGTATAATATTCTAATCCTTAAATCAATGATTTTTAGATTACATATTATTATAATTTTATTATAAGGAGGTGAAACTTCAGAGAGGCTAACGAATTTGCCAAATCCACAGAACTTGCAAGTGGTATGCCCCGGAATTATACTCAGTTGTTATTTGGCTCCAACGTTCTGGTCCTGGCCATTACGTCATACTTTAATTATTGTAGAAAAGTAATAAGATGATGATGGTGTGAATGGCTAGAATAATGATACACAAGTGTCTGTCATTTGGGGTTGCCTGTGTGTAGACTGAATGAAGAGTGGAGTGGAGCCATTTGGAGGGGCTTCCAGTGCTTTTAACTTTCCCTTGAGATCATGTCCACACTCTCTTGCTCCATGGTATGGTAGATGTTGTACTTGGTCTTCCCCAAGGAGACTCTAGGAGAAAAGTCTCTGGGGCCCCACAGCCTCTAAATCTCACTCAACCTTGCCAGCACTGACTTCCAGTCCCACGCACTGATCTGTCGTCCTTCAGCACCATGGCCATATCCCTGAGTTTGTAGGCTGGAGCCACAAAATCCAGAATCAGAGCAGTTCTTTCTTGCCAGGTGAGTGTGCAGGTAGGGAGCTAGCCTTCAATCTCCATCTTGTCTCTCCTTGACCCATTCTAGGATTTCTCTATCAACATTCTGTCTCTCACTCTGAACCTATTTTGTTTAGCATCATCCTTTGTGCTTTATGTCTTCACAGACATCCCCCCCCCCCGACCCTGTCCATCTCTCTTACCAGCCCTCCTTTCTGTTCCCATTCTTGATGTTCCGTTTCTCACACTTGCCTTCACTTTTCTTTCTATCTTCCAGAAACCATTTCATGTCACTCTATTCTTCTCTCCTTCTACCCTATACACATCATCACCCTGCTCTCACTCATCATCTACATGCCTTTCTCCTTTCTTCTAAAAAAGAAATCTTTATTTCTGCTTATTATCTATGCCCCAGTCATTAAAGAAATCCCCACCCTTAATCCTGCTCTTCTCCAATCAAAACTCTTCCTATTTTTTCTTCTGTTTCTTTCATTCACCCATGCACTCTGTACTCTTATTCCGTCATGCCTTTCTCTTCTCTTACCCCAGCACTTTGCATTCTTTGTTTCATTTCCTCTTCCCTTTTGTCCTTTCTTCCACTGTCTCCATTTCCATGTTTCTGACTCTCATTATTCTTCCCAGTCATCTCTCTGTGACAGCACACAATTATTTTTAGAAGGCTGAACTTTTAGGAAATAAAGTTTAAGAGAAACTCTCAACTGACAGTAAATTCTGCTTTCCAAGAATTATTTTCTAAATCTTTGTCACCTACTTACAGCTTATACACAGCACACACACGCACACACACAGTTATATCACATTCACATTCTTCATTCAGAATGCCAGCTGTTCTATGAATAAAATAGAGGGCAGTTTTAGTGCCAGCCAGAAGAGTTTTTATATGTTACACTTTGCTGTGATTTTGCTATCTTCTAGAAACCTTTTCATGACCTCATCCCATCCCTGACCTCATCTAAGGCTGAGATGGGACGTTCTCCAAGTAAACTCCACAAGCTCCTTTGCTTATATTTATCATATAAGTTATCACACTGTTTTTCACTTAGTGTTTACCTTCCCTTCTTTCCACACTGTGGCTTCCTCATGGCAGAGCCTTTGTGTGGTTTATTTCAATGTACCATCATAGGTAAAGAAGTGCCATCATAGGTAAGAAATCCAATATTTATCGAGCAGATGAATTAATCAACAAATGGATAAATAAATGAATGATCTTCTGGATCATGTGATTACCTTCTGCACTTGATCTAGCCAAAATTACTTTGTGGGGACCATAGGCAAACTTAGGTATTCAGATCAATTTTTAAATTCTTCATCCCTTCTCTTATCTCTCCTCTGAGATATTTCCAGAGGCACAGTTTCCAGTTGCTAATTCCTGCTTAGAGTAACAATTGTACTTTGAGAGAAAAATATTCTTTGGCAATTACTCTTATAAATGATTAAAAGCCCCTGGCATGAATGATTCATAATGATTAGACCTACATTTTTTCCCCTGCTCCATACTCCCACCACCTCCTTTCCTGCTTTTCTTTTGGCTGTTATTCTGTCTCCTTTTCTCTTCCAGTACTCATATTCTCTCTATATTCTTTACCTATATTATTAACCCTCCCTGGTATACTCTGGTTCATTATGTGCTTCATTTTTTACCAAAACTATAGGATGAATCCTTCAGCCTTTTACTGTAGCAGTGAGGTTGGTCAGGTTTAAAGGTGTTGATTTATGAAAAATTAAAATTACGTTGGTCAATGGGGCTCTAGGACTGGATATGTTCTTGAGGTTTGCTTTTGGGGAGCCTCCATAGTGAAGGGAATGGGGGAAGAAGGGAGAAAAAATATATAGAAAAGCACTAACCACTGAAAGAAGGAGGATGAAATTCACAATTTTACCATATTCAGGAGATTGGAAAAAACCAAATGTCAAGAACATTGAGTATTGGTAGAGAAGGAAAATGAAGGATTGAGAGAAGCCGCGGTTGAGGTGTTGACTGTTCTCTGTGTTAAAATTCCAGTTCTTCCAGTGACTAGCTGTGCAATATTAAGCAAGTTGCTTAATTTCTCTATGCCTCCATTGCCCCATGTATAAAACGAGAATAAAATCATATTTACCTCATGGAGTACAGGTTTAATAAAATCATACATGTAGAGTGTTTGTACTGTTTGTCACATAGCAAGGGGTCCAGAAATGTTACGTATTTTACTACTATGACTACGACTATGACTACCATCACCACCATTTTTACAGGTCATTGTATATGGTGAGTGCTGTTTATTGACAACCTTGGAAACAAAAATTTGAATAAATCATTTTAGAAGTAAACTATATTTAATTATACTATGTTTAATTATACAAACAAGATGGAGAAAATGGTTGATAGATTATAAAATATGAATCGTATTTTAAAATTTTTGAATGTTCATTTCATTTCTTTTTCTTGCCACTACTTCAATGGCCAAGACTTACAAAGCAATGTTGAATAGGCCTTTAAAAAAGTTTATTTATTTATTTTGAGAGAGAGAGAGAGAGAGAGAGCAGGGGAAGGACAGAGAGAGAGAGAGAGAGAGAGTGAGAGAATCCAAAGCAGGCTCCATGCTCTAAGCACAGAGCCCAGTGCTGGGCTCGATCTCTCAAACCTTGAGATCATGACCTGAGCCAAAATCAAGTCAGATGCTTAACACACTGGGCCACTGACTGAGCCAAGGATAATAGTCATCCTTGCCTTGTTCCTGAACTTAAGTGAAATTATTTTAGAAATGCGCCAAGTATGACTTTCACTCTAGATTAATAGTAGACAAACTCTATTGGGTTATTCTTTTTATTTCTAGTATACTAGGATATTTTGGTTATGAATGGTTACCAAATTTTATCAAATGCACTTTCTGCATTTTTTGAGGTGACCATACTTTTTTATTTTGTAAACACTAATGGGAATTTTATTTAGTTCTTCTAACATCTTTGTGAAAATAAATTCTATGTCCATTTTAGAAATCCATGATTCAGACAAATCGAGAAACTTGCCCATGTAAGAGTTACTAACTTGGAGCACAGAAATATAAACTATGTTAGCTTGGACCCATACTCTATAGCAGGAATAACTAAGCAACACAAATACACATCACAGAAAATAGATAAACACATTATGGTATATTGATACAAGGGGCTATTATGTAGCAATGAAAAATAAATAAGCCATGGCTATATCCAATAATATCAGTGAATCTAAGTAGTATAATATTCAGACATAAAATCAAGTAACCCCAAATCATTTAAATTTGGTTATCCTTTTATAAATTTCATATCATTTCAAACTTAGCACTATTCTTCTTGGAATACCTTAGGAGATATATATCAAATATAAACATGTATTAATGAAAGAAAAGGAATGATTAACCCAAGATTCAGGAGGCTGATTGCCTTAGGAAGTGACAGGGTGAAGTAATGTATGAGTAGATATGAATTATAATCAATGTTCTAGTTTCTGTGTTAACACCAATTTAATGGGTGTTTGTAATAGTGTTCAGAACTAAGGGAGCAAGCAGGTGATGCTTGGACCAATGAAGAAAGTGCAGTATGAACCAGGGATTTTGATTAATCCAGTCTTGGGCTCCTGAGGCCAGAGAAATATAAGCAGTTAGGAGTCCTCCACCTCTGTCTATTATAGTCTTGCTGAAGATTTTTCCCTTCTCTTCCAGAGACCTGTTTAAACCTTGTTCCTGGCTATTGATCTCTAGAGTCAGTCCCAGATGAAAGAGTTTCTATCAGAAACTTACTGTAAGATTTACTACAGCCAGATAGAGAAATAGGAATGGTAATTGCAAACATGAAACGTACCTGGAATTAGGGAAAGACAATTTAGGGAAACTTCTCAGCCCAGTGGCTCATTATAGTTCTGATGGTTAATATTTCACATGTATTTTGAAATCTTCCTCCTTCCACAACGTTTGGAAAATTGTTTTGGAAGTAAATCTCTGGTTCTCCCTGTTCTAAGATAGATATTACCTAATTATGGATTCTCCATGATGTTCTGGCTTGAGTGTCCTGATGTTGAGTATGTGATTGAATTACCTGGTGGGTATTATTTGGAACTAGAATGCAATGCTTAGTCTTATGAAGGAATAGAGAAAGACAGAAATCATATGTTTTCATTCATATGTGGAATCTGAGAAACTTAACAGAGGACCATGGGGGAAGGAAGGGGAAAAAGTAGTTTCAAACAGAGAGGGAGGCAAACCATAAGAAACTCTTAAATACAGAGAACAAACTGAGGGTTGATGGTGGGAAGACTGAGGGGAGGGGAAATGGGTGATGGGCATTGAGGAAGGCACTCATTGGGAAGAGTACTGGGTTTTGTATGTAAGTGATGAATCATGGGAATCTACTCCCAAAGCCAAGGGTACATCATATACACTGTATGTTAGATAACTTGACAATAAATTATATTAAAAAATAAAATAAAAATAAGTTGCAAAAAAAATAAGAAAGTAAAAGCACTTATATCTCAGTTTCTATTCTTGCCTTTACTGCTTATAGTTTTTAGTAACAAAAGTTTCACAATATAGAAAAATATATGGAAACCAAGATAATACATATACCCAACATCCAACTTAAAAAAACTTAACATTTACCTTTTTTGGTTTCAGTTCTTATTTTGAAAAAAAAATAGGTGGTTACAGATACAGTTAAAACCCAAACTAGGGGCACCTGGATAGCTCAGTTGGATAAGCGTCTGGCTTTGGCACATCTGACTTTGGCTCAGGTCATGATCTCACAGTTTGTGAGTTCAAGCCCCACACTGGGCTCTGCACTGACAGTGTGGAGCTTGCTTGGGATTCTCTCTCTCTCTCCCTCTTTTTCTCTGCCCCTCCCCCACTTGCTCTCTCTCTCTCTCTCTGTCTCTCTTTCAAAATAAATAAACTTAAAAACAAAAACAAACAAAACCCCAAACTACTTCTCCATCTTATCCTTATACTTTCTTCCTTCTCCAAAGATAACCACTATCCTGAATAAAGTATTCATTATTCTCATGCATGTTTATATATATAATATTTTTTACATGTTTTAAATCTCCATATATGTCATATTTTCCTGTCATTCTGAACTGACATTTTTAAAGTTAATATTATGTTCTTGAGACTTAGATTTATTGGTGCATCCTTTCTACTGATATATACTATGAGTAAACCACACGTTAAAATAAGTATGTACAGTTGTGGTACTATATTTAACTGAATAACCTATCCTTCAAAGACTGAGAATGTCATCTCTGTTATATATTGCAGGTTCTAGAAATTGTGAGTTTGCTTTGGGGTTGCCATTTGCTGTATTCCACAGGCCCGCACTTAGCCACGTATTAGCCACAATGTGAGTCTCAAAAAGCTTAAGAACTAATCTCATGCCGATTTAATTCTCAGGCCAGGACATTATTAAATTGGAGCTCAATAATGAAAAGATAGCTTAAGAAAACATATTTGGAAACAAAAATACAACTCAAAGCATTATTTAAGGCCTTAAACAAAATTTGAGCAAGAGGTCATGTGCAACTCCTGTCAGTGCACGGATAAAAGTTAGAGAAGGCTGCATTTACAGAATCTGTTAGGATAAGGATGTTTGAAGCTTTCTAGAGTCTATTGTTGCTGAGAAATCTTTTACCAGAAAGTCTAATTATCTTTCCTTTGTAGATAATCTTTCTGTTCTCTCTGGTTGGTTTTAATATTTTATCTTCATATGTAGGTTATGAATTACTAAATTTTACACTTGAAACTAATATTACACTGTATGTTAAGTAAATGGAATTTAAATAAAAACTTGGAAAAATAAAATAAACAGTAAGGAAAAAAGTATTTTATCTTTGTATTTGCTGTATAGCAATTTCCCTAACATAGTGTCTATGCATAGATTTTAAAAAATTTATCTTATTTGGAAGTCATTGTGATTCTTCAGTCTGAGGCCTTGTTTCTTTAATTAAATCTGGAAAATTCTTAGTCTGTTCCTTCAATATTGTCTCTCCTCTATTTCCTCCTTATTGTTTTTTCTTGTACTTATTTGGTATCTTAGTGGATCTCCTTTATTTTTTTCCCCAAAAGTCTTGCCTCCTTTCCCCACATCTTGGTCACTTTTTACTGTTTCTACGTATTTTGTCAGAACTAGCTCTTCTCTTTAGTCACTGCCCAAGTCACCCATTGAGTTTTTACTTTGAATGTGAATATTTGTGTTTTCTAGTAATTCATTTTGAGTCTTTGCCAAATCTGTTGTATTTATTTTATTTTATTTTATTTTATTTTAGTATTCATTTTTTTTAAACTTGTTTTATTTTTTATTTTTTTAAATTTACATCCAAATTAGTTAGCATATAGTGCAACAATGATTTCAGGAGTAGATTCCTTAGTGCCCCTTACCCACTTAGCCCATTCCCCTCCCACAGCCCCTCCAGCAACCCTCAGTTTGTTCTCCATAATTATGAGTCTCTTCTGTTTTGTCCCCCTCCCTGTTTTCATATTATTTTTGTTTCCCTTCCCTTAGGTTCATCTGTTTTGTCTCTTAAAGTCCTCATATGAGTGAAGTCATATGATTTTGTCTTTCTCTGACTAATTTCACTTTGCATAATACCCTCCAGTTCCATCCAGGTAGTTGCAAATGGCAAGATTTCATTCTTTTTGATTGCTGAGTAATACTTCATTTTATATATATACCACATCTTCTTTATCCATTTATCCATTGATGAACATTTGGGCTCTTTCCATACTTTGGCTATTGTCAATAGTGCTGCTATAAACATGGGGGTGCATGTGTCCCTTCGAAAGAGCACACCAGTATCCCTTGGATAAATGCCTAGTAGTGCAATTGCTGGGTCATAGGGTAGTTATATTTTTAGTTTTTTGAGGAACCTCCATACTGTTTTCCAGAGTGGCTGCACCAGCTTGCATTCCCACCAACATGCAAAAGAGATCCTTTTCTCCGCATCCTCGCCAACATCTCTTGTTGCCTGACTTGTTCATGTTAGCCATTCTGATAGGTGTGAGGTGGTATCTCATTGTGGTTTTGATTTGTATTTCCCTGATGATGAGTGATGTTGAGCATTTTTTCATGTGTCGGTTGGCCATCTGGATGTCTTCCTTGGAGAAGTGTCTATTCATGTCTTTTGCCCATTTCTTCACTGGATTATTTGTTTTTTGGGTGTTGAGTTTAATAAGTTCTTTGTAGATTTTGGATACTAACCCTTTATCTGATATGTCATTTGCAAATATCTTCTCCCATTCTGTTGGTTGCCTTTTAGTTTTGCTGATTGTTTCCTTTGCTGTGCAGAAGCTTTTTATTTTGATGAGGTCCTAGTAGTTCATTTTTGCTTTTGTTTCCTTTGCCTCTGGAGACGTGTTGAGTAAGAAGTTGCTGCGGTCAAGATCAAAGAGGTTTTTGCCTGCTTTCTCTTGAGGATTTTGATGGCTTCCTGTCTTACATTGAGGTCTTTCATCCATTTCGAGTTTATTTTTGTGTGTGGTGTAAGAAAGTGGCCCAGGTTCAATCTTCTGCATGTCTCTGTCCAGTTTTCCCAGCACCACTTGTTGAAGAGACTGTCTCTATTCCATTGGATATTCTTTCCTGCTTTGTCAAAGATTATTTGCCATATGTTTGTGAGTCTAATTCTGGGTTCTATATTCTGTTTCATTGATCTGAGTGTCTGTTCTTGTGCCAGTACCATACTGTCTTGATGATTACAGCTTTGTAGTTTAGCTTGAAGTCTGGGATTGTGATGCCTCCTGCTTTGGTTTTCTTTTTCAAGATTGCTTTGGGTATTCAGGGTCTTTTCTGGTTCCATACAAATTTTAGGATTATTTGTTCTAACTCTGTGGAGAATGCGGGTGTTACTTTGATAAGGATTGCATTGAATATGTAGATTGCTTTGGGTAGTATAGACATTTTAAAAATATTTGTTCTTCCTATCCAGGAGCATGGAATCTTTTTTTTATTTTTTGTGTCTTCTTCAATTTCTTTCATAAGCTTTCTATAGTTTTCAGTGTATAGATTTTTCACCTCTTTGCTTAGATTTATTCCTAGGTATTTTATGGTTTTTGGTGCAACTGTAAATGGGATCGATTCCTTGATTTCTCTTTCTGTTGCTTCATTGTTGGTGTATAGGAATGCAACCGATTTCTATGCATTGATTTTATATCCTGCAACTTTGCTGGATTCATGAATCAGTTCTAGCAGTTTTTGATGGATTCTTTTGGGTTTTCCATAAAGAGTATCATGTCATCTGTGAAGAGTGAAAGTTTGACCTCCTCCTGGCCAATTTGGATGCCTTTCATTTCTTTGTGTTGTCTGATTTCAGAGACTTCCAATACTATGTTGAATAACAGTGGCGAGAGTGGACATCCCTGTCTTGTTCCTGACCTTAGGGGGAAAGTTTTTCCCCATTGAGGATGATATTAGTGTTGGGTCATTCATATATGGCTTTTATGATCTCAAGGTTTGCTCCTTCTATCCCTACTTTCTTGAGGGTTTTTATCAAGAAAGGATGTTGTATTTTGTCAAATGCTTTCTCTGCATCTGTTGAGAGGATCATATAGTTTTTGTCTTTTCTTTTATTGATGTGATGAATCATGTCAATTGCTTTGTGGATGTTGAACCAGCCCTGCATCCCAGGTATAAATCCCACTTGGTCGTGGTGAATAATCTTTTTAACGTATTGTTGGATCTGGTTGGTTAATATCTTGTTGAGGATTTTTGCATCCATGTTCATCAGGGAAATTGGTCTATAGTTCTCCTTTTTGGGGGGTCCATGTCTGGTTTTGGAATCAAGGTAATGCTGGCTTTCATAGAGTTTGGAAGTTTTCCTTCCATTTCTATTTTTTGGAACAGTTTCAAGAGAACAGGTGTTAACTCTTCCTTAAATGTTTGGTAGAATTCCCCTGGAAAGCCATCTGGCCCTGGACTCTTGTTTTTTGGCAGATTTTTTGTTACTAATTTGATTTCCTTACTGGTTATGGGTCTGTTCAAATTTTCTATTTCTTCCTGTTTCAGTTTTGGTAGTTTATATGTTTCTAGGAATTTGTCCATTTCTTCCAGGTTGCCCATTTTATTGGCATATAATTGCTCGTAATATTCTCTTATTATTGTTTTTATTTCTGTTGTGTTGGTTGTGATCTCTCCTCTTTTATTCTTAATTTTATTTATTTGGTTCCTTTCCTTTTTCTTGTTGATCAAACTGGATAGTGGTTTATCAATTTTGTTAATTCTTTCAAGGAACCATCTTCTGGTTTCATTAATCTGTTCTACTGGTTTTTTTTTGGTTTCGATAACATTAATTTTTGCTCTAATCTTTATTATTTCCTGTCTTCTGCTAGTTTGGGGTTTCATTTGCTGTTCTTTTTCCAGGTCCTTAAGGTGTAAGGTTAGGTTGTGTATCTGAGATCTTTCTTTCTTCTTTAGGAAGGTCTGGATTGCTATATACTTTCCTCTTATGACTGCCTTTGCTGCATCCCAGAGGTTTTGGGTTGTGGTGCTATCATTTTCATTGACTTCCATGTACTTTTTAATTTCCTCTTTAACTTCTTGGTTAGCCCTTTCATTCTTTAGCAGGGTGTTCTTCAGTCTCCAAGTATTTGTTACCTTTCCAATTTTTTTCTTATGGTTGATTGCGAGTTTCATAGCATTGTGGTCTGAAAATATGCGTGGTATGATCTTGATCTTTTTGTACTGACTTAGGGCTGATTTGTGTCCCAGTGTATGGTCTATTCTGCAGAATGTTCCATGTGCACTGGAGAAGAATGTATATTCTGCTGCTTTAGGATGAAATGTTGTGAATATATCTGTTAAGTCCATCTGGTCCAATGTGTCATTCAAAGCCATTGTTTCCTTGTGGATTTTTTTGATTAGATGATCTGTCCATTGTTGTGAGTGGGGTGTTGAAGTCTCCTACTATTATAGTGTTACTCTCAATGAGTTTCTTTATGTTTGTGATTAATTGATTTATATATTTGGGTGCTTTCACATTTGGCACATAAATGTTTACAATTGTTAGGCCTTCTTTGTGGATAGACCCCTTGATTATGATATAATGCTCTTCTGCATCTCTTGATACAGTCTTTATTTTAAAGTCTAGATTGTCTGGGGGCACCTGGGTGGCTCAGTCGGTTGGGCGTCCGACTTCAGCTCAGGTCATGGTCTCACGGTTCGTGGGTTTGAGCCCCGCGTCAGGCTCTGTGCTGACAGCTTAGAGCCTGGAGCCTGCTTCGGATTCTGTGTCTCCCTCTCTCTCTGCCCCTTCCCCGCTCATGCTCTGTCTCTCAAAGATGAATAAACGTTAAAAAAAAAAGTCTAGATTGTCTGATATAAGTATGGCTACTCCGGCTTTATTTTGTTGACCATTAGCATGATAGATTGTTCTCCATCCCCTTATTTTCAAACTGAAAGTGTCTGTAGGTCTAAAGTGGGTCTCTTGTAAACAGCATATAGATGGATCTTGTTTTCTTATCCATTCTGTTACCCCGTGTCTTTTGATTGGAGCATTGAGTCCATTGACTTAGAGTGAGTACTGAAAGATATGAATTTATCGCCATTATGATGCTCGTAGAGTTGGAGTTTCTGGTGGTGTTCTCTGGTCCTTTCTAATCTTTTGTTGCTTTTAGTATTTGTTTACGTGTGTGTGTGTGTGTGTGTGTGTGTGTGTGTGTGTGTGTATTTTTTTTCATCTCTTCTCCTCTCAGAGAGTCCCCCTTAAACTTTCTTGCAGGGCTGGTTTAGTGGTCACAACTCCTTTAATTTTTGTTTGTCTGGGAAACTTTTTATCTCTCCTTCTACTTTGAATGACAGGCTTACTGGATAAAGAATTCTTGGCTGCATATTTTTCTGATTCAGCACACGGAATATATCCTGCCACTCCTCTCTGGCCTGCCAAGTTTCTGTGGAGAGGTCTGCTGCAACCCTGATCTGTCTTCCCTTGTGTGTTAGGGACTTTTTTTCCCTTGCTGCTTTCATGATTCTCTCCTTGCCTGAGTATTTTGTGAATTTGTTATGCCTTGTTGATGGTCAGTTTTTGTTGAATCTAGTGGAAGTCCTCTGTGCTTCCTGGATTTTGATGTCTGTGTCTTTCCCCAGGTTAGGAAAGTTTTCTGCTATAATTTGCTCACATAGCTCTTCTACCCCTATTTCTCTCTCTTCCTTCTCTGGGACCCCTATGATTCTGATGTTGTTCCTTTTTAATGAGTCACTGATTTCTCTAATTCTTAAATCATGCTCTTTTGCCTTAATCTCCCTCTTTTTTTCTGCTTTGTTATTCTCTGTAAGTTTGTCCTCTATATCGCTGATTCTCTGTTCTGCCTCATCCATCCTTGCCGCTGCTGCATCCATCCGTGATTGCAGCTCAGTTATAGCACTTTTTTTTTCAACGTTTATTTATTTTTGGGACAGAGAGAGACAGAGCATGAACGGGGGAGGGGCAGAGAGAGAGGGAGACACAGAATCGGAAACAGGCTCCAGGCTCTGAGCCATCAGCCCAGAGCCCAACGTAGGGCTCGAACTCACGGACCGCGAGATCGTGACCTGGCTGAAGTCGGACGCTTAACCGACTGCACCACCCAGGTGCCCCAGTTATAGCATTTTTAATTTCATTCTGGCTATTTTTTACTTCTTTTATCTCTGCAGAAAGGGATTCTAATCTATTTTCGATTCCAGCTAGTATTCTTATTATTATGATTCTAAATTCTGGTTCAGACATCTTGCTTGTATCTGTGTTGGTTAAATACCTGGCTGTCATTTCTTCATGCTCTTTCTTTTGGAGTGAATTCCTTAGTTTTGTCATTTTGAAGGGAGGAAAGGAATGAATGAGGTAGAAAAATTTAAATAAAAAAAAATTAAAATTAAAAATTAAACACACACACACACACACACAAATTGAATAGATGATGCTACATCCTAGATGTGTTTTGGTCTGGGTTTTGAAAGTGATTTGACAGATTAGAGGAAAAACAAAGGTGGGGGAGAGAAAAAAAAGGAAATAGTTTGAGAATTTGAAACAATGAATACACTAAAGTAGACTAAAATGAGATGATGTGGTTAAAATAGAATTTGAAAAAATATACACAAAAGTAGAGAATATAGGAGAAAAAAATTAAAGAAAAATTTTTAATAAAAATTAAAAAGAAATATGAATTTTTTCATTTTCTGTATTTAAGAAAAAAGAAAAAAATGAAAAAGAGAAAAAAATAAAAAAAGAAAAAATAAAAGAAAAAATCATTTGAAAATTTGAAAAAGTTAATAAACTGTAGTAGACTAAGATAAAATGATGGGAGTAAGATTGAATTTGAAAACATTTACATAAAAGCAGAAAATATAGTAATAAAAATTAAATAAAAATATTTTTAGATGAAATTGAAAGTAAAAATGAAGTTTTTCTCTTTCTGCATTCAAAAAAAAGAAATGAAAAAGAGAAAAAAAGAAAAAGAAAGAAAAAAGATAATTGTTTGAAAATTTGAAAAGGTGAGTACACTGAAGTAGACTAAAATAAAATGATGGAAGAAAGTAGAATTTGAAAAAATTTACACAAAAGTAAAAAATATAGTAATAAAAATTAAAGACAGATATTTTTAATAAAAATTGAAAATAAAAATGAGTTTTTTTCTCTTTCTGTATTCAAGAAAAAGAATTGTAAAAGAGAAAAAGGAAAAAAAAAAGAAAAAAATTGAATAGATGAATCTGCTAACAGATGGAAGTAGGACTTAAATTGCTTCATTTTCCCCTAGAAGTCAGTCCATGTAGCCCTTTATAGTCCATAAATTAAGCCAGTGGTGAGGCTTGTGTTCTTGACGAGCAAAGTTGGCCCAGTTGGGTGGGGCTCGGTGTAACAGCTCTGCTCTCCACTAGATGGCGCTGCTACCCTACTGGGGTGGATTGTCATGGTGCTCGCAGGTGCGCATGGCATGCACGGGAGAGGTGAAAATGGTGCCACCCAGCTACCCAGTCTGTTCTCCCAGATCAGCAATTGTGCACCGGTCCTCTGTCTTCAGTTCTCGTCCACTCCCCACTTTTTCACTCTCTGTGACCAGGCCCCAGGCATTACTTCTCTCCCAAGTTTTGTCTCAGATGCAGCTGTTTTCCCCGGCTCCTTACTTCTGAAGGACTGCGGCTTTGACCCATTCCGCCCCTCTGTGGGAGGGTCTCACCAAACAATGGCTGAATGTTGGCTGCACCCAGGAACGCCAGCTGGACCCTTCTGTTGCTGGTGTCCCAAGACTGTGGCCAGGTGCCAGCCTGCCCCCAAAAAAGTTCGCGAGACAGTGTAGCAGCAATGTTTTGGGGATTATGGAAAATCACAACACACATCTGGCACCAGGCTTCATCCTTAACACCAGTACCAGCTAATGTGGCCGCCTTTCGGGGTCTGCTGGGACCAGCTGGCTTCAACAGTTTCTACCAAGTGTCCTTCCAGCAGTGGAACCGCTTTTCCCCATGTGGCCTCAGAACCTCCCAGACCCCACTCTGTTCCTGGGGATTCACCTTTCCCACCAGAGCACCGCCAGGTATTGAGCGGTGGAGTTGCAGACTTTGCACTCCCCTTGTTTACAGTCTTAATGAAATTTAAACCCTCTCCTTTCTCCTTTCTCCCTTTTTAGTTTAGTCCCTGTGGCTGTTCCCAATTTTCCACTTTCTCTCCAGCTGCTCTTGGGGAGGGGTGCTTTTCCCGTATTCTCCCCCCGCCCAGTCTCAGTCCTGTCTCCACCTGCAAAAGCGGCTCCCTGCCTGCCACCAGCTTCTCTCTCCCCAAGTTTACCTCTCCACGCCACATACCTGCTGAATTCTGTGGTTCAAGTTGTGCAGATTGTTGTGTTAATCCTCCAGTCAGTTTTCTAGGTGTGTAGGATTGTTTAGTGTTGGTCTGGCTGTATTTCATGGACGCGAGACACACAAAAAGCTTCCATGCTGTTCTGCCATCTTGGCCTGTCATATTTTATTTTTATAATATCATTTTATAGTCTTTATTCTCTCCCTTAGACACAAAGTATTTTAAACAAAATTTATAAAACCTGACAGATTAGTTAATTTTATAATATTTAGAGGGAAATGATTCTCTTATTTATTGATTGCTGATTGTCTTCATAATAAATAGGTCTTGTTTTAGTAATTGTGAATTGTGAATTCATCTCTTTGGTTGGTTTTTACCTGTGGGATTCCTGCATCATCTGGGGTCTGCAAGTCCTTGAGGAGAAGTTTTATGTTTACTTCTGTAAGGCAGCAGTCTGAGAATGATTTTTATGTTAGCTTGTCAGTTTGCGGGGTGTGGGATCATATGTGTTCTGTAAATCAGCTTACCCATTCTGTGTGCTGTGCAGACCCATACCTTCATTCTCATGGGAGACATTTCCCTTCCATGTAGTACAGGTTGGGAGATAAGAGTTTTCTTTGGGTGTCCTGTAGCCACTGGTATATATACATTTGCTTGTTTGTGTATATTCTCTCTTCGAAAGCTTAACTTTTTGAATGTCCTAAATTAATGTGATGTTGTATATCTTTTGGCTCACACAGGCCTATACTCTCACCTCCTGTTCCACATGGGAATTGTTACTTGAGCCTCTGGACAACCAAGACTGATACTATGCCCCTCTCACCTACCTGTTACCACCACCACTACACCATCATGGACAATTTAGATATTAGTTTTTCATATCCCTACTTGTTTATCAACCCTTATATTTCCTTTACATTCTTGAAAGTTCAGTTATAAATTTAAAGAGGTGATTATTGTATTTTTTCAAAATTTCTACTTGTGTTGAGTGGGGTAGGTGCTTAGTACCTTATATTTCAGGAAACTGAAGCTTTCAGAATAAAATATGAAGATCTACAGAAATCTGAGAGCTTACCATGTTCATAAAACTGAGAAAGAACTGTCTAGTTTTAAAAATACTGGGTAGGTTTCTCAAATTCCACATATTAATGAAATCATATGATACCTATCTTTCTCTGACTTATTTCACTTAGCATAATACCCTCCAATTCCATCCATGTTGTTGCAAATGGCAATATTTCATTCTTTTTGATTACCAAGCAGTATTCCATTGTGTGTATATACCACATCTTCTTAATCCATTCATCAGTTAATGAACATTTGGGCTCTTGCCATAATTTGGCTATTGTTGATAGATGGGGGTGGGGTAAATGGGTGATGGGCATTAAGGAAAGCACCTGTTGGGATGAACACTGGGTGATATATGTAAGTGATGAATCACTGGGTTCTATTCCTAAAACCAAGACTACACTGTATGTTAACTAACTTGAGAATAAAAAAAAATACTGGGTAGGTGACTCAGCATGAACTTGGTAAGATAGTTTAGCTATTGACAATGAAAGTTCTTTACAAGCCAGATCAAGCTATTTGGATTCTATTCTGAAGACCCGGACTCTTTAAATAGAGAATCACTTGTTGAAAGTTTTCCTCTCAAATCAGTATGGAAGATCTATCAAGGGAAATAAGTGGAGAAACTTGTCATGAGGTTATGAAATTAGCACTGGTCAGAGTTGCTGAAGCTTAAATAGTGTGAGTGGATTCCACTCAAAGGAGAGCAAAGGATGGATATAAGGAAAAATGTAGAAGTCAAGGAGTGATTGAACATGAGGAGATGAGGGAGAGATTGACCCCAGTTTTGGGCAACCAGATAGATGATAATGGTGATGCCATCAACCAACAAAATTGAATAAAGAGTAAAAATAAGTTATTTCAGGACAACCTGAAGCGATTTCACTATAAAAACCAACCACTGATAGTAAACCATTTTTATGTTAAATATTAAATGATACATTATGTTGTTTACAGGGTCAGAGAGAAGAGATCATGAGGGCTGCAGTGGGATGAGGTGTAAACTGAAGATGAGGAGCTAGTGCCTGTGAGTATAGGAATTTTGTCACCAAGTTTGCCATTGGAAGGAGAGGAGTAATAGTAGAATGAAAAGACCATATTGAGTGAAGGTTTTATAACTGTTTGAGGGACTTTATCAGGGTTGCTGGTTTACAGAAAAGGAGCCACTAGAGTGGATGAAAAGGAAGCAATAATGGAGAAAAGGCTGTAATAAATTAAGGAAGTGAAGTCATAGACCTAGTAGAAGGGCCATGGCGGTCAGTTGAATTTAAGTCTTTAAGGAGCTTGAATAACGTACATAAATCAATTAGAACTGTTATGACCCTCAGCCTACTACCTATGACTTGATTTTTGGTACAAACTCTCTTTCAGGCAGGCTCATTGTCATTTATCATGGGCTGCACCCCTAATGCTTCACACTCTCCAGTCTTCTTGCTCCTTGGGTTCTCAAGAGCTAGAATCTCCCCAAATCTCCTTTTTCTCCTGTTCCTGGCTATTTACCTAGCCACCATAATGGGGAACGTGACTCTAGTGCTGCTAATCTCCCGGGACTCCAGGCTCCACTCACCTATGTATTATCTGCTCCGTGGTCTCTCTGTGATTGACATGGGGCTGTCCACAGTCACCCTGCCCCAGTTGCTGGTCCATCTGGTGTCTAATTACCCAGCCATTCCTGCTGCCCGCTGCTTGGCCCAGTTCTTTTTCTTCTATGCATTTGGAGTTACAGATACACTTGTTATTTCTGTCATGGCTCTGGATCGCTATGTGGCCATCTGTGACCCCCTGCACTACCATTCAGTGATGAATCGTCGACTCTGTGCCCGCTTACTGGCCTTGAGCTGGATGGTGTCCATAGTGCACACCATGCTGCATGTAGGACTTCTCTTGCCTCTATACTGGGCTGGGGATGCCAAGGGCAACGTTAACCTTCCCCACTTCTTTTGTGACCACCAACCACTTCTGCGAGCCTCTTGCTCTGACATACATTCCAATGAGCTGGCCATATTTTTGGAGGGTGGCTTCCTCATGCTAGGTCCCTGTGCCCTTATTGTACTCTCCTATGTTCGCATTGGGGCCACCATCCTGCGTTTGCCTTCAGCTGCTGGTCGCCACCGTGCAGTCTCTACTTGTGGATCCCACCTCACCATGGTTGGCTTCCTCTATGGCACCATTATTTGGGTCTACTTCCAGCCTTCTTCCCAGAACTCTCAGGAACAAGACATGGTGGCTTCTGTGATGTACACTGCCATTACACCTTTGGCCAACCCTTTTGTGTACAGCCTCCGCAACAAGGATGTCAAGAGTGCACTTCACAGGCTGCTTGGATGGGGAAAAGTGATTAGCCTGCCTAAGAGCCATTTTGGTTAGCTGAGGAAAGAAGTGGGAAGATTTAAGCATGGCCAGTTTTGGAAAGATGAGGGACGGATGGCCTGGACAACTTATGGAACCCCAGATTCAGCTCTTGTTAATGTGGTGCTCTGACAGAGCTGTGAACATTCCACATTCATTCCACATGTGCTCAGGGCTTCCTCATCAGCATGCCTCAGGAACCCCTTCCTCAGACCATTTATCTTCAGTTATCAAAGTAGATATAAATGAGTCACTAGGGCTAGAATATGTAACCCCACAGTTTTGAAGAAATATGAGAATATACTATGAAATCTTAACTAAATCAGAGACAGTGAAGTTAATTATGACCATGTTTAACTTGGTGTGCTTGCTTGTGGGAAGTGTGTGTATCAGAAAGTTAGGGAAAGGGAACAATTTAGGCAAATAGGGACGGCAATTTTACACCTGTTCCATTCAGTGAGCAAATATATGCCCAGAAGTGAGTGTGAAATGGGGGCCATGATTCTACCATTCCATATCTTAGCCTCAGTTTCCATGAGCCTGCCGTCGTGTGATCATCTTATTCTGATGTGTATGATTTCTATTTTTTATATTTTAAATTAATTTTATTTATATTTTCAAGTAAGATAGAGAGAGAAAATGTAAAGTTTAATAGTTTTCTGAATTAAACAAAGAACAGCAAACTGTTTCAACAGTGAAGAAAACAAAATGGCTGTGCTTAGCCTGTTGGGAGGTGGACTTGACTTCTATTTTATTGGCTCCTATGAGATTTAGAATAATAATTAAAAATATTTTGAACGCTTTTTTAATTGAAGTATAGTTGACACACAATGTTACATTAGTTTCAGGTGTACAACATGGTAGTTTGATAACTCCATATGTCATGCTGTGCTCACCGAAAGTGTAGATACCATCTGTCACCATACAATGCTGTTACAGTACCATGGACTACTTTTTAAATATAATTGAAATATAACACTGTAAGTTTAAGGTATATAATATGTTGATTTGATACATTTTTGTATGGTAATATTATTACAGTAGTACCCCCCCCTTACCCCAAAGGGGGATATGTTCCAAAACCCCCAGTGGATGCATAAAACAGCAGATAGTACTGAACTCTATATATGCTATGTTTTTTCCTATATATACATAACTATGATAAAGTTTAACTTACAAATTAGGCAGAGTAAGAGATCAACAACATCGGTAATAAAATGGAACAATTATAACAATATGCTGTAACAGAAGTTACGTGAATGTGTTCTCTCTCAGAGTATCTTATTATATGGTGCTCACCCTTCTTGCAGTGGTGTGAGATGATAAAATGTTTATGTGGTGAGATGAAGTGAGATCAATGACACAGGCAATGTGAAATAGCATTAGGCATCTACTGACCTTCTGACAATATGTCACAAGGAGGATCATCTCCTTCTGGACTACGGTTGACTGTAATTAACCGAAACTGCAGAAAATGAAACCACAGATGGGGGGGGGGAGGGACTGTGGCGCCAGCCAAGTGTTAGTTACCACATCTATCATGTCGTGTAATTATTTCTTCTTGTGGTAGGAAAAATGAAGATCTAGTCTCCTAGCAACTTTGAAGTTTGTAAATACAGTATTGTTGCCTATAATCACAATGCTGTGCAAAAAAAAAAAATAATAATAAATCACAGTGCTGTGCATTACATCTCCAGGACTTATTTATCTACTAGTTGTGAGTTTGTATCCTTAAACAACATCCCCCCAACTCCCCCAACTCCTCAGTCTCTGGGCTACCATTTTACTGTTTTTATGAGTTCAGTTATTTTAGGCTCTACATATAAAGTGAGATCATACAGTATTTCTCTTTCTCTGTCTGACTTATCTCAGCATAATACCCTCAAGATCCATTCATGTGGTCACAAATAGTAGAATTTCCTTCTTTCTTATGGTTGAATGATAAATGGAATATTGCTCAGCCATAAAAGAGAATGAAATCTAGGGGCACTTGGGTGGCTCAGTCGGTTGTGTGATGACAGCTCAGAGCCTGGAGCCTGCTTCAGATTCTGTGTCTCCCCCTCTCTCTTCCCCTAACCCACTCGCATCCTGTCTCTGTTTCTCTCAAGAATAAATTAACATTAAAATTTAAAAAAAAATGAGATCTTGCCATTTACAACGACATGGATGGAGCTAGAAGGTATTATACTAAGAGAAGTAAGTCGTTAGATTTCACTCATATGTGGAATTTAAGAAACAAAACAGATGAACATAGGGGGCAAAAGAGAGGCAAGCCAGAAAACAGACCTAACAATACAGAGCAAACAAATGGAGGGGAGGTGGACAGGAGAAAGTGTTAAATAGGTGATGTGTCACTTGTGATGAGCACTGGGTATTGTATGTAAGTGATGAATCACTAAATTCTACAGTTGAAACTAATATTACACTATATGCTAACCACATGGAATTTAATAAAAACCTGTCTGGAAGGCACCTAAGTTGTTTCCATAATCTTTTCTATTGTGAATAATGCTGCAATAAACATATCTTTTTGATATCCGTCTTTCATTTCCTTTGCATGTATACCCAGAAGTCGTATTCCTGGTTCATATGGTGGTTATATTTTTAATTTTTTGAGGAACCTCCATGCTGTGTTCTGTAGTGGTTGCACCCATCTACATTTTCAGCACCAGTGCCCAAGGGTTCCCTTTTCTTCACAACTTGCCTTTTTGGTGACAGCTATTGTCACAGATGTGAGGGGATATTTCATCATAGTTTTGATTTGCATCTCACTGCTGATTAGTGAAGCAGAGTACTTTTTCACTATTTGATTGTCTTTTTGTACTATTTGATTGTCCTTTTTGAAGAAATGACTATTCAAATCCCTTGCCACTTTCTTAATTGAGTTATTTGTGGGTTTTATTTTTGCTGTTGAGTTATATGAGTTCCTTATATATTTTGGATATGAACCCCTTATCAGATATCTGGTTTGCAAATATTCTTTCCTGTTCCCTAGGTTGTCTTTTCTTTGTCTCTTTTACTGTGCAGAAGCTTTTTAGTTTGATGTAGTCCCACTTGATTATGCTTTTGTTGTTTGTGCTTTTGGTATCCTATCCGGATATCATTGCCTAGACCAATGTGAAGGAAATTCTTCCCTGTTTTCTTCTAGAAGTTTTACATTGTCAGGCCTTATGTTTCTGTCTTTAGTCCATTTCAAGCTAATTTTTGTGTATGGTGTAAGATGGGGGTTCAATTTCATTTCTGTATATGTGGTTATCCACATATAGTTTCTCCAACACCATTTGTTGTGGAGATTATTCTTTCCCCGCTGAGTATTCTTTTTAAAAAATCCATTTATTTAAATTCAAGTTAGTTAACATACAGTGTAGTATTGGTTTCAGGAGTAGAACCCAGTGATTCATCATTTACATAAAACACCCAGTGCTCATCCCAACAAGTGCCCTCCTAATGCCCATCACCCATCTAGCCCACTCCCCCTATCACACCCCCTCCAATAGATCTCAGTTTGTTCTCTATATTTAAGAGTGTCTTATGGTTTGCCTCCCTCTCTGTTTTTGTCTTGTTTTTCCTTCCCTTCCCCTATGTTCATCTGTTGTGTTTCTTAAATTCCGCATGAGTGATTTAATATGGTATTTGTCTTTTACTGATTTATTTCACTAACATATAATGTTTATCACAACAAGTGCCCTTCTTAATGCCCATCACCCATTTATCCCATTCCTCCCCCACCTCCTCTCAGTTTGTTCTCTATATAAGTCTCTTATGGTTTGCCTCCTTCTCTGTTTGTAACTTATTTTTCCTTCCTTTACCCTATGGTTTTCTGTTAATTTTCTCAAATTCCACATATGAGTGAAAACATATATCTGTCTTTTTCTGACTGGCTTATTTCGCATAGCATGATACCCTCCAGTTCCCATTCCATCCATGTTGTGGCAAATGGCAAGATTTAATTCTTTTCATTGCTGAGTAGTATTGCATTTTGTGTGTGTGTGTGTGTGTGTGTGTGTGTGTGTGTGTATGTATGTGATACACACACACATACACACACACACATACACACACACACACACACACACACATAAACCACATCTTCTTTATCCATTCATCAATTGATGGACATTTGGGCTTTCTCCATAATTTGACTATTGTTGACAGTTTGCTATAAACATTGGGGAACATGTGCCCCTATTAATCCTGCTGCCCATTTCTTAACTGGATTATTTGTTTTTTGGGTGTTGGGTTTTATAAGTTTGTTATATATTTTAGATACTACCCTTTATTAGATATGTCATTCGCAAATATCTTCTCCTATCCCAAAGATTGCCTTTTAGTTTTCTTGATTGTTCATTGTGTGAAAGCATTTTATCTTGATAAATTCCCAGTAATTCATGTTTGCTTTTGTTTTCCTTGCTTCCAGAGACATGTATAGTAGGAATTTGCTATGGCTGATGTCAAAGAGATTTCTGCCTGTGTTCTCCTCTAGGATTTTGATGGCTTCCTGTCTCACATTTAGGTCTTTCATCCATTTTCAATTTATTTTTTTGTATGGTGTAAAAAAGTGGTCCAGTGTAATTTTTCTGTATGTTGCTGCTGAGTTTTCCAAACACCATTTGTTGAAGAGACTGTCGTTTTTCCATTGGATATTTTTTCATGGTTTGTCAAAGGTTTTTTGGCCATATAGTGGAAACCAATGAAAATGAAGACATGAGAGTCCAAAACCTTTGGGACGCAGCAAAAGTAGTCATAAGAGGGAAGTATTTAACAATACAAGTCTACATCAAAAATCACGAAAAATCTCAAATACACAACCTACCCTTATACCTAAAGAAGCTAGAAAAAGAACAATAAATGAAGCCTAAAGCCAGCAGAAGAAGGAAAACAATGAAGATTAGAGTTGAAATCAATGATATGGAAACAAATTACATAGAAACAACCACAACAAAAAACAGCAGAAAGGCACCTGAGTGGCTCATTTGGTTGAGCATCCAGCTCTTGATTTCAGCTCAAGTCATGATCTCACCATCATGAGGTTGAGCTCTCATGCTCAGCATGGAGCCCGCTTGGGATTCTTTCTTTCTGCCCCATTCTCCCCCTCTCAAAATGAATAAAGCAAACATTTAAAAACAAACAAACTCAGTAGAAGAGATAAATGAAACTAGGAGTGGTTCTTTGAAAAAATTAATAAAATTGATAATCCCCTAGTCAGACTTATCAAAAGGACGCAAATAAATAAAATCACAAATGAGAGAGGTCACAGCCACACCACAGAAATACAAACAATTATAAAAGAATATTATGAAAAATTATATACCAACAAATTGGGTAATCTGGAAGAAATGGATAAATTCCTAGAAACATATAAACCAACAAGACTGAAACAGGAAGAAACAGAAAATTTGAACAGACCAATAGCCAACAAAAAAATTTAATCAGCAATCAAAAATTTCCCAAAAAACAGAAGTCCAGGGCCAGCTGGCTTCCCGGGGAAATTCTACCAAACATTTAAAGAAGAGTTAATATCTATTTTTCTCAAACTGTTCTAAAAAATATCCTGGTATTTTTAATGAAATATTTCTAACTGACACAAATAACCATAACAGAATATTATAATTACCCAACTTTATTGTCGTCATTGCTGATGTTGTATCTTTTCTGCTTCTACCTGCTCCTCATTAGCTTTGAAATAAATCCCAGATGTCGTATCATTTCATCCATATATATTTCAATACTAATCTCTAAAAGATAAGGACTTTTTTTAAAGTTTATTTTTATTTCTTTTAAGAGAGAGAGAGCCAGTGGGGGATGGGCAGAGAGTGAGGGAGACAGAATCCCAAGCAGGCTCCGTGATGTCAGCACAGAGCTCAATGTGGGGCTCGAACTCACAAACTGTGAGATCATTACTTGAGCTGAAATCAAGAGTTGGTTGCTTAACTGATTGAGTCACCCAGGTGCCCCAGGATAAGGACTTAAACAAAAATCTCAATGTTATTATCATATCTGAAATGCAAATAATTCTTTTAATATTCTGAAATTCCTGGCCAGTATTGAAATTTCTTATTGTTTTTATAAATATAATAAAACACTTCTATAGTTTTTAAAATTAAGATCCAAGTAAGGTTTACATACTGTAATTGGTTATTTTGTCTTTTCAGTCTCTTTCTTCTCTCTCCCCCTTCACCTCCTTTTTTTCTTCCTCTTCTCTCCTCTCCTCTATCTCTAGCAATTTATTTGTGGAAGACATCATGTAATTTTCCTGTGGAATTCCCTACAGTCTGGTTTTGTGTGAGTTAATCAAGGTATTGTAGTTTAACGTGTTCCTCTGCACTTTATATTTTCCATAAGTTGGAAGCTGGATGTAGAAGGTTTATCAGATTCATGTTTGGCTTTTGGCAAGGTGAGACTACTTCCTAGGTTGTATGGGAGATGGAATGTCTGCTTATGTCACTTTTTTGGTGAAATTAGCAGCTGTTGCTATTCAATGTCTAGATCTATTTATTAGAGCAGTAATTAAAACAGAGGTGTACGTGTATGGATGGGGTAAGAAATCAGGTCTTGGGAGGAAAGAACAGTCTAAAATCCAGCACTGTCTGCTCAGAGTGAGATTAGTAGAAATGAAACACAGCCGATTGACAATGCCATCAGCCTGTATCCATTGTGGGAAGAAATCACTTCCCCAAAGTAAGAAGGGCCATTAGAAAGTCAAATAGATCCACTGCAAACAAAAATAAATGTATTACATTTTTTGAGGAAATTGATAATATTTTGATTGGTTAAAATCTCTTTGTTTCCACTGAATTTTGATCATATTCATCAGTTAATAATTTGGTTTTCCAGCTTGTGACTGAGCTACTTTTGCAGGTTAATCGTGGAAAGTACCTGTTTGTATCCAATTTACAGTCATTTCCACAATGTATAACCTGTGTCAATAAGCTATATGTCATTATTTTATAGTGAGACCAAGAATATCTCTAATTTGCATATACTCTCAGATTTTTCAGTGTGGTGCTCCACTTCTTACTGCTTCTTTTATATTCAAAGACTTGTTCAAATCAGGTATTTTGAAGATGATAGTTCTAAAATATATAAGCAAAATGGGCAGATGACTTTCAGCAAAGAATGCAGTTGAGTGAGGGCAGGAACTGCAAAAGTCACTGGAGAGCAGAATGGAAACAGCAGAGGTCAGGGTCATCCCACTGGTATCTCATAAAGCCTTATGCCTTGTAGCTAATTCAGCTGAGTTAAGATGTTTGATTTAATAACACTCAATAACAGAAAGGATAGGTTAGGAGAGCTGTATTCTTGAAATGATGAAATGGGAATCATTTTCCTCTTGGGTTTTTTTCTTGCTCAACTGTTGACATTATGCAAGAAAACCTGTGGTGTCCCCCAGGGAGTAGACCTTCCCTATAGACCCAATTGTTTTCAGAAGTTTTATGGTGAGATCCAGGTGTAAGGAAGCAGAAGAAGCACACTCTCCAGTCCCAGCTGATAATGGAAGGTAGATGGGCTCAGCCCATTATAATTAATATTTCATCTGAACACAGAGGCGCCTGGGGTTGGTAGAGTCCAGGGTGAGTGTGTATAAGTGACACTTCACTGGAACGAGCTACTATATAGAAAGGCTTTTATGGAAAATGATGGAAAGAGAATCCTTATTTTTGTAAGATTGTGGTGAAGAGGGAGCACAACTCTACCTAAACTTTCTATCTTGAGTGTATGGTGGTAGATACAGAGAAAAGGTGAGAATAAGGCTATATTCTGTCCTAATGGTAAATCAAAAGGAAAGAAGAAATAATAAATCACAACCCTCTTTTAGAAAATAGTGTGGTATTGGTACTAAGAATATCAAAGAATAGAATGAGGAACTAGTATTATAGTCAAGGGAAGTCATGGGATGGGAGAATTGTCAGTTATAACATGAAAAAAATAGGATTTTGAGTGAAATTATGAAGGCTTAGATGGAGAATATAGTCATGCAGTCAGGGAGGGTATGGAAAGACATTCCACAGTTCCCAGGTGCAAGAAATATGTGACAGAGCATCTAATTTATTTTATGATAATTTGGAAGATGCATTTTTGAGACAGAGAAAAGGAAATTCCAATTTACACATCTCAGATTCAAACTTTGTGATTCAACAACACAGGGGAACAGACTAGAAATAGAATTTAGACCAAGAAGGCATTTAATAGAGCAGATTCCTAATATTTAGATATTTATAAAACAGTGAATTATCTAATATCTCTTGGTTCTTTCATCAAAGAAGAAAGACAAGAATAAGCATGATTAAGGCCTGACACTCTAGCTCTGTTCCTTCTCCATGACTTTAGACATCCCCGAAGCATCAGGTGGGAACCTGAGATGCTTTTCTGTTTCATGCCAGGGATTCTTCCTTTTTTTCTCTCTCTGATTTCAGTTTAGTTTACTGTCTTGAGGTGTTCAAATCTGTATATGAATATGTGTCCATACCTTCCTTCCCTAAATGGACTACTCCAAACCATCAGCATCCTTAATCCCTCAAAATTGTCTAAATAGGACCTACAGAGCTCTGACAAGACTAATGTTGACATTTGGGGAAATAGGAAATATATAGAAATGAGTCTTAAAGAAGTCAGCCAAGAGTACTACCACTGCTTATTACTCTTTTTGCATATAATTAGTTTAAAAATACTGGTTTGCTTTTCTTGGAAGAAAATGGACTCTATGTTATTACATTCTCTTCATAATGGATAAATCTATATCTTTGGCACTTTTTCCTTCTTGAAGTTCATTTTCTTTCATCCTTTCCCCATGAAGGAACTTATCCCATCTCTCTTCCTTCCCATCTCTTCTTGTTCACCTTCATCTATATCTTCATGTTAATGTGTCTGTGTCACCACTGCCTTGAATGGGTAATAGGATCACAGGAGGGTATAGCTTGATCTATATCCACAGACATAGAGAAAGATACAGGAAGATATAAAGACTATCAGACACTGGAAAATGTAAGTCCTTGTTATCATTTAAGCTCCTGTTCCGTGATCTTTTTTTAAAAAATATTTATTTATTTTCAAGAAAGCACAAGCTGGGGAGGGGCAAAGAGAGGGGGAGAGAGGATCCAAAGTGGTCTCTGCACTGACAGGCTGACAGCAGTGAGTCCGATGTGGGCTTGAACTCAGAAACCATGAGATCATGACCTGAGCTGGAGTTGGACGCTCAGCGAATTGAGCCACCTAAGTGCCCCTCCATAATCTTTAGAGTGAAGAAAATCACTAAGAGAAGTGTTTTGATTCTTTCTCTGAATATTGGGAATACTCTCCCTTAGTGAGGTGGGACACTGGACTCATCAAAGAATAAATGCAACTATAGCTCATCATTTGGCTCTGCAATGAAAATTATTTATGTAGTTATACTAATGTAAATGTTGTCTACTAATTTATAGTTTTTACCTGGAATAAATAATTGTGGTTCCAACTCATAATTTATATATTTTCAATTTTGACAATATATAGATCAAGATATAGCTTTCTAAATGTTGGGAGGGTCAGGGATGAGGAAGAGAAGTGGAGTCAGCAGTTGATGGAATAAAAAATATAGATTTTAAGTATACTGCTTGAAAGCAGAAAAGCAACAAATTTAAGAACTAAAATAATCATCAAAAAATTGGGGAAGGGAGGAGAGAAGAATGGGGATAATGGAAACAAGATAAACCATCTTGCATAGTAGAAAGCCAAAAGATAAATTGATAAAACTGGTAAATAGATACATAAACAAGCAGTATTTTATTTAAAGGTGTAAATGTACGAACCACCAGATGTGATAAAACCAAAATGGAGCAAAGTTAGGGTCAGAGACTGATGCTTTTTATTGTATGTTCTTTTATACCTTACTATTTTAAACAATTTTTCTCACATTCATGAAGAAATACAGTATTTCATCAAAATATCCTTATCCATATAGTAGTCCCAAAATGTTACCTCTTTGGTGTACCATGTACATCTGCCTATAGGGAAAACCTGAACTGGAAAGAAACACTCCCATCCACTGGCAGTTTACATTATTTATTGAAAATTAATCATTAATGAAAGCAACGATGTTATTAACCATTTCTACTCTCATCCCAGGTAAGTTCAATTGACTTAATGGAAGAAGAACTCCCCTACAAAAGAACAATAGCTTCTGGACATACAAAGTTAGGACCAGATCTTCACTCCAGTGCCCCATCAGAGATGTGGAGACTCAGACATTTGCCTGGAGCCTTGACATAAGTTTCGTTTTCTTTCCAACTCTGACAATCAGCGAAATGTGGTGCTTGTGTCTAATAAAACTATACAGGGTTGAGTCAAGGTTTTGATTCCCAGCTCCTATAAGACCTTCAACAAAGTAGTTTCTTTGCTTTAGTTTTCTTGTCTGTAATATAAAAGTAGTTTGTACCATACAGGATCGTTGTGACAATTAAACATATGATATTTAGTATGCTGTTTAGCACAGAGCAAACGCCGAAGAAATTTTGTGTTTAGTGATCCCTTGTTTGTTATACAGGGAATTTTGAAAATGCAGGAACCATGTGTGATTTATCCTGATGCCCTTAATATATATCACATTGAGAGATTATAAAATAGTAAATGAACCTGGAATAAACTAAAGAGTGGGTGGGTACTCCAGTGGATAGATAGAAAGATAATGACAAGGGAAAGAAATGAAGGAAAAAACTCTTTTGGAAACTAGGGGCATGCGTGCAAGAAGTTTCCTAAAAGCTATCTCAGAGTAGATTTCAGCATTATTTGATACTAACACTTGCTCTTTGCAGGTGTTATAGATCATGTGTTATGGCCACTAGAAACAGGACAGAAGTAACTGAATTTTTCTTATTGGGCCTGTCCAGCTGGGCAGAGATGCAGCCAGTTATTTTTGGGATTGTCCTTGCCATGCACCTGGTGGCACTTATGGGCAATGCCCTATTAGTAATTGTTGCCCTCTCAGACCCCAAGCTTCAGACTCCAATGTATTTCCTGCTCAGTCAGCTTTCCTTTATTGACATGTTTCTGACAACCATCACTGTTCCCCAGATGCTGGTGCACACACTGTCTGTGAATAGAATCATCTCCTTTAATTGCTGCATGATCCAGCTCTTCTGTTTTATGGCTGTGGGCAGCATGGAAGGCCACTTGCTGGCTGCCATGGCCTATGACCGCTATGTTGCCATCTGTGACCCATTAAGATACTCTGCCATCATCAGCCGTGGCCTCTGTCTGCGTATAACCTTGACCTCGTGGGTGGTTGTCAGCCTCAACAGCCTGCTTTATAGTGTGTTGGTCACCCGCTTAACCTTTTGTGGCAACCAGGTCACCCATTTCTTCTGTGACATCACACCCTTGTTAAAACTCTCCTGCACCCGACCAGTGGTCAATGAAATGCTAATATTTACTGAGGGCGTAGCTGTGGTGGTCAGCCCCTTCTTCTTCATTTTAGGTTCCTATGCCCGCATTGCTGTTGCCATAGCTCGCACGCATTCAGTTGCTGCCTTGCGCAAAGCCCTGTCCACATGTAGCTCCCACATTCTGGTTGTGCTGCTCCTGTATGGCTCTGTGATCTACATGTATCTCCGGCCATCCTCCAGCTATGACTTGGACCAGGATCGCCAAGTCGCCATGTTTTACACAGTAGTTACTCCTATGCTAAACCCACTGATCTACAGCCTGAGGAACCAGGAGGTTAAGGGAGCTCTGCGAAGGCTTTTCAGGAAACTCTGCATCTCAAGAAACTTCCAACCTGGTTCCCAGATAAATGGGGGATGGCAGAACATCTCCTGAGCACAGAGTTAAGATTTAACTTGAAAATACCTCAAATATATGGATTACATTCCTAATAACTGGTATGGTTCACATTTCTGTGGAATAATCTTCCTTGTTGGCTCCCTCTTGTTTGGATCTGGTAGAAACAAGTGAGTTCATGAATAAATAGTTCTGGTCCCCATTGACTGACCTAGAATCTCATCATATTGGAACTGAACAGATGTTTTTAGATCTCAACATCTGAATCTCTCATCTTTTAGATCTAATATAGGGCATAGGGGATTACTAAACCAGATTATTACACATAGTAAGGCTTACAGAATTTTGATCATTTTAGTGATGTTGTGGCATGTACTGTTTTCCAGAGAAAAGTCCAAGTGAGTTACAATACCATTATACAAGAGAGTGTTTTTGTATCTATCTATCTATCTATCTATCTATAATTCCAGTATAATTAATTTACAGTGTTGTATTAGTTTTAGGTGCACAATATAGTGATTCAACAATTTTACACATTACTCAGTGCTTGTCATGGTAAGTGTACTCTTAATCCCCTTCACCAATTTTACCCATCCTCCCACCCATCTCCCCTCTGGTAACCACCAGCTTGTTCTTTATATTTAAGGGTCTTGTTGTTTTGTTTGTCTCTTTCTTCTTTGTTCATTTGTTTTGTTTCTTATGAAATCATATGGTTTTGTCTTTCTCTGGCTGACTTATTTCACTTAGCATTATACCCTCTAGATCCATCCACATTGTTGAACATGGCAAGGTTTCATTCTTTTTTATGGCTGAGTAATATTCCATGGTGTGTGTGTGTGTGTGTGTGTGTGTGTGTGTGTGTGTGTGTGTGTAGGTGTGTGTGTGTATCACATATTCTTTATCCATTCATCTACCAATGGGCACTTGGGTTGCTACCATATCTTGGCTATTATACATAATGCTGCAATAAACATAGGGGTGCATATGTGTGTGTGTGTGTGTATATATATATATATATATATATATATATATATGTATATATATTTGAATTCATGATTTTGTTTTCTTTGGGTAAATACTAAGTAGTGGACTTACTTGATCATATGGTAATTCTCTGTTTAATTGTTTGAGGAACCTACATAGTGTTTTTCACAGTGGCTACACCAGTTTGAATTCCCACCAACAGCACAAGGGTTCTTTTTCTCCATATCCTCACCAACAGCTGTTATTTCTCATGTTTTTTATTTTAGCCATTTTGACAAGTGTGAGGTGATATCTCATTGTGGATTTGATTTGCATTTTCCTAATGATGAGTGATGTCGAGCATCTTTTCATGTGTCTCTTGGCCATCTGTATGTCTTCTTTGGTGTGTCTGTTCATGTCTTCTGCCCCTTTTTAATTGGATTATTGGTGGGGTTTTTTGGTGTTGAGTTGCATAAGTTCTTTATATATTTAGGATATTAACCCCTTATAAGATATATCATTAGCAAATATCTTCTCCCATTCAGTAGGTTGTATTTTTGTGTTATTGCTTGTTTTCTTTGCTGTGCAAAAGCTTTGTATTGTAACGTAGTTTCAACAGTTAATTTTTGCTTTTGTTTCCCTTGCCTTCGGAGCCATATGTAGAAAAATGTTGCTATGGCCAATGTCAGAGAAATTACTGCCTGCATTCTCATCTAGGATCTTTGTGGTTTCAGGTCTCACATTTAGGTCTTTAATCCATTTTGAGTTTATTTTTATGTATGGTGCAAGAAAGTGGTCCAGTTTCATTCTTTTGCATGCTACTATCCAGTTTCCCAACACCGTTTCTTGAAGAGACTTTTTCCCATTGCATATTCTGCCTCCTTTGTCAAAGGTTAGTTAACCATATAATATTGGATTTATTTCTGGGCTCTTTATTCTGTTCCATTGATCTGTGTCTACTTTTGTGCCAGTACTGTTTTGATTACTACATCTTTGTATTATATCTTGAAATCTGGGATTGTGATGTCTCCACTTTTGTTCTTCTTTCTCAGGATTGCTTTGGCTAGTCAGGGTCTTCAATGGTTTCATACAAATTTTAGGATTATTTGTTCTAGTTCTTTGAAAAATGCTGTTATATTTTTAGAGGGATTGCATTAAATCTATAGATTGCTTTTGGTAGCATGAACATTTTAGCAATATTTGTTCTCCCAGTCCATGAACATGGAATATCTTTCCATTTATTTGTGTAATCTTCAATTTCTTTCATCAGTGTTTTATAGTTTTCAGAGTACAGGTGTTTCACCCAGGAGAGTGAGTTTTGAGTGGACCATGGAGTAGCCTAAACCTCTTTTATTTTTATTTATTTTTATTTTTAAATTATAATTTATTGTCAAATTGGTTTCCATACAACACACAGTGCTCATCCCAACAAGTGCCCTCCTCCCTGACCATCACCCACTTTCCCCTCTCCTCAACCCCCTATCTACCCTTAGTTTGTTCTCAGTCCTCAAGAGTCTCTTATGGTTTGCCTCCCTCCCTCTCTGTAACTTTTTCCCCCCTTCCCCTCCCCCATGGTCTTCTGTTAAGTTTCTCAAGATCCACATATGAGTGAAAACATATGATATCTGTCTTTCTCTGTATGACTTATTTCACTTAGCATAACACTCTCCAGTTCCATCCACATTGCTGCAAATGGCCAGATTTCATTCTTTCTCATTGCCAAGTAGTATTCCATTGCATATATAAACCACATCTTCTTTATCTATTCGTCATTGATGGACATTTAGGCTCTTTCCATAATTTGGATACTGTTGAAAGTGCTGCTAAACCTCTTTTAAAGCAGTAATAATTTTACAGTCTCGCATTATTTTCAACTCACAGTACTAATAAGAAGTTCAGTATTTATACTGAATTATTCCATCTGAGTGTTCATGTCACTTCATAAAAGACAATCTAGGCCACTGGTAATAGAGACTGGGTGGGAGAGTCTTCATAGTGGCTCTAACACCAGAAGTAGGTGGTCTGATTTGGGACTAAAGGTAAGTGGAGCTGTTTAAACACACTGATAGACTTGATGTAATATTTCAGGGGAAAAAGAAGAATCAAGGATGGACTGTGGAAGTGGATGGAATCATTTTGCTAATTTCTAATATATGTGACAGTCTCTGTGGAGGTGGAAGTAATGCAGATTTGGTTGGGAGGGGGAAAAATCACTAAGTCTGTATGGCCATGTTAATTTTGTGATCTCTACCCAAGTGGAGATATTTCATAGGCAGTTGAATATATAATTCTTGAGGCTCATGGAGACATCTTGTCTTGAGATAGAAATGTCACAACCAAATGTAGATCGTGTTTCAAGCCATAGCACTGGATAGAATCACATAGTAAGAGAATATAGAAAAGAGAAGAGCCCTGAGATAGGTGCACGCCTAAAGATTTAAAGGCCTGGGAGTGGAACTCAGGGGCGCCTGGGTGGCTCAGTCGGTTAAGCGTCCAACTTTGGCTCAGGTCATGATCTCACAGTTCGTGAGTTCAAGTCCTGTGTCAGGCTCTGTGCTGACAGCTGGCTTGGAGCCTGGAGCCTGCTTCAGATTCTGTGTCTCCCTCTCTCTCTGTCCCTCCCCTAGTTGCACTGTCTCTTTCTCTCTCTCTCTCCCTCTCTCTCTCTCTCTCTCTCTCTCTCTCTCAATAAATAAAAAAATAAAAATTTAAAGGTCTGGGAGTAGAGGTAGGAAAGGAAACAGACAAGTGGCCATTAGTAGAAAGAAGGCAGGTAATTTAGTATGTAATAATTCTAGGAAAGAGTATATCCAGAATACAGGAGTCTCACTCACTCAAATGTAGTTAAGAGGTCATTAAAGAAAACATAATTGATTATTAGATTTGGCAAGATATAGATTACTGGAAACTTTGAAAATCAGAGTACTTAAGCGAAGTGTTAAGGGAAAAATTCTAATTACATTCCTTTTATGATAAAATTGCAACTGAGAGTGGAGGCTGTGATGATAGATACTTCTGAAGTATAGTTTTTTTGTTTTGTTTTGGTCTGGTTTTTTTGAGAAGGTATACAAAAAGTGGTGTGTAATTTGAGAAGGACATGAGTCAAGGGAGAATTTCTTCTTAATTTTTGTAAAGGATAAAGATATTAAGCTTGTTTGCTGATAGAAATGATTCAGTATGTAATTAAAAATTAATAATTCAAGAGAGAAAGTATTTAATTGCAAGAATAAAGGCCTCAAAAGAGGATTCATATCAAATCATAGGGGATGATTTTATCAAGGGGCTGAGCCACATTTCCCCCTCTAACAAAAAGGAAGTCAGCGTACATGGGTTCAGATGTAGGTGGGCTGTTGGATTTGATGGCAGGAAGATGTCATGTATTTGAAGAGACTTCAATAGAGAGTAGTGGGAGCAGGGTTGTTTTAGAGAATTGTGGAAAGAAATGTGTGGAATATGCTAGAGTTTGGGAAAGTGAAGTTCTAGGAGATGTTATGGTAAGCCCCAACTCTGCCAATATTGATGTTTTGTTCAAAAGCTTAATATTAAATCAGCATGATTGGGTGATGTTCTCCAACTATATTCAGGTCATCAAAACAAAATGTTGGGTTTACCTAGGGTTGGAATTTTGCCAGGTAGAGCAAAATAAGACGATAGAACTAAGGGTGTTTGCAAGAAGATGGTTACAGTTCTGGACCATAAAACATATTCTTGTTAAGGTGGGAAAGAAGAGCATGAATGAAGTGATGGATAATGAAAAACAATCTCAAGCAATGGTAATCTCAGCAGTGTCAGAGAATGGATGGAGTTGGAAATCTGAATTAAGTCAGGTGAAAGAGCTTGTAATAGCAAAGTCTAAGATATAACCATATGAGTGGGTGGCTGAGATGAGGTGAAGGAAAAGATTGCTGGAGCTAAACAGGGTAGGAATGGAGAATCCAAGTTGCTAGATAAACCATTTGTGTGGATATTGGTATTTCCAAATGTGAGAATTAAATAGTGGTGGAGACAGAGAATCAGATGCTGAAGTCATCAAGGAGTGAGGAAGGAACACTAGAAAGATTTTTTATTTTATTTATTTTATTTTTTAAATAAGAATTTTATATATTTAAGGTGTACAACATGATGGTTTGGTACAGACATACATAGTGATGTGATTACTTCAGTCAAGCTAATTAACATATCGTCTCCTCACACAGTTACCATTTGTGTGTGTGTGCTAAGCGCACCTGGAATCCAATCTCTTAGCAAATTTTCAATAGGCAGTGCAATATTATTAACTATGTTTATCATGCTGTACATTAGATCTCTAGACTTCATACTTATCCTACACAACTGCAACTTTGTATCTTTAAGCAGTATCTCCCCATTTCCCCCAACTCTCTGCCACTGGTAACTTCTCTTCTACTGTCTGCTTCTTAAGTATTTGATTCTTTTAGATTCTTTTAGATTAGGAGATATCATGCAGTTTTGTTTCCTTTCTATGTCTGGCTTATTTCACTTAGCATAAGGTCCTCCAAGTTCATCCATGTTGTTGCAAATGACTGGATATAATCTTTTAAACCTGAATAATATTCCGTTGTATATACATACCCAAATTTCTTTATCCATTCATCTGTTGACAGACACATAGTTGGTTTCCATATCTTGACTATTGTCAATGATGCTGCAATGAACATGGGAGTGCAGATATCTCTTCTAGGCACTAGTTTCTTTCCTTTGTGTGTATACCTGGAAATGGAATTGCTGGATCATGTGGTAGGTCTATTTTTAAATTTTTGAGGAACTTTTCATACTGTGTTTTCCATAGCAGCTGTATCATTTTACATTCCCATCAACAGTGTAGAAGTGTTTCAGTTTCTCCTCATCCTTGCCAACACTTATTATTTCTTGTCTTTTTGATAATAGCCATTGCAATGGGTGTGAGGTGATATCTTATTGTGGTTTGATTTGCATTTCCCTGATGATTAGTGATATTGAGCATTTTTTCATATACCTGTTAGTCACTTGTATGTCTTCTTTGGGAGAATGTCTATTGTGGTCCTTTGCTCATTTTAATAGGAATATATGGTTTCATTTGCTTTGTTTTTGCTATTGAATTGTATGAGTTCCTTATATACTTTGGATAGTAATCCCTTATCAAATATATGGTTTGCCATTGTCTTCTTCCATTCCATACATTGCCTTTTCATTTTGTTGATTCTTTCTTTTGCTGTGCAGATACTTTTTAGTTCATGAAATCCTGTTTGTCAGCTTTTGATTTTTTTGCCCATTCTTTTAATGACATATTGGAAAAAAAAAGTTGCCAAGGGGCACCTGGGTGGCTCAGTTGGTTAAGTGTCTGACTTTGGCTCAGGTCACGATCTCGTGGTTTGTGAGTTTGAGCCCCACATCAGGCCCTGTGCTGACAGCTTAGAGCCTGGAGTCTGCTTCAGATTCTGTATCTCCCTCTCTGCCTCACCCCTACTCATACTCTGTCTCTCTTTCTCTCTCTCAAAAATAAATAAACATTAAAAAAATTTTTAAAAAAAGATTACCAAGATCAATGTCAAGAAGGTTTTTCTCTATGTTTTCCTCTAGGAGTTTTATGGTTTCATGTCTTACATTTCAAATCTTTCATCTATTTCAAGTTAATTTTTGTGACTGGTGTAATGTAGGGGTCAGGTTTCATTCTTTTGGATATGGATATCCAGGTTATCCAACATCATGCATTCAAAAGACTATCCTTTTTCCTTTGTGTGTTCTTGGCGCCTTTGTCAAAGAGTAGTTGACTATTTGTGCTTGGGCTTATTTCTGGGCTCTCTATTCTTTTCATTGGCTTATGTGTCTGTTTTTATGTTAGTACCATATTGTTTTTGATTACTGTAGCTCTGTAATACAGTTTAAAATTAGGAAATATGATGTCTCCAACTTTGTTCTTTATCAAGATTGCTTTGGCTATTTGGGGTCTTCTCTTGTTCCATAAGTATTTTAGAATGTTTTTCTGTGAAAAATGCCTTTGAAATTTTTATAGGGATTGTGTTGAATCTGAATATCCCCTTGGGTAGTATTGGTATTTTAGCAATATTAATTCTTCCAATCCATGCACGTGGTATATCTTTCTATTTATTTGTGTCTGCTTTAATTTATTTCATCAGCATTTTACCATTTGTAGTGTACATATCTTTCAACTCCTTGGTTAAATTTATTCCTAAATATTTTATTCTTTTTGATGCTGTTGCAAACGGGATTGTTTTCTTGATTTCCTTTTCAGATAATTAAGTGTTGGTGTAAAGAAACACACACCTTTGGGAGATAAAGAGTACAGTATTTATAATTACACTGACACAATAGAAGTAAGTAGCTCTTTTGTGAAAACATATTATCTTCCAGAAATTATTCTCCTTGAAGAGGTCAGCATGAAACAGAGTACACAGACCCAAGAGAAATGCTAATGGGCTTTCTTGAAGATGGTGTAGGATAGTGTTTAAGGGGATGGATTCTGGAGCCAGATACTATGAATTAGAATCCCACTTTTGTCATTACTTGCTGTGTAATTATTTTCTCAGGCTGTTGATAACCAGTGTTGTAGCTGGACCTACCCCTGTGGTTCTTACTATAAATTGCAAGAGGCCTCAGTAATAAACACTGGGAAACTTTAAAAAAAAAAAGATTTATTACTCACAGGTCCTGGAAAGCATACAGCATACCTAGGGGCACACAGCAGGTTCACAGGTAGAAAGGGAGCATGAGAGAGCTTGGGCTTGGTGTTCTGTTTTTATTGAGGTAAAATGAAGGGCCTAGGGTTTCACAAGTTCACTTTGTGGGCAGATTTAAAACATAACAGCAGGAGTTTAAAGTGTGGGATGAGAAAAAAACAAACAGCCTAAATAGTTAATTTAAATCAATCAAGATCTCTAAAACAAATGAGCATTCTGTGTGTGTGTGGGTGGATATAAAGTGGCAGGGAGTGTGGCTGGCAATGTATTTATTTGAGATAGCCTTTAAAATGGATCCTTCCAAAATCAAAGTTAAGTCAGGCACTTGCATTACAGAAAGAAAAGCCAACTATAGGGCTTACACTAGAATGATCTTTCACAATGATTCAACTAACCTCGCCTCAGTTACCCATCTGTAAAGAAGAGAGAAATTGTATCTATAATTTAGGGTTGTTGAAAGGATTTTATGAATAAAATATATGTAAAGCACTCATAAAAACGACCAGCTCATGAGCACCATATGTGTGTATATCATCATCACCATCATCATCATCAACATCACCATCATCAATAGCATACAAGTGAAAAAAATAATGGGAGAAAAGAACAAACTGCTGGTGGTTAATGGTTTGGATATCTGTATGTCCCTAAAGGTTATTGATGATCTGAGAGTAAGGCCAGGAATTAATCTGCCTTATTCTTTTTATTGACTGCACAGCAGTTCATGGTATGTGTGTAATGTATTGGTTGAAATTTCCTTCAAAGTACTGAAGAAGAGATATTCCCCAAACCTCAGTGGCTTATAACAATAGATATTTATTCCTTGGTCAAAAATTTGCAGGTTAGAAGAGGCAACCGTGCATCAGTCCTGGGTCAAGTTCAGGTCTGCTCTATGTGTTTCACATTCTGAGACTAAAGCTAAGGAGCTTTAGCTACATGAGATGAGCTTTTTATCTCATGGTGAATGCCAGAGCTCAAGAGGGCAAACCAAATGATCTAAATCCTTTCAAAGCTTTTTATTGGAAGCAGCATTTGCTATGCCTGTTCATAAACTGCTAGCTAAAGCCAGCCCAAAGTCAATGGGATGGAGATGTGGATTCTGCCCCAGAAAAGCCATGACAAAGAAAGAAAAGGAAGGAAGAATTGTGAACAGATAATACTGTCTATCTAACTACCAAACAAAATGAACCAGAATTCCATTAGTATACATGAAGATTATTTCTAATTTTTCACTATCATAAACAAAAGTGTATTGAACATAAAATATATTTATTCATTATATATATCCATTATGTGAGATAAACTCCTAGAAGTGGAAGTGTATTATCTAAATACAAAATTTTTCCATAGCATTTTCCAGTTCTTCAATTATTAATGTATTAATTTACTCTCTTGTCCATTTCTTTACCTGAAGAAAGTTCTTTCCATAGGGGCATTTGGGGCTTCTTAGAAGAGGCTACTGTGCTAACAGGTGATGCAAATCATTTGGTAAAGCATAAAGGAGATCAGCCATGGAACTGCCACCTAAAGACACAGAAAGGAGGAAGGTAGGCCAAGGAGGCAGGAAAGACAAAGTAAAAGAAAACAGTATAATCCAGAAGAAAAATATTGGATATGTTAGGTACTTCCTGGAAAGTGTGAAGAACCAGAGTTAAGTAATCAAAAGTTGGTTTCATTTCTCTGTTATTATCATTTTATAAGTGTCAGGGCCCTCTTTACCTTGGAAGAATTTATTATCCTGATGCAGTCAAAGACTCAAGGAGTTTAGCTCCTCAAACCAGTTTCATTGGTGACCAATACTTACATATAGGTTCCAAGAAACCATTCTTCTATGCCATTACACAAAATTACCACAATGTTAGCTCCTTCTCAATTCAGTGCTATAACTGCTCATATCCTACAATAAAACTTTCTACAGTCTGATGGCCTATAAATCAGCCTGCCCTTGTAATTTCTGCCCCATGTCCTGGGAGGTCCTTCTCACCTTTTCCTTTCAGACAGAAACTGGAAACGCCCATGAAACCAAAGAATTGACATTTTAATAGACATCTTAGCTCTCGGACCCATTTCTCATTTCTAGCACTGATTAGTTGGCAAATGCCCAGTAATATAGGCAAGTTCCACAAATCAGCTACAGAGAAGATTAGGAGCATGCTGAGACAAAAAGAGTTTAAGTTATCCCTGAATGGTGCAGCTAATAAAGGTTAAGAAAATGCAAGTTGGAGAGCTGTGACAGTGCTTAATTCCTGACCCTAAATAGTAGATATTTGTCATTATGTCTCTCTTCCCATAGTGGAGTAGTTCCACCATTTCATTTGTCTTGGTGGGAGGTAGAACCTCTCACCCACTTACAGATAATGAAAGCAGCAATATTGCTTGCCCGGTTTCCTTGAGAACTAGAGCATGGACGCCATGACCAAGTCTTGGCCAGCCACATGGACCACCTTATTTTGAGTCTAGATGTGTTGTTACAAAGAACAAGAAGTGGGCAGTTCTTTCTGGAGGTTGTCACATCTGGTTGTCAGGCCTCCAGGGGCTATGCAAATGGCCAGTACTGATAGTGTTGTTGATGATATACGCGGCAGTGAAAAGAGTCTACAGCAGTGACCTCATCAGACCAATTCTAGGATATGATTTTGATTGTGGTTATGACCATATGATCTTTCTTAGTCTTGTTTATTTTATTGAGCCCAGTTGCTTAGCCTTCTTGGAAATTCATGAGTTTCACATACTCTTTTAATAAACTCATTTCCTCCATGAATCAACCAGAATTGGTTTCTGTTGCCTGCATCTAAGAATGTTACAACCTTGTTGTTTAATGGCAGACCCAGAAAACATTCTCAATTATAATTAAAGTTACACAAGTGGCTTACACTAAATACATAGTTTCACGTGCTTTGGAATTAAGGGACAGCTCAGGATAATATTCAATGGTAAAATCCATAATATGTTCCTAATTTAGATATTTCTGAGAAGTTCTAAAGGAAACAGATATGCGAAGGGCAAAACTGTTTCCCCAGAATCATAGATAAAACTGGGAACTGTGTTTTGGGTTTTTATCTAAAGGAAGAAGTCCACATTCTGCTCACCCATTTTCTGAAGGCTCCCTTGACATCCCCATTCCTCAGGCTGTAAATGAAGGGGTTCAGCATGGGGGTCACCACTGTGTACATGACTGTCAGAATGCGACCCTCAGTCGCTAAATAGCTGGTAAGGGGCCGGAAGTAGACCCATGTGAGTGTGCCATAGAAGATAGACACCACAGTGAGGTGGGAGCCACAGGTAGAAAAAGCTCTCCATTTGCTCTTGGCCGAGGGGATCTGGAGGACCACTGAGATGATGCGGGCATAGGAGGCAATGATGAAAGCCAGAGCTCCATTGATGACAATAACACCCTCCGTGTGAATCATCAGGGTGTTGAGGTAGGGGCTGGAGCAGGAAATCTTCATCAGAGGGTAGAGGTCACAGAAGAAATGGGGGATCTTGTTATCTGCACAGAAGATTAATTGGCCCATAAGAAAGGTGTGCAGCAGGGCATGAAGATGGGAGAGGATATGGCACAGAGCCACCATCTGTGAACACAGCATTCTGGTCAGGATCATAGGGTAGCGGAAAGGGTAGCAGATAGCGATGTATCTATCATAGGCCATCACAGCCAGAAGGAAGTTTTCCATGGCTGCAAAGCAAATGAAGAAATAGGTCTGGGCTAAGCAGCCCATGTAGGAAATGGCCTTTGTAGGCGAGAAAATGTTCTGTAGCATCTTGGGGACTGTGGTGGAGGTGAAACAGATGTCTGCCAAAGCCAAATTACTAAGGAAGATGTACATGGGGGTGTGGAGACGTGGAGTAGAGATAATCAATGTGATGATGGCAAAGTTCCCAAAAATGTTGATTGCATACATCAGTAGAAAAAGAAGAAAGAGTGGGATCTGCTCTTCCAGGTGGTTAGATATGCCCAAGAGAACAAAATGGGGTATACTGGTCCAGCTGTTATTGACCATCTGTTGCCATAAGAACAAACAGGATTATTATTTTTTTATTGAGGTATATAATTGGCATATAATATTATATTAGTTTCAGGTATACACCATAATGATTCAATATTTGTATAAATTGCAAAATGGTTGCCACAATAATTCTAGTTAATGCCCATCCCCATACATAATTACAAGTTCTTTTTCTTGTGATGAAGACTTTTAAGATATACTCTCTTAGCAACTTTCACATAATGCAGTACAATATTATGAACTATGCTAAAAATGCTGTACATTACATTTTCATGACTTATTCATTTTTTAACTGTGAGTCTGTACCTTTGAACTCCGTTCACCCATTTCACCCACTTCCTGCCCTCTGCCTCTGGCAGCCACCATTCTGTTCTCTGCATCTATGAGGGTTTTTTTTCTTCTTTATATTCCTCATATAAGTGAGATCATATGTATTTGTTTTTCTCTATCTGATTTATTTCACTCAGAATAATGCCCTTAAGGTCCATCCATGTCATTGCAAACAGCAAGTTTTCATTCCTTTTTTTATGGCTGGATAGCATTCGTGTGTGTGTGTGTGTGTGTGTGTGTGTGTGTGTGTGTGTGTGTACATGCCACATCTTAAGCCATTCATTCATCCATGGACATTTAGTCTGTTTTCATGTCATGGCTATTGTAAATAATGCTGCAGTGAACATAAGTGTACATACATTTTTTTGAATTTAGTATTTTTGTTTTCTGTGAATAAATACCCAGAAGTGGAATTGCTGGACCCTATAGTACTGATAGTACTGCGCCTCAGGCCTGGGGGCCCAGATTATAGCTACCATCTAGTAGTTATAATCTTATTTTTTTAGGAAGCTCTGTACTGTTTTCTAAAAAAGGATTATTTTTATAGATTTGAACATTTGAGAAGCCCGCTTAGTTACTATCACTTTTGTGCTCCAATATAAACTACACACGGTGTTGATAGACAGATCAAGGACTTAATTCTTTTCCAAAATAACGAGGTGTGGATTTTTCATTATCATCAACATCACCACTACTACAAATTGTACAGATTCACCAGTTTTAAAAATTAGAAAACTAAGGCATGGAAAGTTTAACCTTTTTTGTTTGTTTGTTTTGTTTTGTTTTGCCCATAAAGGGAAAAATCTGAATTTAAAGTCATGTTTATTGGGCTCCAAAGACTATGCTAGTGATACCATATAACATGACTCCTCAAATTAAAACCAAGGCACCTTATACATGGTAATAAGACCTCTTGATGGGCTACATAACTGAGAAATCCACCTACTAAAAGGGTTTCATAAGTTATTTGGTCCAACAGTTTCTATTTTGAGGAATGCGTATCCCTGGTGGTACCCAAAGACTTCTCAAAGAATATACAGACACGTTTCAGGAGAAACAGTTTCCAGATTCTCAGCTTCTATGTTTCTCTTTTCTGAAATCATTTTGTCATCAAGATGACTTGAACCTTATGCATTATTCTGTCTTTTGCCTAACAAATGAAAGACATATTTTCATTCATCCCAAATCTTACTAGATGCACTGACTCGATAGAAAACCTCAAAGAAGTCAAATGAAGGAACAATCAGAATATGAATAAAATGAATGACTTTAATAACCAATAGCAAATCCTTTTTTTTAGATAAGGGATTTCCAATCTTTTGCTCTCAAAAAAACTGAAGGAGACTTAATCTAATTGTCAGCACACCATTAAAAATAATTTTTGATAATATGTAACACTAGTTTCAGTCCTATTACTTAGACCATGTTTGGCCCTTTGGAATCTCACAGAACAAGTTTATTCTTCAACATGAAAGCCCTTAAGAAATCTAAACATCAGTCAAAAAAGGCAGACGGTGCAGTGGTGAAAAGCCCAGACACTGGCCTGGGATCCCGGCTCTTTCATTTAATAGCCTTATGATCTTGAGAAAGTCACTTATCCTCTTTGAGCCTCAGTTTCCTCATCTCTAAAATGGGGGTGTTAACAGTACATCACTCATGAAGTTGTGTTTATGAGGATGAGGTGAGAGTTCCTGGTTCTTGGTAAGTGCTCAGTAAATGCTGGCAATTAAGCCTATCAATTTTTCAGTTCTGTTTTACTGGTCTCCAGGTTTTTCTGGGAGTGAGTGTTTCTGTCATCCAGGTCTCTCTACAGCAAACCTACTCCACGCTGTCACTGTCATTAAAATTTGGTTCCCAGGACTAAGCAAAGTGCTGTGTGTCTGGCCTTTCTTCACAGGGTTGTCATAATGATCTGGGCTGGTCATAAATCATAGCTTTTGGGGAGGAAATCAGAGTTGGCAGTGCACAAATGAGCTGCGTCCATGTCTAAACCCAAGAAATCTTAAAACTTCACAATTAGACTATTGGGAGAAAAAGTATGAACTAATTAAGAACAGCCTCTCTGTAAGGCACTTGTACATACATTATCTCATATAATCATCAGAGCTATTCTGAGACACTTCAGCTGCAACAGTCACTATTCGCATCTCACAGATGAGGAACCAAAGCTTAGGGAAGTGACTTGCTGAGCATAACTCAGTGTTAAGTGGTCACCTTATGTCTGGATACCTTGAGTGCTCCAAATGTCCAACTACATCACACTGCCCACTTGGTTTACTTAGCTTCTTGCCCCTTAGAAATGGATTTATTCACTTCTGCTGGCCTATCTGCTTTTATATTTCTAACTAAAGGATGTCACCATGATACTACTCAAGAGGGTGAACATAAGACTTTTCAATTATAACAATGTGGAAATTCATAATATGCTATAGACTTATTCTGAATTGGTTTCATTATGGAATGATGATGCATGAGATCTAAAAGTTGTAGCCACTCATGTATTGAGCCCTTTCTATAAACCAGGTATTGTTCTAAGAGCTTTACCTATGTGCTTTTCATTTGGTGACCACAGAAATTATGTGACATAGGGATTATTATTTCCATTTTATAGATGAAAACATTGTCAAAGGGGTTCTGTGACATCCTTGAAGTCACAGAGTTAATAAATGGTAGAACTGGAATTTGAATTCCGTTACATCTATCCTCAATGTCCATGCTCTTAACCATTGGGCTATGCTATCTCTTAAACATTGCCTAACTATTCCAGTTTCTATGTTTCTCTTTGTTTCTTCCTTTCCCACTGTGCTATCTTGTGACTTTGGCCAGTGATGGGTGTCTACCACGTTTCTTTTCTAGTTTAATTCCCATTTTAGAATTGGAGAATAGATATTATTCTCATTTTCAGATCATTAAATTAAGAACCAGAAGGATGGATTAATGTCCCCAGGGCCACTAAACATAGGGTTGGATCACAGAGCTAACTCAGAAGTAATGCTCTTTCTGTCCCAGCTCACCCATTTAGGATCTATGTTTTATTCTCATCCTGCACTTCCATCACCTAACTAGTCTGTCACTGTAACTGGACCCTCCAAATAGGAGCAGGTGGCCCTGATTTTATGGTTTAGGGAGTGTGAGATGTTTCCTCTCAGTTCCTCTCAGGGAGGTTGTAAGAAGGGAATGGTCTCTACTGGACAGTTAGCAGACTATGGCTGCTACCTGGGGTAATGCCCATAAAGCTCCTGTGGCAAAGCTGCTCATAAGAATGGAGAAAGCCCCAGAAGCAGTTGGAAGGTGGGCTGCCCTGAACCTTGGAGTCCTCCTCATTTTCCTTATAGCTCCTGGAGATTATCCTGCCTGACGAATAGTGCAGCATATCGGCTCCCTATGGGCAGAGGAGAATAATGTGGTGTGGAAGGGGGTGGGAAGCCAGGAATGCGGAACTACTAGAGAAGAAACTTGCTTTTTTTTAGTTTATTTATTTATTTTGAGAGAGAGAGAGAGAGAGAGAGAGAGAGAGGGAATGAACAAGAGGGGGAGGGGCAAAGAGAAAGGGAGAGAATCCCAAGCAGGCTCTCTGCTGTCAGCACGGAGCCTGATGTGGGGTTTGATCTCACAAACCATGAGATCATGACCTGAACAAAAATCAAGAGTTGGAAGCTTAATGAATGGAGCCACTTGGGCACCCCATGACTCTTGCTTTGTAAAAAGATGTGGATGGAGAGAAAGTAGTGTAGCATGTGAGAATGGTCTTAATCCAGGAACCAAAAGATTTTGGCTTTGGTCCCAGATTGGCCATGAAAATTTTTCTGGAGACCTTAGGAAAATCACTTCATTTTGGGTTCCCCAGTTTCTTCATCTGGGAAATGGAAAAAGTAATACCTGCTTTCAATACAGAGCCTTTGTAAAACAACAACAACAACAACAACAACAACAACAACAACCACCACCACCACCACCAGCAGAAGGGACCATGGGCATAGAAGCCCTGTTAACAAGTCCTATGAAACAGTGCAGAGTTGTTTCTTTTAAACTCCTGTAGGAATTCTATCACAGAAGAGGTCCCCACAACTCCTGACAGGTCACAAACTTTCCTGATAATAAGAGTTGCCTCTTTCCAAAGTGACCTTTATAAATAGAAGAAGCACCTGGATAACAGGTCTTACTCTATTTTCTGAGTTTCTCAGTTTGATCATTAGTTTCTGGAAGTGGAAAGAAAAGTCTTGGTCCATTTTTAAGAGAAGACAAAGATGATGACCATGTCCAGGGATTCACTGTAGGGTCATCCAATCCTGACTACCCATGAATACCTCCCTAAGTGATTGAAACTTTCTGGCATTCCATCACATATTTTCTCTTTGACTCAGGAAAATTTCCCTGAAAGGAAATACTCTTGACTGTGTAAATCATTTGGGCTCTTTGTGTTTGTTTGTTTGTTTGTGGCTAGGTTTTCATAAGGGAAGGGAGAGTCCATGAAGACATAGCATGTGTGAGGGTAGCATAAGGAAGAGGCACTATGAAAGGAAAGAAAGAGAAAAAGGGAAGAAAGAGTCAAAGACAAACCTCACGATGTGCACACTGCTGCAAAGGATCCAGTTTGGGAAAGGTGCTCATCCCTCCAGAAATCGCAGAGAGCCTAGAGAGGAATTGCCTGAACTGCTCAGAAACTGCTGTTGGGTATGCAGTCCCGAGTGCAGAGACTCACCTTATTAGGAGCCTCTGACTGGACTGGAGTCGGTTGGGCTTGGCACTTCCTTCCTCCCTCAGGCAGCATGTGTCATGATGTCTTGTTCTGACAGTGGCACAGAGCTATCCACTCCAGGAGGACAGAGGAAGTTGCCCAACCTAGAAGAGAGGAAGGCATCAGGAAGGAGTTGAAGAGGAAGAGCAGCCAGCCTTGTGGGGGTGCTTCTGCTGGTCAGGGGCAGGAAGGCATGTCTGGGAAAGGGACTGGAAGGTTTTATCCATGCTTCTACATGATTCCATGGTTCTCACTGGCACAGAGCCCCAAGTGTGTCATCGTCCAAATTTGCTGCCATCTCTGGGGAATGGGGCTAACAAGGCAGTTCTTCCAATATTAGCGTCAGTGACTGCCTGTGGTTTGGCATATGATCCTGGGAGAGTGGCCAGGACCTGAGAGATCAGCCTGGACATGAGGTTCTCTGACAAGGGCTCCAAAATTGGACTCTGAGAAGAAAGCCCACAAAAACTTAGATATGGTCAAGGCGTGGATGGGGTGTCTCACTACCCTGAATACTTAAAAATGTAGCCTCTTGTTTTATATTTCATTTAAATGGTACACTCTTATTCAAAAATATTTATCAGTGAATGATGTATCAGGTGAAAAATGAGAGTCTAGGAGTAATTGCTATTAATGTTTTGACATGTACCCATCCAAACACTTTCCTATGCACATATGTACAATTTTGTTTTTACAAAAATGGGATCATTTGTTCTTGAACTTTCTTTGTTTCTCTCATCAATATATCCTAGATGTTCTATGTCACCATCGGACCTACATTGTTGTTGTTATTTAAAAGACTTTTTAAATGTTTACTTTTGAGAGAGAGAGACAGGCAGAGTGTGAGCAGGGGAGGGGCAGAGAGAGAGGGAGACACAGAAGCAGAAGTAGGCTTCAGGCTCTGTGCTGTCAGCACAGAGCCCAACATGGGGCTCGAACACACAGATTGCAAGATCATGACCTAAACCAAAGTCAGACACTTACTGATTGAGCCACCCAGGTACCCCATTACCTCCTTATTTTTAAAAATATTTAATACATTATTAGATGGACCACAAATTATTGTAGTCCTTACTCATGCCATGTATCTCATTTTTGGGGGCACTATTAAAAAAGCAATGCTACATGGACATTCCTTTACAGATATCTTTGTGTACATATATTTTTCTAGAAATGGAAGTGCTGGATGAAAGTATATGTGAATTTTTAATTTCAGTTGGTACTATAAGATTGTCCTTCAAAAAGTTGCAGCCCATTTATACAGCCTCCAAGAGCATATGAAAGTGTCCTTTTCCACACAGCCTAACACACTGTATGCAAACTCTTTACTGTCTCCCAGTCTGATGATGGAAAAAGAAACAATACTTTATTGTAGCTTTACTTTTTATTTTTCTAATTTCTGAGGGAACTTTTTTTGTATTGTTTTTGACAGTTTTAGGGTTTCTCTTCTTTGAGTTTTCCAACTGTATCCTTGCCCATTTTTTCTCTGTGGTTGCTCTGAGTTTATTATGAATTTGTAGGGATTATAGTGTGCTTAAATATTCTGTTATGTTTTCCTTCTTGATCTAACTCATAACTCTCTAACTGTTCTTAGTATGCAGCTTGGATAGATATTTTCCCTTCTATGTATGCTCTCTCCATTCTGGGAACAACGCAAGTCATTCATTTCCCTAGAAACAGAAATGGGACATTCTTATCAGCTCTCATGTCAGCCTGTTCTCAAACATCTGAAATTCACATGGACACAGACATCATTGAATGCACATAGTTGGCAATCATAATAGGTAACATATGTTGAGTATATACTATGTGTCAGGCATTTAAAGTGCTCAGATGCAAGTGATGAATCACTAAATTCTATTCCTGAAATCATTATTACTGTATATGTTAACTAATTGGGATTTCAATAAAAAAAAAAAAGGTTTATAGAATGGAAAACCAAATCAAACCAAAACAAAACAAAACAAAAAAACAAAAAATAAAGTACTCAGATGCTTTTGTGTCAGTTAATCCTCTCAAGGGCCATATGAGTTACCTCGATGTTCATTGTGGCATTATTCACCATAGCCAAGATATGGAAACAACCTAAGTGTTGTCACCAGATGAAAGGGTAAAAAAAACATATGGTATCTATACACCCAATGGAATATTACTGAGCCATACAAAAGAAGGAAATCCTTCCATTTGTGAGAACATGGATTAAGCTTGAGGGTATTACACTGAGTGAAAAAAAGACAGAGAATACAACTACTATGTGATCTTGCTTATATACGGAATCTAAAAAAGCCAAACTTATAGAAACCAAGAATAGATTGGTGGTTTCCAGGGGCTGTGGCAGGGGTGGTGGAGAGAAATGGGGAGAAGTTGGTCAAAATGTATACATTTCCAGTTATTAAGATGAGTAAGTTCTAGGGGTATAATGTTCAGCATGGTGACTATAGCTAACAATACTGTATTGTTATTGTCATTGTATTGTTTAAAATATACACAAGAGTTGTTGTGTATTTTAAAGTTGCTAAAAGTGCAGATTTTAAGTATCCCCCCCCCCAACACAAAAGGCAACTATATGAAATAGTGGATATATAAACCTTACTGTGGTAATCATTTCACAATATATACGTATACCAAGTTATCAAATTCTACACCTTAAACTTACACAGAGTTGTAGGTCAATTATATCTCAATGAGTCTGGAAAAAATAAACAATAAAAAAGCTTTTAATGGGAACAATTAAATTATAGTGTTTGGGCACAGATGTGTATGTGGTCAAATTAAAAGGGAAATCAAGGAAGTAATTAACATAAAAAGTAAGAATAGTGGTATTTTCATAGGAGAGAGAGAATAGCACTTTGAAAGAGGCACAAAGGCAATTTCTGGAAAGCTGGCAATGATCTATTTCCTGAACAGGCGGTAGATACCTATGGTTTGCCTTGTGAGAAATCATCAAAGTGTAAAAACAAAAATTAGAAATTAAAATAAATTTTTAAAAATTTCAAAAAAGTTTAAATAAACATTCCAAATAGAACTCACTTATTCATTAATTTCTATATTTATTTCTTCACTCTTTTATTTAGCTAAATCCTATGGGATGCAGGAATGGAATAAGACAGAGCTCCTCCTTTCATAGAACTTAAAAGTGTAGAAGACGTTATATACTAGACTACAAGTGCCATGAAGTCAGGGGCAAGGTGTGCTTTGTTCTTCACCCAGTCCCAGTGTCAAATGGAGTGTCAGACACCTCATAGAAACTTAGTACATATTTGTAGAATGGGTGGAGGAATAAGTAAGTAATTTCTGAGGAAATTACTTATTGAAATACTACTGAGATAAGTGCATTGAAAGAGAAATGGGGATCAGTTCTAGCAGTTTTTTGATGGAATCTTTTGGGTTTTTCATATGGAGTATCATGTCGTCTGCAAAGAATGAAAATTTGACTTCCTCCTTGCCGATTTGGATGCCTTTTATTTCTTTGTGTTCTCTGATTGCAGAGGCTAAGATTTCCAATACTATGTTGAATAGCAGTGGTGAGAGTGGACATCCCTGTCATGTTCTTGACCTTAGGGGGAGCTCTCAGTTTTTCCCCATTGAGGATGACGTTAGCCGTGGGTCTTTCATATATGGCTTTTATGATCTCGAGGTATGATCCTTTTACTTTCTTGAGGGTTTTTATCAAGAAAGGATGCTGTATTTTGTCAAATGCTTTCTCCGCATCTATTGAGAGAATCATGTGGTTCTTGTCCTTTCTTTTATTGATGTGATGTATCACATTGATTTGTAGATATTGAATCAGCCCTTCATCCCAGGTATAAATCCCATTTGATCATGGTGAATAATTATTTTAATGTATTATTGGATCCAGTTGGCTAGTATCTTGTTGAGGATTTTTGCATCCATGTTCATCAGGGAAATTGGTGTGTAGTTCTCCTTTTTAGTGAGGTCTTTGACTGGTTTTGGAATCAAGGTAATGCTGGCTTCATAGAAGGAGTTTGGAAGGTTTCCTTCCATTTCTATTTTTCGAACAGCTTCAAGAAAACAGGTATTAGTTCTTCCTTAAATGTTTGGTAGAATTCCCCTGGAAAGTTATCTGACCCTGGACTCTTGTTTTTTGGCAGATTTTTGATTACGAATTTGATTTCCTTACTGGTTATGGGTCTGTTCACATTTTCTATTTTTTCCTGTTTCAGTTTTGGTAGTGTATATGTTTGTAGGAATTTGTCCATTTCTTCCAGATTGCCCATTTTATTGGCATATAATTGCTCATAATATTCTCTTGTTATTGTTTTTATTTCTTCTGTGTTGGTTGTGATCTCTCCTCTTTCTTCTTGATTTTGTTTATTTGGATACTTTCCTTTTTCTTTTTGATCAAACTGGCTAGGTGTTTATCAATTTTGTTAATTCTTTCGGAGAACCAGCTTCTGGTTTCATTGATCTGTTCTACTGTTTTTGTTTTTGTTTTTGTTTTTTTTAGTTTTGACAGCATTGATTTATGCTCTAATTGTTATTATTTTCTGTCTTCTGCTGGTTTGGGATTTTATTTGCTGTTATTTTTCCAGCTCCTTAAGGCATAAGGTTAGGTTGTGTATCTGAGACCTTTCTTCCTTCTTTAGGAAGGCCTGGATTGCTATATACTTCCTTCTTATGACCACCTTTGCTGCATCCCAGAGGTTTTGGGCTGTGGTGTTATCATTTTTATTGGCTTCCATGTGCTTTTTAATTTCCTCTTTAACTTCTTGGTTGGCCCATTCATTCTTTAGTAGGATATTCTTTAGTCTCCAAGTATTTGTTATCTTTCCAAATTTTTTCTTGTGGTTGATTTCTAATTTCACAGCATTGTGGTCTGAAAATGTGCATGGTATGATCTCAATCTTTTTGTACTTGTTGAGGGCTGATTTGTGTCCCAGTATGTGATCTATTCTAGAAAATGTTCTATGTGTACTGGAGAAGAATGCATATTTTGTTGCTTTAGGATGAAATGTTCTGAATGTATCTGTTAAGTTCATCTGGTCCAGTGTGTCATTCAAAGCCATTGTTTCCTTGTTGATTTTCTGTTTAGATGATCTGTCCATTGTTGTAAGTGGGGTGTTGAAGTCTCCTACTATTATGGTATTATTATCAATGAGTTTCTTTACGTTTGTGATTAATTGATTTATATATTTGGGTACTACCACATTTGGCACATAAATGTTTACAATTGTTAGGTCTTCTTGGTGCATAGACCCTTTAAATATGATATAATGCCCTTCTTCATCTCTTGTTACAGTCTTCATTTTAAAGTCTAGATTGTCTGATATAAGTATGGCTACTTCAGCTTTCTTTTGTTGACCTTTAGCATGATAGATGGTTTTTCATCCCCTTACTTTCAATCTGAAGGTATCTTTAGGTCTAAAATGGGTCTCTTGTAAACAGCATATAGATGGATCTTGTTTTATTATCCAGTCTGTTACCCTATGTCTTTTTTTAAATATTTATTTATTTTGGGGAGACAGAGAGAACTAATGCAAGCAGGGGAGGGGCAGACACACACACACACACACACACACACACACACACACACACACAGAATCTGAAGCAGGCTCCAGGCTATGAGCTGTTAGCACAGAGCCTGATGCAGGGCTTGAACCCACGAAGTGTGGGTTCATGACCTGGGCTGAAGTCAGATGCTTAACCGACTGAGCCACCCAGGCACCCCAACCCTATGTCTTTTTATTGGATCATTTAGTCTATTGATGTTTAGAGTGAGTACTGACAAATAGGAATTTATTGCCATTATGTTTCTTCTAGAGTTGGAGTTTCTGGTGGTGTTCTCTGGTCCTTTCTAGTCTATATTTCTTTTGGTCTTTTTTTTTCCTGTCTTTTCTCCCTTCAGAGAGTCCCCCTTAAAATTTGCAGGGCTGGTTTAGTGGTCACATACTCCTTTAATTTTTTGTTTTTCTGGGAACTTTTTATCTCTCCTTCTATTTTGAATGACAGCCTTGCTGGATAAAGAATTCTTGGCTGCATATTTTTCCAATTCAACACATTGAATATATCCTGCCACTCCTTTCTGGCCTGCCAAGTTTCTGTGGATAGGTCTGCTGCAAACCTCATCTGTCTTCCCTTGTAGGTTAAGGACTGTTTTTCCCTTGCTGCTTTCATGATTCCGTCTTTGCCTGAGTATTTTGTGAATTTGACTATAATATGCCTTGTTGATGGTCAGTTTTTGTTGAATCTAATGGGGGTCCTCTGTGCTTCTTGGAATTTGATGTCTGTCTTTCCCCAGGTTAGGAACGTTTCCCATTATGATTTGCTCACATAACCCTTTTACCCACTTTTCTCTCTCTTCCTCTTCTGGAACCCCTGTGATTCTGATGTTGTTCCTTTTTAATGAGTCACTGATTTCTCTAATTCTTAAATCATGCTCTTTTGCCTTAGTCTCCCTCGTTTTTCTGCTTCATTATTCTCCATAAGTTTGTCCAATATATCACTGATTCGCTGGTCTGCCTCATCCATCCTTTCTGCTGTGGCATCCATTGAAGATGGATGCCATTTTTTATTTCATCCTGAGTAGCTTTTACTTCTTTTATCTCTGCAGAAAGGGATTTGAATCTATTTTCAACCCCAGTTAGTATTCTTATTATCATGATTCTAAATTCTGGTTCAGACATCTTGCTTGTATCTGTGTTGACTAAGTCCCTGGCTGTCATTTCTTCCTGCTCCTTCTTTTGGGATGAATTCCTTGTTTCGTCATTTTGAAGGAAGAAAAGGAATTAATAAGGTAAAAAATAATTAAAATTAAAAACAACACCCCCCCCACATAAAAATCAAATAAATGATGCTAGATCCTAGGTGTGTTTTGGTCTGGTTTTTGAAATGAGTTTGAAAGATTAGTGAAAAAAGGGGGAAAAAAGAAAACACGAGAAAAACAAGAAAAAGGAAAAAAGGAAAATGTTTGAAAATTTTAAAAAATGAATACAATGAAATTGAATAAAATGAAATGATGGAAGTAAAAAAAAAAGAAATGAAAAAGAGAAAAAAAAGAAAATTGTATAGATGGACCAGCGAACAGAGTGAAATACAATGGAAATTGCATTGTTTTCCCCTATAAGTCAAACTATGAACCACTTTATAGTCCATAAACTAAGTAGGCAGAGAGACTTATGGTGTTCCTGAAGAGCAAGGTTGGCCCAATTGGGTGGGGCTTAGTGTAAAGGCTCCATTCTCCACCAGATGGCACTGCTTAGCTTACTGGGGTGGATTGTTGTGGCACTTGTAGGTGTGTATGTGCATGCACGGGAGGGGTGAAAATGGCATCACCCAGCTACCCAGTCTCTAGTATCAGAACTCTGTTCTCCCTGATCAGCAATCATGCACCTTTCCTTTGTCTCTGGCTTCCATCCACTCCCCGCTTTTACACTGTCCATGACCAAGCTGTCAGGTTGCCAGGTGGCACCTCCCTCCTGAGTTTTATCTCAGATACAGCTGTGTTTCCCAACCCCTCACTTCTGAGGGATTGTGGCTTTGACCTGCTCAGATCTCTGGGGGAGAGTCTCACCAAGCAATGGCTGGGTGCCAGCCACACCTAGGAACATTTGTAGGACTATACTGCTGCTGATGCCCAGAGGCTACAACTGGGTGCCAGCCCACCCCAGAAAAAGTTCACATGATTGTGTAGCAGCAGCGTTTCAGGGATTATGGAAAATCACAACACACATCTGGCACCAGTCTTCACCCTTAACGACCTTGTTCCAGCACCAGCAAATGTGGTTGTTCTCCGGGGTCTGCTGGCACCTTTGCCTGTGGGTTGGGGGGGGAACACACGTCTCTACCAAATGTCCTCCCAGCAGGGGAACAGCCTCTTCCTGTGTGGCCCAAGGACCCCCACATCTCACTCAGCTCCTGGGGATTTGCCCTTCTCACCAGAGCAGTGTCAGGTATGGAGCTGCGGAGTTTCAGACTCTGCACTCCCCGTTTGTAGAGTCTTAATGGAATTTAAGCCCTCTCCTTTCTCCTTCCTCCTTTTTAGTTCAGTCCCTGTGGCTGTTTCCACTTTTCCACTTTCTCTCCAGCTGCCTTTGGGGGGGGGTGCTTTTCCCATATTCTCCCCCCATCTCAGTCCTCTCTCCACAAGCAAAAACAGCTCCCTGCCCTCTGTGGCTTCTCTCTCCCCCCATTCACCTCTCTGTGCCACATACCTGCTGAGTTCTGTGGTTCAGGTTGTGCAGATTGTTGTGTTAATCCTCAAATCAGTTTTCTAGCTGTGCAGGATGGTTTAGTGTTGCTCTGGCTGTATTTCATGGATGCAAGATGCAAAAAAAAAAAAAAACTTCTATGCTGTTCTGCCATCTTGGCTCCTCCCCCCAGAGCAACAACTATTATGAAGCATATGATTCAAATGGCTGACTGATTAATCAGCAGGGGAGGGGTCAAGCTGACAAGACCTACAACAATGCCAAAAGCAGCTATGAAAACAGCAGCAGCTGTGTGACAACAGGGGCAACAGCTATTTTTTGAGTCCCTTCTGTCTGTTAGATATCATGCTAAGCACTTTAATTACATTTTTTCATTTATTTGTTATTTTTCAAAATTATAAAAACTCATATTATTACCTCATTATTTCAAACAAGGAGATCCAGAGGTGTTAAATAACTTACTGTAGAGTCACCTGGCTCCTATGTGCTGGGGCTATGATTTTCAGATTGTTGGAGGTGTTTGGGGAGCCCAATAAATGGGCTACTACTTTCCCAGTTGGGTTCTAAATCAATTAATGAATAAGACAAGGACAAAGAACAGACAGGAGCCAAATCACCACTTTACTACAGATAATGTCTAGGTTGAAGACATGACTTGAGGTGAGAATCTGCATGCTTTTCTGGCCAACTCCAGAAGCAGGTATTGCTGGATTAGGGAGAATTCCAGGTGTATAAGTGGCTGCTTTGCTCTTAGAGATACATAGCAGAGTGCATGCTCCCTGTACACAGGGCTGGTTCTCAATAAGAAACAGGGATGGTCTGAACTGAGTGTGCCCAAATTTATGTTCTGGGGAAGGATGAATAAAGGAAGAAAGTGGGCAGTTGTTGTGCAAATTGAATCTCATCCACATGGAGGTACAGGTCAAGCCAGGTGAAGAAATATTCCTCCCAACACTAGTGCACTGTTCCGTGTATATTAAGTCAACCTTTGGTAATCCTTGTGAAGCAAATAGGAATTACATAATTACTGGAAGAATTCTCCTTAATTCATTTTCCACCTCCATCTTCAAAGACCTCCCAAATATTTACCTGAGAAAGCAGTTATCTAGAAGATCCTTTATAAATGACATGAAGATTGGAAACGGGGCTTCCAGAGTGTGAATGATTGAAGGTTGTCCTAACAGACAGAGGGAGGTCCTAAGATTGATCAAGGTAAATAACAGAACTGAACATTTAGATTCCATAAACATTTATTGAGTATTTACTGTGATCCAAGTAAGCTTATGTATTATTTATTATTTGTTACTCTTATGATATAGGTGTTTTACCAGCTTTAAAGATAAGAAAACCAGAACTCAAAGGGGAAGAATGTTCCCCAAATTACAGAGTGTGAAAGTGGAGGACTTTTGGTCTTGACTAGAAACTTCTGACTTCAAATCTTTAGTTCTTGTCACGATAACATTAAATATTATTGGAGGTGGAGTATATGCCTGTAGAGTCTTAGACCAACACAATTCAATCACTTTATTTTATCAGAGACATCAAGCGATTATCCAGCTGTCACACAGTTCATTTATGGCAAAGCCATCCCTGGAACCCAGGACTTAAACTAATGCCCCATTCTGGCATTTCTATAGAACACTGTCTGTTTAAATATAAAGTACCAGATTATTTCCTTTGTATTTCTTGTTACCAGAAATAATGAATCCTATATTCTTGAGCTAAAGGGGTGTTCCATAGTTCTAAGTTGAGCAAAACAAAATTTTGGGCTTTCAGTTTCATTTTATAAGTGTGCAAGTCCCTCCACCCACAGGCTTCTCTTAGCCACCAGTAAAAATAACAAGAGCCATTTTGATAGTGGATAATAAGCTTCTCAGAGCCTGGGCACTTCACAAAGATGATCTAAGGTTACCGACATCACTGGTCCCTCCCTGTCCTCAGTGTTAATCAGTACTTTGAAATATAAACATAAGAAACAAAGACGTTTCAGGTTCAGGGAAGCTACAGTGGTTAGACTCTCAGGCAGCCAATTTCAACTCCCAGTTCCGAGCCTTGGATTCAGGACCCTGAGATCCTGAGAAAGAATGTTAGAGTGTTTTTCTTCTGAGTAGTTTTCCTAGCGCCCCTTTCATATCCCTGTTTCTTAGGCTGTAGATGAAGGGGTTCAGCATGGGGGTCACCACTGTGTACATTATTGAGAAGACTCTATTCTTTCCACCTGAGGGGGATGATGGAGGACATAAATAGACCCCAATAGCTGTGCTATAAAACAGAGAGACCACAGAGAGGTGGGAGGTACAGTTGGAGAATGCCCTTTGCTTACCCTTTGGGGAATTGATTCTTAGGATAGCCAATGCAATATAAAAGTAAGATGTAAGGATGCAGATGAAGGGTCCAATTAGCAATGTTCCTGCCACAAGGATGAGCACCAGGTCATTGACATAAGTACTGGAGCAGGCCAGATTCAGGAGTGGGACAAAATCACAGAAGAAATGGGGGATGATATTGGGGCCACAGAAAGAAAGCCTCGTTACCAGGAAGGTATGCACTAGGGCGTGGAAGGTAGTGACCACCCATGATCCAGCCACTAATAGGACACAGCGTTGGTAGTTCATGATCATGGCATAATGGAGGGGGTGGCTGATGGCCACATAGCGGTCAAGTGCCATCACAGCTAGGAGAAAGTTGTCCAGATCTGCAAATAGGCCAAAGAAATAAAGCTGTGTCAGACACCCACCATAAGAAATCCTTTTACTTCCTGAGCCAATATTATCTAGCATCTTGGGAATTACTGTAGAGATGAAACCAATGTCAGAAAAGGACAGGTTGGCTAGAAAGAGGTACATGGGGGTGTGGAGGTGTAGGTCTGAGGCAATGGCCAGGATGATGAGCAGATTCCCCACCATGGTGACCAGGTACATGCCCAGGAAGAGTCCAAATAGGAGAGGCTGCTGCTGTGGCCACTCAGAGAGGCCCACGAGAAGAAATTCATAGATGTTGGTATGGTTTCTTCTATTCATGTCTGGAATTCTGTATGAAACAAATTTTATTATAAATAGCAAAAAGGTAAAATAATGCTGTAGAAAGTATTTCATATTCCTATTAGAAAAATCATGTGGCTTAGACAATTCTGTTTTGGCAAAGCTCAAATTTATAATTATGCATGTTAAAAAGATAGTTTGGATCAAACTATTTGTAAATTTACAGATTGGTGAGAGCACTTGACCAGCTATCCAGGGCACCTTCAAACTATTCCAGCAGTCTCCATGAAACATGGTTGTACAATGTGAAAAACAAAGTGTGCTCTGATTACACAGATCCCATCAGCATATACTATTTTTCTCATTGACGAATAATATAATTAAGTAAATAATGTTTTACTTACATTTAAAAGTTAATTAAAATGAAATGAAGTCAATTAATATTATATAATAATTATAATTATAAACAAGTATATAATCAATTTAAGATTTTTTAAAGGTAAAATTTCAGAACAGCATGTATATTTATAATTCTATCTTAGTTAAAATTAAAACATAAATGTCTTATGTTTTAGTTTATTCAATTCAGGCCCTTTTTAAAGTTCCCAGCTTAAAAAAAATTTTTTTTTAATGTTTATTCAATTTTAAGAGACAGAGAGACAGAGAGAGAGAGAGAGAGCATGAGTGAGGGAGGGAAAGAAAGAGAGGGAGACACAGAATCGGAAGCAGGCTCCAGGCTCTGAGCTGTCAGCACAGAGCCCGACACAGGGCTCAGGCTCACAAACCAAGAGATCATGACCTGAACCGAAGCTGGATGCTTAACTGACTGAATCACCCAGGCACACCTAAAGTTCCCAGCTTTTTTTTTTACAGAAGAGGCTGTAGAAGTGTATTCTGTTCCAATTCCCCACAGCATGTCTAGGAACTATTTGTGCCTTTACTCTGAAAGCTTGATGTCCCTCACTTACCGATTTTTTTTTTTTTTGCTGTAAGTGGGCCTCTTATATTTGTTTTTTTTTTTGATTCATATATGGCAAACCTAATTGGAAAGAGTCAAATCCTTAGTTTGCACCCCACCCCAAACTACACCTCAGTTTGTTTCTTGCAGAGTTCTGAGAAGAGAGTATCTTGATTTGAGACTTGAATATCTTTCTGTTCCACAGCAGCCACAGTGAGGCTACACGAGGAATCTCATTACTAGATAATTATGGGTTTTGAATTTATCCAATCCATACTCCTGTCTCTAACTCAATGAAAAAGTCAGTGTAACAATAGCTAACACTGGCTGAGCACTAGCCATGTGCCAGCCACTGGATTTTCTTGTGGTAACCCTGTGCAGTGACGCTATGCTTATCTTTATTTTAAAGATGTAGAAACTGAGGTCAGGAGGATGAAGAAAATTGCCAAAGCTACACATTCAGGGTGTGATGTAAAGTTTATCTGAGTCAAAAGTCTAAGTTCTTAGTTCTGTTATGCTGCTTTTCAGGGTTTACTAAATCACTTTCTGACTCTTGTTCAGCTTCCTGCATATTTTCATGAGAAAATGCACCATTAGGGACTTAACAAATAAACTCCTTCATTTATTCATTTCACTTTATCAAGATAAAGTTGGCAGATGAAAACTGTATATATGTAAGGTGTACAGTGTGATGTTTTAATATACATATACATTGTAAAATGATTACTACAATCAAGTTAATTCACATATCTATCACCTTAGAGAATGTAAATATCCATTCAATTTGGTAGCTACAGTTTTCATGACAAATGAAGATATTGATATTTTTGGCTTGTGCATCAGTCTCTTGTGAGTGTGACTGGTGTGAGTCAGTCCATTTTAATTTAACCCAATGCTTGGATATGATCCAGTTTCTATACATGGAAAGATAAAGACCTCAGACCATGATTATCACTCTGAGAAGCTCAGATTCTTTTCTTTCTGGTATCTCTGTCTTTTACCACCAACTGCAACCAAGTTGATTCAAGAGCTTAGCAAATAGAAGGAAGTACAGTGATATAATTTGTTGTATTCATTTAGTCATATCACCTTTATAGTCACAATTAGAAAAATGAATATTTATTCCAATTTTTCACTTTTCTTGCAAAGGTAATCAACCTTTAGGAGCATACAGCCCATCATAAACAGCTCCATTGATTCCAAATGAAAAACAAAAATAAATGAATATTCTCAGAATTCTTCTGATATTCTGGGCAAATAAACTAATAGAACTTAAAACAATTGACTTTTGGGGAAAAGATACATCCTCTGGTTTTGACTTTATTATGACAGATGGTCTAACACCCTGGCTAGTGGTCCAGGCTGTAGGAGAGTGTCATACCCATGTGGGGGCATTTCCTGTACTTCTGAAAATGGAATCCCTACTATATCTATGCACTTAAAACCGCTACAGTAGACTCATTTATTTGTCACCAGGGAAAGTATTTAGGCTGCATAGTGTAAACAAAAAGAAACATTTGGTTGGTACAAAGGAAATTTTGACTCACCTTCTGTATCAAACCCAATAATGAGGCTTTGAGTAGCTCATTTAACCTCTTGGACTTCAGTTTCTCCCTCTGTGAAGAAGGATAACTGAATTATGTCATAGGCTGTTGTGAGTCTCCTTATTACCATCAGGACAACATCCAGGCTTTTTCTTATCATGACATAATAGCCCTTCCTGAGTCTGTCTCCATCTGTCTGTCCAGTGACACTTCCCTGTCATGCTATGCCACCCCAGGCTCACCTATGAAACTGCCCTCAAACAACTCACACGTCCTGCCTGCATGCCTTTGCTATTTAGCCATTTCACCTTCTTGGACGCCTCCCCCTCCTCTCTACCTGGTGATAGCTCAGGTGTTCAGCACTACAACTGATACCAGAGACAGAGTTCCTCAAACAATTTCCAAAGGACTAATCTGCTTCCCTTGACTGACTGGAAAAGGGGAGGTATGGTCAATGACTTACTCTCAGTCTTGAGTTGGGCCCAGAAGAGCTCCTCATTTTTTCATGTTAAGGTTAAGATTTGTCTCTTCTGGGATATTACTTATCAAGAGTGGAGAAGCCATATTTGATGGCAGAAGAAAAGACATCTTCCCCTATGTTTAAGGCATAAGTGGCTCTTGGGACATGGACCCCTCATCTACTCCAAGGATGGAGAAATGAGAGCAGGCCATCCTTGATCCTAAGTCAGCCAAACTGACTAGAAACCCAGAAAAAAAGAAGCTACCCACCTGCAGTTTCTAAAATAATCCCTAGAGCTCCCTACTGGAAGTTGCTGAGACACCTGGGAACACCAGTCTCTGAAGTATTCATTGTGGGAAAAAATTTGGTCGGTTGCCCAGTCCTCAAACTTGAAATGAACTTCTCTGTGACTTTGTGAAGTTCAGTTATTCTCTCTGGACTTTGATTTTCTCAGGTAAATAAGTCAGAAAGCAAAATACTCTCTCATAATAAAAATCTTAGAGTTAACATTTTTACCATTTGAAGTGATAACTCATTATGATTTTAATTTGCATTTCCCCAATTCTTAATAATGTTGAGCACATTTTCATGTACTTATTGACCAGTCTCAGATCTTTTTATGAAGAATCTGCCCATTTTTATTGGGTTGATTGTCTTTTGATAATGATTTGTAGGAATTTTAATTCTGATTTGTAATGGATATACTTTCTCATTTTTCCTTTAGTTTAAACCTTTAAAAAACCCAAATTTTATCACGATATTTAATCATACTTAATTTCCAAACATCTTGCAACATTTCCTAAAAATGTTTATTTTTTAACTTGAATGTTTCCTCCACAAATCTCTGTGTGGCAAACCTTCTGAGGCTTTATATACCTATGAATATTTGTAATATATCTCTACATTTGAGTGGTACCTTTGCTTGATATAAAATATTGATTTTAAAACCATATTCCTTCAATGCATTAAAAATATTTCATTGTCTATTTACATCCAGGATAGCTATTAAGAAGTCTGATGTGAGTAGGATTACTGTTTTTGCGTAGGCAAACTTCCCTTTCTGTCAGAATTTTCTCTTTGATTTTGAAATTTATTAAATCTATGGAGGTGTAAGCCTTTTATTTTCTCTCCTTTTTATCACTCTATAGAGTTTTGAAATATGAAGTGATTTATATTTGAATAATTTGTCTCCATTATTTTTCTAAATATTTCTTCTCAATTTTATTTCTTATTCTTCTGGGACTCATACATAATATGAATTATATAATATGTATTATATATATGTTATATATAATTAATGAAACAGATGCATGAAGATTTTAAGTTGCCTAGCATACATTCTATACATAGAAAGCATTCAAAATTGTGAAAAATTTAAAAAGTATTATGAATATTGAATTAATGAATATGAATATTTATTATATTATGAATTCATATTACGTATATAGTAGTTTCAAGTTTTTATTTAAATTCCAGTTAGTTAACATACAGTGTAATATTAATTTCAGGAGTAGAATTTAGTGTTTCATCACTTACATAAAACACCCAGGGTTCATCACAAGTGCCCCTCTTAAATGCCCATTAGCCATTTAACCAATTCCCCACTCACCTCCCTTCCAGCAACCCTCCGTTTGTTCTGTATAGTTAAGAGTCTGTTGTATGGTTTGGCTCTTTCTTTTTTTTCATTAATCCTTCTTTTATTTTGCTTAGGGGATAAATTACATTATTTGATTACTTCTTATTGTGCTAAAATACACATAACATAAAATTTACCATTTTAATCATTTTATTTTTAAAATGTTATTTATTTATTTGTTTGTTTAAATATAATTTATTGTCAAATTGGCTAACATACAGTGTGTAAAGTGTGCTCTAGGTTTTTGGGGTAGATTCCCATAGTTCATCGCTTATACACAACACCCAGTGCTCATCCCAACAAGTGCCCTCCTCAATGTCCATCTTCCCCTCTCCCCCACCCCCACATCCACCCTCAGTTTGTTATCTGTATTTAAGAGTCTCTTATGGCTTGCCTCCCTCTCTCTGTGCTTGTAACTATTTTTCCCCTTCCCTTCCCCCATGATCTCTGTTAAGTTTCTCAAGATCCACATATGAGTGAAAAAATATGATATCTGTCCTTCTCTGACTGACTTACTTCACTCAGCATAATACCTTCCAGTTCCATCCATGCTGCTGCAAATGGCATGATTCTAGTCTTTCTCATTGCCAAGTAGTATTCCATTGTATATATAAACCACATCTTTATCCATTTGTCAGTTGGTGGACATTTAGGCTCTTTCCATAATTTGGCTATTGTTGAAAGCGCTGCTATAAACATTGGGGTACATGTGCCCCTATGAATCAGCACTCCTGTGTCTATTGGATAACCATTTTAAAATGCACAATTTAGTGGCATTAAGTATATTTACAGCATTGTGCAACCATCATCTCTATCTAGGCTTTACCTTTAAGTTCAGGAACAATATCACTTCTCTTCAAGGTTTACTGAAGGTTCTAGTCAGGGCAGTCAAGAAAGAAAATAAAATAATAGGCATCTAGATTGGAAAGGAAGGAGCAAAACTGTATTTATTTTCTGATGATTTTGTATATACAGTTAACCTTGAACAACACAAGTTTGAGCTGCATGGGTCCACTTGTATGTGGATTTTTTTTTTGTAAGTACAACATGGTACTATAAATGTATTTTCTCTTCCTTATGATTTTCTTAACATTTTTTCTCTCTAGCTTAAATTATTATAAGAATACAATATATAATACATATAACATACAAAATACATTTAAAATTTTTTGTTAATGTGTATTATTTTTGAGAGAGAGAGAGACAGAGAGACAGAGTGCAAGCAGAAGGGGGGTAGAGAGAGAGGCAGACACAGAATCCAAAGCAGGCTCCAGACTCAGGAGCTGTCAGTGACAGAGCCTGGAGCTGGGCTCGAACTCATGAACTGCAAGATCATGACCTGAGCCAAAGTCAGACGCTTAACCGACTGAGCTACCCAGGCGCCCCCAAAATACGTTTTAATCAACTGTTTATGTTATTGGTAACAGTAACAATAACCTAAGCCTGACAATAGGCTATTAGTATATTAAGTATATTTTGGGGGAGTCAAAAGTTATACATGGATTTTCAACTGCATGTGTGTGGGGGTCAGTGCCCCCTAACATCTGCATTGTTCAAGGGTCCACTGTAAAAGATACTAAGGAATAAAAAAAATAAACTACTAGAATGAACAAATGGGTTCAAAGATGGCAAAGTACAAGGTCAATACACAAAAATCAATGGCATTTCTACCCACTAGGAAGGAACAATCTGAAAATGAAATGAACAATTCTACTTACAATGACATCAAGAAGAATAGCATACTTAAGAATAAATTCATCTCAATAAGTGGAAAATTCATAGTCTGAAACAACAAAATATTGTTGAAAGAAATTACAGATGTAAATGAATGGAAATACGTCCCATGTTCATGGCTTGAGATACTTCATACTGTTAAGATAACAGTACTTTCCAAATTGATTTATATATTCAGCATAGTTACTACCAAAATCCAAGCTGTTTTCTTTGCAGAAATTAACAAGCTGATTTTAAACTACCTATATAAATTCAAGGGATCCCAACTAACAAAAGCAATCTCAAAGGAATAGAACAAAGTTTCAGGATCCATATGTCCTGATTTCAAATCTTACTACAAAACTACAGTAATCAAGCTAGTGTGATATAGTCATGAAGATAGATATAGGCCAATAGAACAGAGCTGAAAGTACAGAAGTAATCCCTCAAATTTGTATCCAGCTGAATTTTTATAAGGTGCCAAGACAAATCAATGGGGGAAAGAAATATCTTTTAGATGACTCTGGGAAAACTGGATATCTACATGCAGAAGAATGACATTGAAGCCTTTTTGTGCATTAGTCACACAAAATTAACTCAAAATAGACCATTAATATATCGAAAAGGGAAGCCACATAATGAAAAAAATCCTCAATATGTATATTTGGCAAAGGACTAAAATGTAGAATATACAAAGAATTTTTACAAATTAATGTTAAAAAGCAGACTACCCAATAAAACAGCAAAGGATTGGGAACAGGTCCTTTACAAGAGAAACTATCAGAATGATCAGTAAGTATAGGCAAAAGGGATAAACTACACGAGTTATCAGACAAGTGCAAATTAAAGCCACAGCACACTGTTTCTATAAACCCATAAAAATGTGTACAGTGGAAAAGATGGATAGTATAAGTATTGGTGAGGAAGTGGACCACATTTTTCCATATGTTACAGAAATGAGTGTAACTGGTGTAAGCACTTTATCTAACTTTCTGGTATTATCTATTAATGCTGAAAATACACACACATTGTGGCCCCCAAATCCCATTCTCTAGTATATAGAGGTCCCAAACTGGAAACAGCCCAAATGTCAGTCAAAACTAGAATGGATGAATATATTAAGATGTGTAGACACATTTAAAAATTATAAAGTCTTGAGAATGATTTAACCATAACTATACTGAATAAAAAGTGGAATACAGAACAGTACTTATTGTATGCTATATATAAGGATCAAAAATGTCCAAACTGGTCAGTGGTACAGACTGAGATAATGGCAATAAAGTAATCTGGTTAAAGACATGGTTTTAAAGCCATGCATGTCTGAGATTAGGTCTTAGGGCAGCAATTTACTTGATCTTTCTGGGTTTTGGTTTGCTCTCTACATAAAATATTAGTACCCTCATAAGAGGCTTGTACTGAGAATTAAATAAAATATACATTTAAATGCTTAATTAACGCCAGCTGTGATGGACACCATTCAATAGGCAAAACAGTTTGGTAACTTCTGAATTCTTCACACATGAAATAAATGAAGTTTGGTGGTATTAAGAAAATTCACATAAATACATGTTAATATCAGTACCAGATGAAGAGAGTTATTGAAGAAAAAGATGGGAGATAAGAAAAGCTCTTAAAGCCCAGTGAAGTGAGCTCAAAAGTCTCACAACCTTGCAGTGAACATCATAGGAGGACCTGGGATTTCCCTATAGAAACATTAATACACAGAATTCAGAGAACAGGTAAGGGAAAAATCAGGTGAAGAAAAAGATGAGAGGAAACAAAATGAGATCAGTTGAAGAATGGTGTCAGCAGTAAGAGCTGTCCAAGTCACAACTTTTAAAGGAAACATGTTTATAGCCCAATGAGTGCTCATGACAACGGGGTTAAATTAACCATACCAAAGAGGGTCCTTGACTCTAAAAATTTTCTGAAGAGCATGTTTCATGTCCTTATTCCTCAGGCTGTAGATGCAGGGGTTCAGCATAGGGGTGACCACCATGTACATTACAGAAGCAATTATGTCCTTGTCTTGGGAGTTGCCTGATGAAGAGAAAAAGTAAACACCTGCAATTGTCCCATAGTATAAACACACCACAAAGAGATGGGAGCCACATGTAGACAAGGCTTTGGAGACTCTTTTGAAGGAGGGGACCTTCAGAACGATGCCTGCCATATGGATATGTGAACCCAAGATACCACTCAATGGTAGAATGAGTATCAATGCTCCTTCAGTGAGGATAAGCAGCTCATTGAAAGAGGTGTCTGAGCAGGAAGATTTGAGCACAGCAGCAAGATCACAAAAGAAGTGTGGGATGACAGTCCCTGCACAGAAGGACAACTGGTCCACGAGGAGGGTGTGCAAAAGAGCTTGGATGCAAGAGAAGAACCAGGATCCAGCCACTAGGATGATACACAGCTCCTCCCTCATGGTGGTGGTGTAGTGGAGAGGGTGACAGATGGCCACATACCTGTCATATGCCATCACTGTGAGAAGAAAGTTGTCAAGGCAACCAAAAAATATAAAGAAATACACCTGTGAAATACACCCCATATAGGGGATGGATTGTTGCTGAGTCTGCATGTTCATGAGCATCTTTGGAACTGTGACAGATGAAAGGGAAATGTCAGAGAAGGCCAAGTGGCTGAGGAAGAAGTACATGGGGGTGTGAAGGCGAGAGTCCAGCCTGATGAGCAGGATGATGAGCAGGTTCCCCAGCACTGTGGTCAGGTACATGCCCAGGAACAGGGTGAAGAACATGCCCTGCTGCTCTGGCCAGATGGGGAGCCCCAGGAGGAGGAACTCACTGCTCTGGTTTCAGGCCTCATGCTGTGCTTTTACATGCTGGGGATAAAGGAGGATTGGAAATATCAGGAAGAATGATAGGGACACATTCCATACTGTAATATTCTGAGAAAACAATGCATTTTAAACTACATTCCTATTAATTTCTCACACCTGTGGATGCATGCATCTTCACTCTGTCCCAGTCTGGCTCTAGGAAAACATTATAACCAAAAGCAGCCAACAAGACCTCATTGCACAGAAACAAGAGAGCATTCACTGTTTCATTTGACCATTATTTACTGAATGTTGAGATTGAACCTGGCCCTCTGCTAAGTACTGAGAATGTAGTGGTGGACAAGAAAAGCAAGGTCCCATATACTGGGATAATTTATGACACCAAGACAGAGCCAGACAAAAACAGTTCGCTGTGGCAGAAGTAGTAGATGGTCCTTGGCAAACTAGTATCAGTTGTTTCTGCCTTAAAGTGACATGCGATGCCATCACTGAGGTGGCCTTGTTGGAATGCTGTCACATTCCTCCTGTGAACCTGGCTGGATCACACTCATCTACAGCTGTAAGCTCACCAGTACTCTAGAAATGGGGGGTCATTCAAACCCCACCTGGATGCCAGAACAACTCCTAAACCAGAATACCTCTCAAACAATCTTCCATAATAATGGTGAACATTTGGGGGGTTATACTATGTGCCAGGCACTATGCTTAAAGGCTTTACTTATGTTTCCTAATTAAATACACACATCAGCCTTCCATTATCAGATAAAATCTTTGCTGTTTCACTAAAAATTAGGGTAATTTTCTCATTTAAGCCATTAAGAAATTGTTCCATAGGCAACAAGTTGCTGTTAGAAATAGGATACATGTATGTCCATATATACATAAGGGGATACACACACACACACACACACACACACAGATGGGAGTGTTTGTATACATATATATTCCATCTATCTCTACATTCCATCTATGCATATACATATACTCAGATGGAATATATGTAGACATACATATGGGAATATATACACACACACACACACATACACATGGACACACATACACATATATATATGAGATATACAGTCAACCCTTAAATAACATGAGGGTTGGGGTGCTGACTCCCATGCACAGTCATATAACTTTTGACTCCCCCCAAACTTAATTACTAATAGATAGCCTACTGTTGACCAGAAGCCTTACCAATAACAAATAGTTGATTAACACATACTTTGTATGTGTATTATATACTGTATTCTTACAATAAAGTAAGGTAGAGAAAAGAAAATGTTATTAAGAAAATCATAAGGAAGAGAAAGCACATTTATAGTATTGTACTGTATTTATCAAAAAAATCCATGTGTAAGAGAACTTGTGCAGTTCAAACCCATGTTGTTTAAAGGTCAACTGTATGTGTGTGTGTGTGTGTGTGTGTGTGTGTATACGTATATATATATATGTGTGTGTATATATATGTGTATATATATGTATACACACCATATGTGTGGATATATATATGAATACAGTACATATATATAGCCCTATAAATAAATATATATATTGAACTATTGTCCTACTTCTATAGATTGCCATTGCCTATAATTGCCATTTTCTATAGATCAAATATTGGTTACCTCATATAGTTCAACTTAATATTGTGTGATCATCACTTATGCTTTTAACATGGAAATCTCTCTTTTCACTGGGTGTGAGTGCCAGAGACAGTGTGTTATTTTAGGGTTGCAAGGAGACTGAAGCTGTCCAAAATTTTCTTGGTGCCTGTCTGGATAATCTCTGTGATTTATATTTATATATTTTCCAGTTGACAAAAGGCTCTCCCATACATTAACTTCTATTCAAGCCATAAATACTTACAGAGGGCCTGTAAGCCTCCATTTTCTAGATATGTAAACCGAGGCCAAATAGTTGAGTGACTCTCCCAAGGTCTTGCCGCCATTTGGTGAGACTCTGCTCTAACTTCACTCAGCAACACACCTAACATTCCTTTGTCTGGGACATTAAGTGAATGTGCAAGGGTTACAAAACTCTGAGCCACTGACTCACACAGGTATATGAAAATGATAACAGACACTTTTTAGGAAATAGTCACTTAGAGCAGTGGTTACGTCCATGAGAAGGAGGTCACTTAAGGAACTAATTGAAGTCATGAGTGCAAATCAGAAGTCTCCAAACACACATACAAACACCACACGCACACACACACAGATACACAGACACACACACTGCTGATTTGAAGATTTCAGTCACCTGTGTCTGAGTCCCATTGTAAGAGAAAGATAGCCAGTATGTGGTTTATTTCATAAATACTAATATACATACAAGTCACGAATAACACACAAGGCAGGATGTACATAATATGCAATTATGTATCACCCACAAATACATTCACAATGCACCATTAACATACAAGCATATCATACCTGGTAAAATACACAACTCACATATGCATAACTCATCACTATACATACACATCACCAAAAACACACAAGGCCATACACAATTTCAAAATCTCACAAGAAACATGCACCAACAACACATGCACACTTAGTCACTCTCTACCAGCAGCATGCCCACTCCCATCACTGAAGTGATGGCCCCTTCCCAGTGAAGGCAGTCAGTCATCATGGGGAAATTAAGCCTGTTCAGTGACAGGCACCATCATTAAACCACCACCAACAACCCATACACATGGCAACATACACATGGTAACAGACACACAGACAAAAGGAAACAATACACATTCCTGCTCTTACATACAAGTTGTCATTCACAGACACACTAGCACATGCTGCTGAGGACAGATTTGGGCCCCTTCTAACTTTGGTTCCTTGAAGAGGTTGGATATCCTTTTCCCCAGCAGTGGAGACAACAGTCTTACTCCTAACGCTGAGTTCTCATCACTCAGCTGTGATGCCCATCACCCCATTGGGAGAATGCCACTGTCATAACAATAGAGGCAAATATTGAAGATCACAGATATGAATCAGAAGTCCCTAATCACATGTTGGAGGCTGATAACTTATGCACTAAAACACAGCCCAGATTGGGTCTAACTGAAGAAAAGAATCAGGCTGTGAATCAGTTACGTAGTACACACACAGCCAACTACCAAACAACAGGTATACAAGCATATACAATGCATGCAGACACACACACACACACACACACACAGTCATGAACACAGAGATGCTCATACACAGACCCACAAGTATATAGGCAGATCCATCGCCACGTGCAGATTTCCAGCTCCTTCTGACCTGTGCTCGTCATCCGTGAGTTCAGACACTTCTTCCAGACTGTTGCCAAATTCTCAGCTTCTCTTCATAGTAAAGGAGGAGCCACTGTGGGTTAACTGGCCAATTTCTTCCTGCCATATGGAGAACATCATGTCAAGGAGCCAGAGGGGACTGGAGTCACAAGGGACAGTGTCTCCAATGCCAGGGATGTCTTGGACTTGTTTCTTCTTGGGCACAGTTCCAAGCTCAAATATTTTTGGGGCTTGGTTCCAGCTGGGATTCAACTTTTTAAAATTTGTTTTTAAAAATGACTTCATGCTTAGAAAAAAGTTGTAAAGATGATAGAATAAATTCTCTTACGCCCTTCACCCATACTCTTTTACAAAAGCTAACATTTTACCATCTTTGTGTGTGCATACACGTGTGTGCATGCGTGTGTATGTGTGTGTGTGTTGAAGATTCTAACTATAGATCTTTCATAAGCCTATGACAGTGCATATTATCAGGAGGCACATGCTTTGGTTCAGAAGTCAGGGCTGATGACACTTCACATAGGAAGAGAATTTAAAAGAAAGAATGAGGCACAAAGGATTCTCGAGGAATCCGGGTGGGTACAAGCTACAAGTTGGCTTGGACAAAGCAGAGAGAATGGGTTTGGGAATTTGTAGTGGTAAAGGGGTGGGAGTGGAGAAAAGTTTCTGCTGGAGAAACAGACTATGTATTGTGCTATCTGAGAAATTTTGCCTGTATTATTTGTCAGCATGCAACAATAAGTGCCCTTATGGGAAAAAATGTCCCCTTGGCTGGTCATCAGATAATCTAAGGCTAGGCAATTATTAGCAACCATTGTTGCCAGGGATCATTGTCTTTCATTCAGGGCTCCCAGGGCTGTGGCAGTTTGAATCATATATATGGATATTATTTTAGACATTTCCTGACTGGCATAATTCTTTAATTATGTTGAGTAATATGGTGGCCTCCAAGGCAGCACCAGTGACCTCCATTGTGGTCAGCAGAATGAGGGCAGTTGACAAGAATATAACATACTTGGTGGTGAGAATAAAATTGGTGGGTTTTGTTTTGGAGTATGAGTCCAAAATGCAGACAGTACAAGTCAAATTATGAATAGAAGCCAGGGTTAGAGAGGAATAAATTAGTGCAGGAGTAAGGGATAGTGGAGAAGAAGAGAATATACCTCATGGACTAGAAGCTTAGACTGAGAATTTGGCATGGGCAATGAAGAACTACTAAATTTCCAGTAAGCATTTTAATCAAGACATAATATGGGGCTATTCTGGATAGTTGGAGTTAGTATTTTAAAGGAAAGACCAGGAGAAAAACAAGGTTTAGGTTCAGAGATGTGGACCATCAGATATATAGGGGCTGGGTTGTGTTATTGTGAAGGTTTCTTTAAGATCATTTTGATAGGCTACAACATGGCCAGGCAGTTGAGAGGGTGCCTTATGGCATACCCAACAATTCATATCCTTTAAAATATGGCTATTTGCTCAGTAAGGTTTACATAGCAATTATTTTATAACGCATCCTTCAGTGCTGGTTGTATATCAGAGATGGGGGCTAGAAGTGCAGACATCTGGGAAGGAGCAGAAAATGCAAGCATGGAAGGGGAAGGGAGTAGCTTGTGAGGGTTGGGGTTGAACTGGGAAAGAAAGGATATGAAAAGCAGGAGAGTGTTTTGAGGGTGAAGGGAACATTGGATAGGAGATTTACAAGGGACATGAGAACTGGATGAGTCCAGTGGGGAGATCAAGGTCACCATCACAGGTAAGCCCAGCTGTATGTCTGATGCCATCATCAGGAATGAGTCCCGTTGTGGGTCTGATGTCACCTGATGGTCCTTCAGGCTGTCATGTTGTTGGTTGAGGGTGAGGTCATGGATATCACTGGGTTTACAATAATCTTGGGCTGACGTTAGAACTTCAAGGCATAAAACCTTGTTGGTTGGGGATTCACAGAAATGTATAAATATAGTTGAAAGATGAGCGACTCAATGATCCAGAAAAGATGCTACTGTATTGGCATCATTTGGAGATAAAATAATTCCAGAGAGACTTGTTGCATGCATTCTTACATTAGGCGTCCATTGCCCTTTCAATAATGGCCTGGCATGTATTTTTGAGAAACGAGATATGGGCATAGGTTAGAAGCCTTCAGGACCACTTTTTGTAATTATTTGTGCCACAGGACATGTTGTTGCCACCGAGGCATGGAAAGCAGCAGTGGCAGTGGTATATAAGGATCTGGTGAGATATCCTGACTGTTCTTGGGAATGCAGACCTCATACACCATACAATGGCTGTTGTCTCTCTCTCTCTCTCTCTCTCTCTCTCTCTCTCCCTGTCTTTAAAAATGATGGCTCATTCATGAGCAACCACCCAATGGGCTTGTATCTAGAATTACCTGAGTTATTTGATCTTCCCTTTCTGTCTGATCACGTCATTTGAAATGTTAGATTAATTGTTTTATTTTCACTCCACTTTGCTTTGTTCATTCCTGCTTCTTTATTTGAGAAATTGAAAGATAACACAGTAAAAACTATACAAATAGGTGTGCTCATCTTCTCAACTTTCCCACCTCATTCCCACCCACCCATTGTAGCTAACCAAACTCATTAGTTTGTTATTTTTAGTAAACATTTTATTGTGGAATAATCTTAGATACTAGAAAAGTTACAGAAGTAGTACAGAGACTTCCTATGTGCTTTTCCCAGCTTCTCCTGTTGTTAATATCTAACACATCCATGGTACATCAGCACAACTAAGACATTAACATTGATAAATTTCCCAGTTTTTCCATTAATGCCCTTTTTTTTGGTTCTAGGATCCAATTCAGGATAGCACGTTGAATTTAGATGCATCATCTTTTTTTTGAAATTTATTTATTGTTCAATTTACATCCAAGTTAGTTAGATGTGGTACAACAATGATTTCAGGAGTAGATTCCTTAATGCCCCTTGTAGACCATCCCCCTCCCACAATCCCTCCAGAAACGCTGTTTTTTCTCTATATTTAAGAGTCTTTTATGTCTTGTCCCCCTCCCTGTTTTTATATTATTTTTGCTTCCCTTCCCTTATGTTCATCTGTTTTGTATCTTGAATTCCTCATATAAGTGAAGTCATATGATATTTGTCATATTCATGTATCAGTTCTAACAGTTTTTTGGTGGAATCTTTTGGGTTTTCTGTATAGAGTATCATGTCATCTGTGAAGAGTGAAAGTTTGACTTCCTCCTGGCTGATTTGGATGCCTTTTATTTCTTTGTGTTGTCTGATTGCTGAGGACTTCCGATACTATGTTGAGTAATAGTGGTGAGAGTGGACATCCTTGTCATGTTCCTGACCTTAGGGGGAAAGCTCTCAGTTTTTCCCCATTGAGAATGATGTTAGCAGTGGGTCTTTCATATATGCTTTTATGATCTTGAGATCTGATCCTTCTATCCCTACCTTCTTGAGGGTTCTATCAAGAAAGATGCTGTATTTTGTCAAATGCTTTCTCTGCGTCTATTGAGAGGATCATGTGGTTCTTGTCCTTTCTTTTACTGATGTGACGAAATCACATGGATTGTTTTGTGGATATTGAACCAGCCCTGCATCCCAAATATAAATCCCACTTGGTCGTGGTGAATAATTTTTTTAATGTATTGTTGGATCCGGTTGGCTAGTATCTTGTTGAGGATTTTTGCATCCATGTTCATCAGGGAAATTGGTTTATAGTTCTCCTTTTAAGTGGGGTCTTTGTCTGGTTTTGGAATCAAGATAACATTGGCTTCATAGAAAGAGTTTGGAAGTTTTCCTTCCATATCTATATTTTGGAACAGCTTCAAAAGAATAGGTGTTAACTCTTCCTTTAAATGTGTAGTAGAATTCCCCTGTAAAGTTATCTGCCCCTGGACTTTTGTTTTTTTGGGAGATTTTTGATTACTAATTTGATTTCTTTACTGGTTATGGGTCTGTTCAAATTTTCTATTTCTTCCTGTTTCAGTTTTGGTAGTGTATATGTTTCTAGGAATTTGTGCATTTCTTCCAGATTGCCCATTTTATTGGCATATAACTGCTCATAATATTCTCTTCTTATTGTTTGTATTTCTGCAGTGTTGGTTGTGATCTCTCCTCTTTCATTCTTGATTTTATTTATTTGGGTCCTTTCCTTTTTCTTGTTGATCAAACTGGGTAGGTGTTTATCAATTTTGTTAATTTTTTCAGAGAACCAGCTCCTAGTTTCGTTGACCTATTCTGGTTTTTTGTTTGGTTTGGTTTTGATAGCATTGATTTATGCTCTAATTGTTATTATTTTCTGTCTTCTGCTGGTTTGGGATTTTATTTGCTGTTCTTTTTCCAGCTCTTTGAGGTATAATGTTATGTTGTGTATCTGAGACCTTTCTTCCTTCTTTAGGAAGGCCTGGATTGCTATATGCTTCCCTCTTATGACTGCCTTTGCTGTGTCCCAGAGGTTTAGACCCATCATCTTTTTTTTTTTCAATGTTTATTTATTTTTGGGACAGAGAGAGACAGAGCATGAACGGGGGAGGGGCAGAGAGAGAGGGAGACACAGAATCGGAAACAGGCTCCAGGCTCTGAGCCATCAGCCCAGAGCCTGACGCGGGGCTCGAACTCCCGGACCGCGAGATCGTGACCTGGCTGAAGTCGGACGCTTAACCGACTGCGCCACCCAGGCGCCCCATAGACCCATCATCTTTTAAATACTTTCTATATTTGAAGAAATGCCCACATCTGCTAGAATCAGCTTCTCTGATTTGTAACTAAAAGCCTGATGGACAAGGAAAGAGTAGGAAGGTTAGGAGAGGTTCCTCAGTCATCATTGAGTCAAGAGATTAGGGAACCTACTGAAAAGAATGGGGTGGGGAGTCAATTTCAAACTCATTTATTTCTGATTTATTATTCTTGTAGTTCTTTATGTTCAAATGAGCAGATATGTATGTACATTTTATTATTTCCTCTTCGTTTTATTTTAATTATAGCTGAAATATACACATAAAATGGTTACCATTTTTATTATTTTAAAGTATACCATTTAGTGATGTTATGCACATTCATTATGTTGTGCAGCCATCATGACTGTCTGGTTCCAGAACTTTTTCATCCCCCCAAACAGAAACCATGTGCTCATTAAGAAGTCATTCCCCATTCCCTCCTCTCCACAGTCTATGACAACCATTAATCTTCTTCCATCACCATAGATTTGCTTATTCAGGATATTTAATATAAGCAGAATCATACGATATGTGGCCTTCTGTGTCTGCCTTATTTCACCAGGCATGATATTTTCAAGGTTCATCTATGTTGTATAGCATGAATCAGTACTTCATTCCCTTATGTGGCCATATAATATTCCACTATACATATATACTACATTTTGTTTATCCATTTATCTGTTGGTGGACATTGAGATTATTTCCACAGTATGACCACTGTGAATGGAGTTGCTACATTTTTGTACAAATATTTGTTCTATTATCTGTTTTAAATTATTTTGGATATATACCTAGAAGTGGAACTGATAGATCATATGGTAATTCTCTGTTTAAGTCATTGAGGAAGAACCAAACTATTTTCCGCAGTGACCACTCCAGTTGCATCCCACCAGCAATATACGAGGGTCCCAGTTTCTCCACGTCCCTTTCAACACTTGTCACCTTCCATTAAAAAAAATTATGGCCATCCTAGTGGTTATGAAATGATGATTTTGATTTGTATTTTCATAGTGGTTTCAGATCTGCGTTTTTCTAAACACTAATGATGTTGAGCATCTTTTCATGTGTTAATTGGCCATTTGAATGTCTTCTTTGCAAAATATCTATTCAAGTCTTTTGGCCATTTTTTAATTGGGGTAGTTTGTCTTGTAGTTCTGTCAAATTTTGCTTGGCTACTGTTTGTATGGAATATCTATTTCCATTCTTTTATTTTCCCTTGTGTCATTGGATTTAAAGTTAGTTTCATAGACAGTATACAGATGGATCATGCTTTATTTTAAGTCTAAATTGCCAGCCTCTACCTTTTAATTCAAGATTGTAGTCCATTTACACTTATAATAGTTACTGGTAAGGAAGAACTCACTTCTACCATTTTACAGTTTGGTTTGTATATGCTTTATATATTTTTTTATTCCTAAAATTTCCATTACTGCCTTTCTTTGTGTTTAATTTTTTTAGTGTTATCTTTTTGATTTTCCTTTAATTTCTTTTTTCTGTATATAGCATTCATTTTCTCAGTAGTTACCTTGAAGATTACAATTATCATCTTAAACTCAATCTAGTTTGAATTGGTATCAATAGCATACAAAAATTCTGGTCTTATATATCTTTATCCTCCCCCTTTATATTGTTATCTTCACAAATGACATCTTTATACATCATGTGCCCATTGACATAGATTTATAGTTATTGTTGTATGAATCTGTTTTTTAGTCATATAGAAAACTAAAAGAAGAGTTGCAAAAAAGTTCAAGAATACTTGCTTTTATATTTACCTATGTAGTTGCGTTTACCAGTGGCCTTTATGTCTTTATATGGTGGTGAGTTACCATCTAGGATCTTTCTTTCTTTTTTCCTTTCTTCTTCCCCCTTCCTCCCTTTCTCCTCTCCTTCCTTCCTTCTGATCTGCCTTTTCCTAATGACTAATGAGCATCTTTTCCTGTGTTAATTGGCCATTTGGATGTTTTCTTTGGAAAATATCTCTTCTTTTCTTCCTTCCTTCCTTCCTTCCTCTTTCTTTCTCTTTCTTTCTTTCTTTCTTTCTTTCTTTCTTTCTTTCTTTCTTTCTCTCATTCATTTGTTCATCCATTCATTCTATCTTTCTATCTTTGTTTTCTAAATACTCTTTATTTTGGGGGGATTATTTTATTTTATTTTTTGAGTCATTTAAAATTTTATTTTCATTTTGTTTTTATTTAAATTCCAAATAGTAAACATATAATGTAATATTAGCTTCAGTTGTACAATTTAGTGATTCAACACTTCCATACAAAACCCAGTACTTGTCACCTATTTAAACCATCCCTTCCCCACCTTTCCCCCCTATGATCATTTGTTTTGTGTCTTAAGTTCCACATATGAGTGAAATCATATGATGTTTTTCTTGATCATTTTATTTCAGCCTGGAGGACTCCTTTTAGCATTTCTTATAGGGAAGATCTATCTGAACAAATTCCCTATATTTTTAATTTGAAAATATTTAAATTTCTCCTCCACTTTTTTTTTGCCAGATATAGAAGTCTTGGTTGATAATTTTTTTCTTTCAGCACTTTAGATGTATTATCTCAGTGCTTTCTGGTCTCCATAGTTTCTGATGAGAAATCAACTGTTAATTTTATCAAGGATTGATTTTACATACTGGTTAGCTTCTCTCTTTCCACTTTTAAGATTTTCTCTTTGTCTTTGTATTTCAACAGTTTGATTATAATGTGTCTCAATGTGGCTTTCTCTGAGTTTACCCAACTGAAGATTATTGAACTTCTTAGATGTGTAGATTTATGACTTTTATCATATCTGGGATGTTTTTGAACTTTATTTCTTGAAATATTCTTTATTCCTTTTTCTCTGTCTTCTGTACTTGAACTCCCAATATTCATATGTCAGCATGCTTGCTGGTGTCTTATAGGTCTTTTAGGGTCTGCTTATTTATTTTTCACTCTTTTCTCTTTCTGATCCTCAGACTGGATGATTTCATGTGATCTATCTTCAAGTTTGCTGATTCTTTCTTCTGCTTGCTTTACTCTGATCTTGAACCCCTCTCATAAATTGATCACTTTGATTCCTGTGCTTTCCAGCTTTATCATTTCTGTTTGGTTTCTTTTTAAACTCTCATCATTCTTTAGACATTCTCTATTTGTTGAGATATTGCTTCCCGCATCCCTTTAGCTCTTTGAGTATATTTCTTTAAAGGCAGTTGATTTAAAATCTTTGTCTAGAAACTCCAAAGTCTGCACTTAACTGAGGGACAGTTTCTGTTCATTTCTTTCTTCCCTTGAATCAGCAATACATCTTTGTTTCTTTGTATTCCTGAACCTTTTTGCTAAAAACCAGATATTTTGAATATTGTGGTATTGTAACTCTGGAAATTAAAATTTCCTCTTTCTCTGGGATTTGTCATTGTTATTTTCTGTGGGTATATGTGCATGAAGAATAGGGATCCACACATATCCCTGGGGACAAAGCTTATCACATGCAAAACCATCTATGTGCTGTGCATTCCCTCTGCCCACACTCCTTGGTGAGTGTTGGCCTAGGGAGATGAAGCATGAAGGTAGAGCAATTACTTCATATTTGTCCCTGGGGATCAGCCTGGAAAATCCTACTCCTGGGACCCAGAACCTAGAAATACTTCTGTGACAGCGTGCACAAGGCTCATCCCACCTCCACTGCTGTAGTCTAGGTTGCTGCTCTCTGGCTGGCCCAACATACCCAACAGCCCTGGGGCCTCTGATTTATCATTTGCTATGGCTAAGAAGAGCCTGCATGCCTAAATCAAGGTCCTGTGACACCAAAAGGGAGAACACAGGTGCAGGGAGTTTTATCTCTGATGGTGAATTCTGTCTGAGCTAGATAAATGAGGTGAGTGCTCCAAAAAAAAAAGGCAGTTATGTTTTTCCCTCTGAGATCCACAAAAGATCCCAGGTGGATCCCCTGCCTCCTGTTTCTGCCAGTCCTGAGATGGGCAGTAGAAACTACTCCCTTAGAGAGAGTCCCCTATGTCTGCCTCCTGCAGAGGAAGAGTTTAAGTAAAGGTAGCCTTGATTCAGGGTGTTTAAGGGCACCAGAAATGGCTTCAGGCCCCCCATGCTGTATTTACTACCTTCTTTGTGATATTATGCAAGTGACTTAATTTCACTGAATTTCAAAAACTCATTTGTGAAGTATATGTAATAAAATATATGGGTTTTCAATTAGATGCCACATTGTGTAGTGCTTACAGTTCAAAGTGTCAGCTCTTACTGCTTGCAAATTAGATGGGCTTAGGACATGGAAGCCAGGGTATTTGGATCTTAGTGAACATGTAGCATTGACGGAAGTATCCTGAAACTCATCTTTCCACCTTTCTTTTGCATTTTAATCTCTCTGCCTGCTTGCCCTCCTTTCTTGGGGGGATTGAGGAGTAAGGAATGATGTGCAGACCTTGGAGGGAAGGCCCAGGAACTTGGAGTAAAGACATATGTGAATTGGGTGAGGGTGTTTCTTTTAGAGAAGGATAGAAGCACCAACTTTTTTTTTTTTTAACACTTTTTGACTTTTCTCTTCCTCCAGGAAGAGTAGTGGCATGGACAGAATCAACCAGTCCAGTGTCACTGAGTTTCTTCTGTTGGGTCTTTCCGAGAGGCCAGAGCAGCAGCCTCTCCTATTTGGCATCTTCATGGGCATGTACCTGGTCACTGTCATGGGAAACCTGCTCATCATCCTGGCCATTGGCTTTGACTCACACCTCCACACCCCCATGTATTTCTTCCTGGCCAACCTCTCTTTTGCTGATGCCTGCTTTTCTTCCACTACAGTCCCCAAGATGTTGGTGAACATCCAGACACATAGTCACACCATACCGTATGAAGGGTGTTTGGCCCAGATGCATTTCTTCATGATGTTTGGAGCACTGGATGACTTCCTCTTGGGGGTGATGGCCTATGACCGCTATGTGGCCATCTGCAGGCCTCTTCACTACTCCAAGCTCATGAGTCCTCTTGTCTGTGTGGTCCTTCTGGCAGCATGCTGGGTCCTCACCAACCTTGCTGCCCTCCTACATACCTTGCTTATGGCTAGACTTTCTTTCTGTGCAGGCAACAGCATCCATCACTTCTTCTGTGATGTGGTCCCTCTGCTGCAGCTGTCATGCTCAGACACCAGCACGAACCAGGTAGCCCTGTTCACTGTGGGCTCCATGATACTCACTGGTCCTCTTTCCCTGATCATTTTGTCATATGCATACATCATGTCCACCATCCTTGGAGTCTCATCTGCCCCTGGCAGGCAGAAGGCCTTCTCCACTTGTGGCTCCCATCTCACCATTGTCTTCTTGTTTTATGGCACAGCTATTGGTGTCTATCTGTTTCCCCCTTCATCACACTCTGGAGTTAAGGAAAGGATTGCAGCTGTATTTTACACTGTTGTGACTCCTATGTTGAACCCCTTCATATACAGCCTCAGGAACAATGATATGAAGACTGCACTCAGTAAGATTTTTGGAATTCATACATTCTCTTCTCAGGGAATTTGATCCTATATCCATATTTTGAAGTTATGCCCTGGAGAACCCATGTGTTTATGAAGCAATATCATCCCTTATCATATTTGCTTAGGTTTTAAAAAAATGACCCAGAATAATTCTCTTAAGCTTTAGATCTAACAATGTATGTGGTTGGTGTATTTCATAAAGAACTTGTCCTGTCCTATAAATGTGAATATTTCCCTGGTGTTTGTGTAGGGTGATGCTAAGCCACACAGGGGCAAGGTCAATTAGAACTTCTTTTGTTTGCTGTAATTCTAAGGTGTGAATCTTTTTTTAACCTACAATTCAACCAAATTCATTAATCTCCCATTTGCCAGATACTCTGTGAGGGAGAGGAGGTACTGATTCCATGCCTTTATGGAATTCATCTTAGAGAATTCCATATGGTATGTAGTTGCACATATATGCAATTAACTGTAACACAGGTCCAGTCATCATGATTTCTCCATAAAGCTTAATATCTATTTTATTCCATGTTCTTAACTCTCTAAATGTATTATGCCATTTAGTTCTCCAATTGTAATGATCTTGGGTTAAATACTATAATTATCACCTTTTACAGATTGAGACTATAGCTAGTAAGTGGGGAAAGAAGGATTGAAATTTATTTCTAGTCTGACTCTGGAGTCCAAACTGTTGCATGCTTTCGTATCCTGATTTCAATGCTAATGGTTGTGGCAAGAAACATGGTCACATTAAGCTAGAATGTATATGTTGATACCTACCATGTGCCAGGTACTGTGCTATGCACTATTGGTAAAATGTAAAAATAAATAAGATATTGTCCATATTGTCTATACATGGTAGAGTCATGTGTTCAAGTTAGTGTTAATCAAATCAGATGGTGATAGCTGCCATGACAAATGTTGGACCACAGAAGGAAGAAAAATAATCTGCACAACGGTGGTCAGGTAGTTTTACCCATCATATGACATTTTATTGAGCCTTAATGTGTGAGCTCACTTGAACTGGTGGAGAAAGAAAAGTGAAGATTCTACAGGGACAGGCTATTTAGAATAGAGGTCACGCAAGTTGTGGGAACCAAGCCAGCCCAACCTTGGTAATGTTTCATAGTGGTATCTCTAAATATGGGTCTTGACTTTTCTTTCCCAGTTCTGTTTCCATAACATCTCTTGCTCACTTCTACTCTTTGTAGCTTTCTGTCATTGTCAGTGCTTTTGAATTCTAGCTGCAAATTAGTATTTCCTGGAGCCTTAGAACTCTCTAGAGAAGGGACCCTCATATTTTTTATAAAAACAAAACAACACGACACAAAACAAAACAAAACAGTTGATCCTAGTGCAACCGAATTTGCGAATACCATTGTGGAACATCCTTCATGGCAGCAAAAGGACAGATAAAATAAGGTATAAAAATACTTAGTTCATTATTTACCCTATCAAGGTAAAAATCATTGAGGTATCGAGCATATTGACAGCAGCAAGAAGTTCCTGAATACTTATCCCTGGTTGAATCCTTGTATACCTTATTTATTTTTTTTATTCTTTGCTGTAATTTGCTACCTTTCCATAAAAGTCCTTCTGGACCTGCTACATACTATGTATAGTTCTATCTCTGAATAATGTTTAGTTTACTTTGACACATGATTTTCAATTATACTAACAATATTATCAGAGTAAGGGATTCATCACTTCCAAAGAGGCTGTTTATATTCTTATCTTTGGCTTCTATTCTTGTGCAAAAATGATAAGCAAGTGGATGCTGTGCCCACTGGATTTTTCCTTGCCTCCCTTCCTTAGAGTCACTCCTGGGTGGGGTTGTCTATGACAGTGTACATTCCAGGCAGTATACATCCATCCATTTTCAGCTCATTACAATGTATTATGATTTTGTCCATGAACCAGGTTCAAGTGTTTTCCACCCCAGTGACTAATGGTGTGTGTGGAGTGAAAAGAAACTGAAAAAAAGGTGGAGAACATGGGGATCTGTGCTGACCATCTCTGTTTGCTTGTGCTTTCTGGACCTGCTTGCCCCTAATCCCAAATAGAGCATTTCCCATGTATGATGGCTTGCTGCTGGACCCTTGCACCCTGTCTTAAGTCTTAAAACTGGGTGAGGGACTATGATTCTTTATTGTGAAAGCTACCATCAGTGTCTACATAGTTTTATTTATTTATTTATTTATTTATTTATTTATTTATTTATTTATTTATAATTTAAGCAATACCCTCTTTGGCTTCCCCTCTACTTCAGCCCTAAAAACAGAGCCATTTATTAACTACTTCAACAAATACCTATAGGAGATCTGGCCTTGCCATGGATTTTGATATTTGGTATTTTCATTCATATTACTTCTTATGGTTAAGTGCTGCCACCTGGACCTGTTGATACCAGGGAGCCAAGCTCCATGTTAGCATTTTCTATTCATTCTGTCCCAAGAGAAAGAGCCCCCAATCAACTTCTTAGTGATTCTGTTGTCCTCCTCACTAGTGTGTTCTTTCTTGCTTTAGTGAAAGGAGTATCTCCTGTCCTGTCTTGGGCACATAGTTGCCTGGTGTGTTCTCTGGTCTTATAAATACGTTCTAACATGGCCATATCTTTGAGATTCGGACCTCTCCCTCAGTACTTTAGCAAGGTGTACTAGCATCTACATTCCATTTGCTGTAAGTGCCATCATGTCCAAGCCTATCAATGATCCCAACAGCCTGTGAGAACTTGTTCCAGGTGTTCCTGTCTCCTGGGTCATAAGAGAGTCCTCATGCATTGTGCACTTTGACCCCACCCAGGAAAATGTTTCATAACTTTCTTGTCCAGCCATTTGTATTCCTCCACTTATGAGTGGTATGTGTTGCTAAATCCTACTCCCCTTTTGATGAATCAAGTAAATGCTCCTGTAACTGGGACTGTTATTTCATGTTGGGGCTGTGCTGAAATCTGTTCCAAGTTATTAGTCTAGAGAAAATGAGAGAGGCAGACATTCTAAAGAAAGCAACTTCCATCTTGTATATCATCTTCTTCAAGCAGAGCTTTATCAATTACCAAGTGCTGCGTAACAAAGTCTCCCCAGACTTAGTGTTTAGAGCAACAACCATTTACTTTGTTTACATTTCTTTGGGTTAACACTTCAGATTTGGCTCATCTGGGTAATACTTTTAGTGGTTTTGGGTAGGCTCACTAATGTGTCTGTAGTCAGCAGCCCATCAACTGGGCGAGGCAACTTCAGGAGATTGGCAGCTAGTCGTAGTGAGTGAATTTCCGGTACAGGAAAAATAGCCTCCAGCTTTAAAAAGATATTGGAGATATGTCTCAGTAATAAGGCTATCTCATGGCTCTGGACCACCTTCTCCTTAAATGAGGTATGCTCCTGCAATTCTCTGCTACTACCCATGCATTCTAGTGATGCCAACTAGGGTTACAATACCAGCAGCAAATCCCTGACTTTTCCTGCTACCTGAAGTCTAGCCAGATATTGATATCACCATCCTTCTTGCCTTCTAGTGTTTGAAGATCAGTTGAATCATAAGCATACACTGACCAATGAACTAATGGCCAGAGACCATTTTAGGTGGCAGTACCCAGTCTGCATACATTGTAAAGTTGACTACATCAGGAAATGATTGGACATCCCAAGATTGGGAACATTACATCCCCATCTCAACTCACCTACAGAGCTATAGCTTCTCATTTTCCTTTCTTTACATAAATTTATACCTTTCTGTATTCTGTTCCTCCTGCCTTGAAAAACTTCTCTTTTCTGTTTTGCAATGACATACGCATACTTTAAGACCCATCACAAATGTTACGTCCTCAGTGAAGTCCTCTAGATTCACCTATCCAGAGGGAGAAGAGAAAATTGCATTTGAGCTGTGTTTTAAGCAGAACTTGAAGATTGTAGCATATGTGTCAAGCACTGTGCTAAGCAGTTTACATGTGTTATCTTTTTAATTTCTCACAACAGCCTTAGATGATAGTTACTATAGTTACTATTACTACTCACTTGTTTATGTTTGGAAACTGAGACAGAGGGGCGTTGGTAACCATCTAGAAGACATACAAGCAGTGAATAGTGGAACTGATACATAAACCAGGTATTTCTGATTCTAGTGTAAGTCTTATTTTCACTTAAAAATTATTTTAAAAATCTGAATTTGTCAGTGGGATCTCAGAGTTCCAATTATGCATGGATGGAGTGCATTGAAGTTTCCAAAATTTCTCCTGTGGATTACTGAAAAATCTTTATCCCCTTGTGAGGATAAATCCTTAGCAGCATCCTTAAGGGAGATACAATAATAAAACTGATATATTTTAAAATAGATCTGAACATAAATTGTTGGCACTGTGCAGAAGAATAATGGCCCCATAAAAGAAACTCGGTGACAGCCCCACATAATGTGGTCCAAGTACCCTTCTCTCTGATCATGTGGCTTTATTCACAGATTATTTCAGAATATCTAACTAGAGACTTATGCTCCAGCAGGGGGTGTGCTCCCTTTGGCGAAGTATCAGGATCTCTGAGAGTGTTCATTCTTCCATCCTAGTTTCTGATTTGCCTTGCCCCAACCTCAAGTCATTTGCTAGTATAGAGAGAAGTTGTTGATTGGAACTGTGTATGTGAATGATGTGAGGGAAGCAAGAAAAGAAAGCAAACTAGTAATTGAGAGAAATATGTGGATTTCATGTCCATTTAGCCATCATGTAACCATTAAGATATGCATTTTGGAATCAGATATCTGGGTTCAAATTCTGGCTCTGCCATATATTAGCTGTGTAACTTCAGATAAGTAATTTAACTTAACCCCCCCACACACACACACACACTGTTTTTGAGCCTTTGTTTTATTTTCTGTATAGTGCAAATATTTACCTCAAGGGAATATGTTGAATATTATTAAAAGTAATAAAAATCTAAGCATAAGACCCAGAATGAGAAAATTTACATATTTTTTCTCCTAATTCTTCCAGAAACACTGCATGATAGAGAATATATTTTAAATTATTTTTTATTTTAGTGTAGTTAACATGATAGAGAATATTTAATTACGTCCTTTTATGAGCAGGCAAACTGTGGCTCACTGAGGTTACTTAATTTGCCATAGGTTGAAAAATTAGCAAGAGGCCGATGCAGGATTTGGATAACTCTGTAAGTTGATCTCCCCTGCATTCCCAGAATGACATCCTTGGCCTCATGGAGATCGCAGTGCCCTTCCGCTCAGGAGTCTCCCCAAGGCACTCTTCATGTCTTTGTTTCTCAGGCTATAGATGAATGGGTTCAGCATGGGGGTCACCACAGCATACATCACTGCTGCAACCCTGTCCTTGCTGGCTGAATCAGCAGAGGAGGGAATGAAGTACACCCCAATAGCAGACACATAGAACAAGCAAACTGCTGAGAGGTGAGAGCCACAGGTGGAGAAGGCCTTCCACTTCCCACTAGCTGATGGGACTCTCACAATAGCAGCCACAATGCGGACATAAGAGATGATAATTAGCAAGGGGATCAAGATGGTCAATGCCCCTCCCCAGTACATCAACACACACTGGTTGGCGTAAGTATTGGAACAAGAGAGCTTCATCAGGGGGAGAAGTTCACAAAAGAAGTGGGGAATGATGTTGTCAGTGCAGAAGGATAACTGAGCCAGGAGAATGGTGTGGGTCAGAGAGTATGACTGAGTGAGGGTTAGGGACATGACCAACAGCGCAGTACAATATCTGGGAGTCATGACCAAGGTGTAGCGAAGGGGATGACAGATAGCCACAAGCCGGTCATATGCCATCACTGCCAGGAGGAAAACATCTAGACCGATGGACCATAGGAAGAAGTAGATCTGAGATAGGCATCCAGCATAGGTGATGGTATTCCTATGGGCCTGGATGTTCACCAGCATCCTGGGGACTGTGGTAGATGCTAAACACAGATCAGTGAGGGAGAAGTTGGCCAGGAAGAAGTACATGGGTGTGTGGAGGTATGGATCAGAGACAATGGCCAATATGATGACAGTGTTCCCCAGCACAGTGAGCAGGTACATGCTCAGGAAAATGCCAAAAACGAGAGGCTGCTGTTCCTGCTGCTCACACAGGCCCAGGAGGAGGAATTCAGAAGCACTCAATGTGTGGTTTCCTGGTTTCATGTTGCTGGTGTAACTAAGGAGAAAATGGAGGATGACACTTCAGAAACTTTTCCTGCCCTGAGATTGTCTAGGTGGAAACAAAGACATAAATAAAGATGGAATCAGAATATTAATAGACATGCAGTACCTCACTGAAATCCAAAAGAGCTCTATGAGATAGTCATGGTTAGGCCCATTTTATTGATTAAGAAATTGAGTCACCTAGAAAAAGATGGAGGTTTAAAGTTTAAATCTGGTAATTCTGACTTTAGAGTCTGTGATCAAAGCAATCCTAAAATTTGTATGGAACCCAAAAGACCATAAGTAGACAAAACAATGTCAAAAAAGAAAACCAAAGCTGGAAGCATCACAATTCCAGACTTTAAGCTGTATTACAAAGCTGTAATCATCAAAGACAGTATGGTACTGGCGCACACACACACACACACACACACACACACACATAGATCAATGGAGTAGGACAGAGAACCCAGAATGGATCCACGAATATCTGGCCAACTAATATTTGACAAAGCAGGAAAGAGTATCCAATGGGAAAAAAGGCAGTCTTTTCAGCAGATGATGTTGGAAAAACTGGACAGTGACATGCAGAAGAATGAAATTGGACCACTTATTTACACCATACACAAAAGTTAATTCAAAATGGATGAAAGACCTAAATATGAGAGAGGAAACCATCAAAATCCTATGGGAGAAAACAGGTAGCAGCCTCTTTGATCTCAGCCACAGCAACTTCTTCCTTGACATGTCTCCAGAGGCAAGGGAAAAAAAAAGCAAAAATGAACTATCCTCATCACGATAAAAAGCTTCTGCACAGTGAAGGAAAACAACAAAGCTAAAAGGCAACCAACAGAATGGGAGAAGATATTTGCAAATGACATATCCGATAAAGGGTCAATATCCAAAATCTATAAAGAACTAAGAGACTCTTAAATACAGAGAACAAATTGAGGGCAGGTGGGTGAAGGAATGGGTCAAACGGGTGATGGATATTAAGGAGGGCACTTTTGGGAAGGTGCACTGGCTATCATATGTAAGAGATGAATCACTGGGTAGTATTTCTGAAGCCAAGACTACACTGTATTTAACTAACTTGAATTTAAGTTTAAAAATAATAAGAATAAAAATAAATAATAAAAATAAAAAATATCATTGCTTCACTGGAAAAAAAAAGAACTTACCAAACTCAACACTCAAAAACCAAATAATCCACTTAAGAAATGGGCAGAAGACACGAATAGACCCTTTTCCATAGAAGACATTCAGATGGCTAACAGACACGTGAAAAGATGCTCTACATCGCTCATCATTGGGGAAATACAAATCAAAACCATAACGAGATACCACCTTGTACCTGTCAGAATGGCTAAAATTAACAACTCAGGAAAGGACAGATGTTGATGAGGATGTGGAGAAAGGGGAATCCTTTTGCACTGCTGCTGGGAATGCAAACTGGTGTGGCCACTCTAGAAAACAATATGGAGTTTCCTCAAAAAATTTAAAATAGAACTACACTACAACCCAGCAATTACACTGCCAGGAATGTATCCAAAGAATACAAAACTGCTGATTCAAAGGGGCACATGCACCCCAATGTTTGTAGCAGTGCTATCAATAATAGCCAAATTATGGAAAGAGCCCAAAATGTCCATCGACTAATGAATGGATCCAGAAGATGTGGTATGTGTATATACAATGGAATACTACTAGATGATCAAAAAGAATGAAATCTTGCCATTTGCAACAACATGGATGGAACTATAGGGTATTATGCTTAGTAAAATAAGTCAGAGAAAGACAGATATCATATAATTTCACATATGTGGAATTTGAGAACACAACAGATGAACATAGGGAAAGAGAAGGGAAAATAACATAAAAACGGGGTGGGGGGCAAACCATAAGAGACTCAATACAGAGAGCAAACTGAGGGTTGCTGGAGGGGAGGTAGGTGATGGGCATTAAATGGGTGATGGGCATTAAGGAGAGCACTTTTCCAGATGAGCACTGAATGTCATATGTAAGAGATGAATCACTGAGTTCTACTCCTGAAGCCAAGACAACACTGTACGTTAACTAACTTGAATTTAATTTATAAAAAAAAACCAACAACACAAAAAAAACCTCTTTACCAGTCTGCCTTTGATAAGGCACCCAGGACTGACTAATTTATTCATTCCACATTCAACAAGTACTTACTATGTGTCAGTCCCTGCTCTCAAGTACCAGAAAAACAATGGTAAGGAATCCAGCAGGGTTCCTGCCCTCTTGTAGTTAGTATTCTAGTCAGAGGAGCCATGTAACAAACACTTAAGTAAACAAGAAAATAGGTGTTGGGGCGCCTGGGTGGCTCAGTCGGTTTCAGCGTCATCTTCAGCTCAGGTCATGATCTCGCGGTTTGTGAGTGCGAGCCCCGCGTCAGGCTGTGTGCTGACAGCTCAGAACCTGGAGTCTGCTTAGGATTCTGTGTCTCCCGCTCTCTCTGTCCCTCCCCTGCTCATGCTCTGTCTCTCTCTGTCTCTCCATAATAAATAAATGTTAAAAATTAAAAAAAAAAAGAAAATAGGTGTTAAAGTGAAAACAAAATGTAGCTGTAGCAATGACTAGCAGATCCCTTTAAGTTTCATGGTCAACAAAAGACTCAAGGAGGAATGGATAAGAAAGTCCCGGCCAAGTGAAGAATTGGGGGAAGTGTATTTCCGATAAGAAACAATAAGTGCAAACGTGGGAGGAGCACATGTATTTGGGGAAGCAGGAAGAAGGCAAGTGGGGTCAAGTGTAGTGAGCAAAGGCGAGTGGCAGGAGAGGTGGGCACGATCAGGAATGACCAGAGAGTGCGGATTCTCAGAACCATCAGAGAGCCATGGGCATGGGGGGTGTTTAAGCAGCAGAAGCCATAATCTGACCTACAATATGGAAAGAGTACTCCACTGCTGTGGAGAAGATTGTAGGGGCCAGAATGCCAATGAGGAGACCTGTAAGGAAACACATGAGGGACCCAGAAAAGTAGCTGGGGAAATAGAGTGAAGTGGACGGATTTGGGCTCCACTTTAGAAAGTTTAGGGGACTTTTCTCAAGGAACCACAAGTGATGGATCTGATGTGTAGCAAAAGGCTTTTTACTTCTCTGGCTGCACCTGTACCCTAGAAGTACAAATAGTAAAAGTATCTAAAATGAACAGAAAAGAATGAAGGTGATTTCTTTTACCCTCAGGGGCTATTTAAAAACTGTACAGCTAGAAGAATCAGAGAAATGATCTCTAAAATATTTCTTAAATTAGGCAGAATCCCTGTAATGTCCTGGAAACATCAGAAAACTAGGAGGGAGGTGCCAGAGATGTGGCTAACTCTGTTATTCCCAGAAGGGGAGAGAATGAAAAAGGCAAAGGCTTTCAGGGCCCGTTCAAAAATCATAGGTATAAAAGCTATTTATGATATGTTTACTGTGTGCCAATGACTTCTATCATTTAATCTATACCACCCATGTACGGAATATGTTTACCTTACATTTTCAGATCAGAAAGGCTAACTGACCAGCCTAAGATCATATAGCTAGTAAGAGGACAAGTCAATATTCAAACCAAGATCTCTTTTCTGCCAAACCTGGAAGTCAGTCCATTATACAACTCTGCTTCCTAAGATAGGAAGATCTTTACTTTCTCAAGGGCACTACAGATATTTGTCAACTTTGGGAGTACTTTGGGTTTTCCCACTACTTTGGGAGTGTAACCATGTGGAGTAGACTCATCCTTTAGAATGCCTCTACAGTGGGTCTAGGGAGCCATGTTTGCAATATTTCATCTATTCAAATACCTACTGGTTGCCTACCTTATGCCAGAAATGCCTGTGGGCACTGGATATTTAAGTTAATCAGAACAGGCACAGTCCCTGGCCTTGCAGGCTAATTGGAGAGACTGACAATAAATAATTAAACAAGTGAATATGTAGTTAGAAACTCTGATTAGTACTGAAAAGGAGAAGTGTGGTAATATCACTGAGAAAGTATAATTGGAGGACCTAATTTAGATAAGAGGTCAGGGAGAATTTCTTTAAGAAAGTTAAGTATAATTGGGGACCTGAACTAGTAATGAGCTCTATCAGGGGCAGAAGAAAGAACAGGGGGATAGTAAACCTCCTAGCACATGTGAAAGTCCAAAGGTGGTAAAGGGCCTGAGTGTGGGAGAACCCATGTGGCAGGAGAAGAGTGAGCAAGCAGAGTTACATAATACATGTCCCAGGCTCTCTGGCCACAGATGATGGAACCATGGAGTCCCCTGAATCAAGCGGAGTCAATCGAGTTGTCTTTTCAAAAACTTGGAGTTAGTGGTATAGAGTTTAGCCAGTTAGTTTGGGATCTGAAGACATAAATACATACAGAAATTGAAGTTCCTGTAGAGTTAGGAAAAGCAGCAGCATCCTGGCCACCACACCGTATGCAAACAAACCTTTGTTACAGTGGACCAGAAATGGAGATGGATCTGCAGAGGGAACATTGGAACAAACTTGGAGAAAAGAGCAGTCAGGAGGCATAGCATTTCAGAAAGACATAGAGTAGCTGCCTCCCGATTTTCTCGTGCAATTCATTCTCTAGAGTCTTTTTCCCCATAACAGGGGGCAGAATGACTCAGCGCTTAAGAGTATGGATCTGGGTGTAAAAAACTACCTGGGTCATCTCTTAGTTATGGGTAAATTACAAAACGTCTCAGTGATCACAATAGTATGAAGAATTAATGAGAATTGGCTTATCTGCGACACACTGTGCTAAAATGACTTTACTTACCTCACTGCGTTTTCACTATCTTATAAGATGAATTCTCTGTTTTTCAGATAAGGAAACTGAGGTGAAGGAATTTGTCCCAAATGAAGCAGCTGGTAAGTAGTAAAACCCAGACTTGAACTCTGGTCTGTCTGATTCATCACTTACCCAAGCGATCTCAACCAATCTCACACATTATTGAACAGCGGGGTTCTGTGTCCAAAACACTTTCTCCTTGGACAATGCAAAGTCGCATCACAGCCCCATCTGGAGACTCAGCCTGTACCCCTTATGGAGTGGAAAGGAAATCTAGTGTGGTGGGTAACTGCAGGGTAGATTTGTGGAGTCTCAATTAATGGAACTGAGAGGGCCTGAGGGGGCCCATGGTGGGAATATTTATCAGATTTGGAGGCTCCAGCATTCTCATTAGTGGGAACAGAGGACTAATTATCTCTGAATCCCGAAGGGGAGAAGGTGCATCGCTGCTTTCAAGTGGGATTCCTGTTCTACCTGCACACCCTTAGAGGGTGTTCCCCCATCCATCTACTTGAGAGGCACTGCTCTGGGCTTGCTACTGTCACCCCAGTCACTGCAATCTGTAACACAGAAGGAAGCTTGGGTAAAAGGTGCAGGCATCTGTTTTTTCATCCCAACTTGAGATCGTCTTGGCCCAAGTATCATGGCCAGTATTCTGACCCTCCTGTGTCTTATTCTCCTCATAAAGTGCAACTAAGGTGTCTTTTGTAGAGCAGAAATTGATAAATTGAGAAATTGATAATGTAGGCCAATTTTTCAGTTTGCAATGATTTATTTCATTTACCGTTTGTGAGCTACATCAACGTTTAGTGTGTATTTGGTTTATTCTGATTTTGTTGAGAATTCCACTATGTGATTATACTGCCATTTTTAAACAATTATAATGTAGATGGGCAATTAGGTTTTTTGTAGTTTGAGACTATTATGAATAGAGCTGCCATGGATATCTTGTAAATATCTTATAAATAAGCATATACATGCAGTTTGCTGGAGTATGTACATAGGAATGGAAATGCTGTGTCACGGGGCGTACATTTATAGGTAATACCTAATGGCACTCCAGGGGTTTATACTAATATAAACCTCCATTTGTAGCACAAGGTTTTAGTTGCTCTAGTAAGACCCAGATTGCTAGTCTTTTGAGTGTTAGCAGTGCTGATGGGTGTGTAATAGTACCTTATTGTGGTTTTAATTTGTATTTGATATTAACTTAATTTGAGCATCTTTTAACATTTTTTTAATGTTTATATTTGAGAGAGAGATACAGAGACAGAGAGTGAAGGGGGAGGGCAGAGAGAGGGAGACAAGAATCTGAAACAGTTCCAGGCTCTGAGCTGCCAGCACAGAGCCGGACACAGGACTCAAACTCACAAACTGAGAAACCGTGACCTGAGCCAAAGTTGGACACTCAACCGACTGAGCCACCCAGGGGCCCCAAACACCTTTTAATATGGGCATTTTTCATTTGGGTATCTTCTTGTGTGAAGTAGCTAGTTAAATCTTGTGCTTATTTTTATACTGCATTTTTTTTCTTTTTTCTTATCATATTGAAGAACCTTTCATATATTCTGAATTTGACTTATCTGGTGAAGATAGATGGATATATGGATTGATAGATCGACTGATCGATCGATTGATCAATCGATAATCTCTGCGTTGCCTTTACATTTTCCAAATGGTATAAATAATATATTTTGATGAATAACAAATCATAAATTTAATGTAGTTCAGTTAATCTATTTGTTCCTTTATGATGAGTACTTTTTGTGTTTTGTTGTAATCTGGCCAAATATATAGAGATACTCTCCATGTTATTTCCAAACAGCTTTTTTTTTTTTTTTTTTACCTTTTATAGTTAGATCTATCATCCTTCCGGAAGTAATTTTTTTTATTACCATGAGTTATTCTTCATCTTTCTTCTGTAGAGATATTCAGTTACTTTGGCACCATTTGTTGGATGGGCCATCCTTTCTTCACTGCATATCACTGTCACTCACTGCAGGATCACCCTTGCCCCATACACGTGTATACATGGATAGCCATGCATACAGATCCCTGTATGAAGTTTTCCTTTCTCTCAGGTAAGTACTTGCAAGTGGAATTGTTGGGTCAAGTGTATGTTTAAACTTTATGAGAAGCTGCCCAACCGTTTCCCCACAGGGCTCTGCACTCTGCATTACTACCAACAATGTATGAGAAAATTCTACTTTCTAACATCCTTAGTACCACGGGGTGTGGTGAATCCTTTGAATTTTAGCCATTTTAGTGAGTTCATCATAGTATCTTCTTGTGCCTTTCATTTCCTGTTATCTAAAGACTAACGATGTTGAGTTTCTTTACACAAGCTGATTTGCTATGTATCGCCTTTGGTGAAATATCTTTTCAAGTCTTTTGTGTGTGCTTTTTTAAAATAATTGGGTTGCTTGTCCTCTGTATGTATTCTGGATTCAAGTCGTTATTAGAAATATGTTCTGCAAATATTTTCTGCCAGTCTGAGGCTTGCGGGTTTTTAATTATATTTTATAAAGAGTCTCTTTTAACGTTTATTTATTTTTGAGACAGAGAGAGACAGAGCATGAACAGGGGAGGGGCAGAGAGAGAAGGAGACACAAAATCTGAAACAGGCTCCAGGCTCCGAGCTGTCAGCACAGAGCCCAACGCGGGGCTCGAACTCACGGACCGTGAGATCATGACCTGAGCCGAAGTCGGACGCTTAACCGACCGAGCCACCCAGGCGCCCCTATAAAGAGTCTCTTTTAAAGAGCAAATACATTTTATTTTTAAGAAATCTACATTATAAATTTTTCTAGACTTCTGTGTCCCACCTAAGAAACTTTTGCCTACCCCATGTTTACCAGGATTTTGTTCAGTGTTTTCTTCTAAAGGTTTTATAGTTATAGTTCTTACACATTTGACCCATTTCAGGCTCTGTTTTGTATACGGTACAACATAAGAGTCTTTGTTCATTTAATATATATTGAAATACATATAAAGATAGGTAGGTAGGTAGATAGATAATGAATGATGCTGGCACAATTTGTGGAAACAATATCTTTTCTACATTGAGTTATGTTGGCACATTTGTAAAATATTAATTAATCATATACATATTGGTCTATTTCAGGATTATTCACTCTGTTCGTTGATCTATATTCCTATTTTCATGCAATTATTATTTTCATTGCTATGGATTTATAAAAAGTGTTGAAATTAGACAGCGTAAGTCTGCCAGGTTTCTCATTTTTAAATTGTTTTGGCTATTCTGATTTCTTTTTATTTCTATATAAAATTAAGCATTAGCTTCTAAAAGTAGTCTGCTTTAGTAGTCAATGTGCTTTAACCACATTGAATCTATAGATCATTTTGGGAGGAAACCTGCCACCATAACAATACTGAGTCATTCAGTCCATGTGCATGGTACATCTCTATGTATTTGAGTCTGCTTTAATTTTACTCATGAACGTTTTGGAGTTTTTAATGTACTAGTATACACGTATTTTGTTAAGATCATCTGTATATATTTCTTAATTTTTGTACAGTTATAAACTGTGTTATTGTATCCCTAGCATTCAGTCCTTATTTCCCCTTTCTCCTAGCCCTTAGAAACCACCCACCTACCTTCTCTCTCTGGATTTTCCTATTCTGGACATTTCATATAAATGGACTGATATAATATGAAGCCCTTTTTGATTGGCTTGAATTTTGCTTAATATTTTCAAGATCTGTTCATTTTGCAGCATGAATTGGTACTTCATTCCTTTTTATTGCTGAATAATATTCCATTATATGGATCTACCACTTTTGTTTATCCACTCATCCGTTGATGGACATTTGACTTGTTTGCACTTTTTGGCTGTTGTGAATAATGCTGCTATGAACACGAATGTACAAGTTTTTGTGTGGACATGTGTTCGGTTCTTTTGTATATATACTTCAGAGTGGGATTGCTGGATCATACAGCAAAGTTATGCTTAATTTCAGAGAAACTGAAAACTAGTTCCCAAAGTGCCTGTACCATTTCACCTTCCTACTGGCAGTTATCCCACGAGTTTATCCCACCAGTTTATCCCACCAGTTTATTCACATTCTCATCAACACTTGCTATTGTCTGTTGTTGTTGTTGCTGTTGTTTTATTTTAGTCGTCTTAGTGGATGTAGAGTGAAATCTCTCTGTGGTTTTGAATTGTATTTCTCTAATGACTAATGATGTTGAGCATCTTTTCATATACTTTTATGACATACTTAAATCAGCACACTCAGAGCATGGTCATTAGCTTGGCCATTGAAACATTTACCCCTTTTCTGAGAATTCCTTTTCCATAATTCTTGTGAGTGCTCTTGGCATTCTATGATCTTCAGCATTAATCTATATTCCCTGAAAGATCCAGACCATACAAAATATTTTAGTACTGTTGTTCCTCTGCCTTGACAATATGGGAACTTAAATTACTGTGAATCAGGCATATCAATTTGGGAAAAGAAAAAAGTTATCATTCAATGGTTTTATTAGTAAGTGTTTGAGAAATGATCAATTGGCACTCTCCATCCATTCTGACTTTGTTCTGCTGTACCTTCCTACACTTGAAAAGCTGGAAAGAAGAAAAGAATACTTTCCCCAGACTCCTTTGTGAGTCAGGTCCTGGATATGAATTAGGTTCTATTGAATAGATGTACTTTTGTGAAATTTTGAATAGTGAAATGAGATGAAGTGCATTTGGGGTTTTTGTTTTTGTTTATTTTTGCCTTTTCTACTGTCAGATGTATTAATGGAGCATTTTTTCCGCAGTAGAATTTTGGCGTCCAATCAGCAGGTACATAGATGCTGACAGGCAGTTGCATTGAGAATAGCAGTTGGATTCCACTTTTCTGGGTCCAGTCATCAGTTTAGGGGGAATAAACATGTATTTTTTATGTTAATCCCTGATATCTGGGTTGTAGCTGCATGGATATGCTCCTGAATTCATAGTTCCAATGGCGACCTTCTGATTCCCCACCTTCCTGATGACATAAGAGGTAGAAGTACTCCATGTTGGTCTCATTATTCTTGTCCTCACATTTATTCCTAGTGACTCATTCTAGAGCCTGTGATTCTATGACACTGTAAATGACTTTGTAAGGACCCAATTCCTTGAATTAACTTAATTTTTGCTTAAAATACCAATGGTGGTTTCTTTTGCCTACCCGGAACGTTGATGAATAAAATAGATAAAGAAATGTTGACTTAACCCTAGGATAATTGTGATGTCAGGCCCCTGATGCTTATGTGGATAGACAGAAAACCCTTTCAGTCTCAAATGAAAAATGACATCATAACTGATTTTTAAGACAGATGAACCTTTTCTTCTATTTTTTAAAATACTTAATTTTCTTTAAAAAAGCCTCTGTCTCTCTCCCTTGTAGCAGAATACAGATGGTTGTTGATTCAACTTAATGAATTTTCAACTGTATAATAGTGCAAAAGTGATATGCATTCAGTACAAACAGTACTTTGAATTTTGATCTTTTCCTGAGCTAGCAATATGTGGCACATATCATGATGCTCTCTTGGGATGCCGGCAGCAACAGCAACAGCGTCCAGTCAGCCATGTGATCAGGGGGGTAAACAAGCAATACACTTGCAACCATTCTGTCCCATACACCCATCTCCGTTGTCACTTTCCATATGGTATTCAATAAAGTGCATGAGTTATCCAACAGTTATAAAATAGACTTTGTGTTAGATGATTTTGTGCACCTGTAGGCTAATGTAAGCATCCTGAGCACACGTAAGGTAGGCTGGGCTAAGCTGTGATGTTCAGTAGGTGAGGTGTATGAAATGCATTCTCACTTCAGGATATTGTCAACTTATGGTGGGTTCATCAGGACATATTCCATTGTGAGTCAAGGAAGATCTGTATATAATAACCTCATCTAGCATCTCTTTGTGGAAAACAGAGTTTTCTAGAAATTCTCTCTTAAACAAGAGAAATATTAATTTTATTTCCACAGCAAACTCCAGACAACCAGAGTATACATATTGGCCAAAAAGAATTGATATAAAATTTTAAAGATATTTCTATTTATGTTTATCGAAGTAAGATTTTACCATGGAAAATACAAGTGGAAAGTGGATATGGAAGAGAGACAAGAACAATCATACATAATTCCATCACCCTGGGATAGTACCTTTTAATATTTTGGTATATTCAAGTTTTTTTAGACAAGTATTATGAATAATGAATTCATAATGAGTTCAGTATAGTGATGTGTTATCAAATATTGGAAAGCTCACACACTACTCCATCATATCAACATAGCATAATTAGCCACAATGACTAAAATTTGAGAGCTTTCTGTTTCTCTTATGAGTAATATCTTTATATCAAAGTTATTACTGACGAATGGATAAAGAAGATGTGGTTTATATATACAATGGAGTACTACTTGGCAATGGGAAAGAATGAAATCTGGCCATTTGCAACAGTGTGGATGGAACTGGAGGGTATTATGCTAAGTGAAATAAGTCAGTCAGAGAAAGACAGATACCATATGTTTTCACTCATATGTGGGTCTTCAGAAACTTAACAGAAGACGACAGGGGAGGGGAAGGGGGAAAAAAAGTTACAGAGAGGGAGGGAGGCAAACCATAAGAGACTCTTGGATACTGAGAGCAAAGTTATAAATAATATTGATTTACTATTTCCTTGATCAAACTCCTGGAAGTGAAAGAGTAGGTCATAAGGTACAAAATTTTTTTAAATGTTTTATTTATTTTTGAGACAGAGAGAGACAGAGCATGAGCAGGGGAGGGCAGAGAGAGAGGGAGGCACAGAATCCAAAGCAGGCTCCAGGCTCTGAGCTGTTAGCACAGAGCCTGACACGGGGCTTGAACTCACAGACTGTGAGATCATGACCTGAGCTGAAGTCAGATGCTTAACTTACTGAGCCACCCAGGTGCCCTGGTACAAATATTTTTTATGCTCTAAATATATATTATCAACTTATTTCCTGGAAGTCTATACCAATTTGTATTCCAATTACCAGTAGCATTTCAGAATATCTCCTTCACCTGCTTTTACACAGCATCAATTATTGTCATTAAAACAACACAATTATAATATCTAACAGTATTTTACAATATAAATTTGGGATGACGTTATTTCTAAAATTTTTACATTGTGATTCTGTACTATGTAAAGGACTATTTCCATTCTCAGAATTTTATTAGTTGTAATTAGCTATCTATATCCCACAGGATATATAGTGGGATTCTTAGATATGACATAAAGTCTCTAAATTTTTGTATACAAAAGAAATACTTTACCTAATTAAAATATATTAAAGTTTGAATATAGGTTTTAAAATGACAAATAAAGCAAATATACCTTCTGAAAAAAAAGTAAAGCACCAGTGACTTTGTAATTTATGGAGTCTTTACTTACAATACTTATGCTGTTCTTTACCAAGTCATTACCCCTGCCTAAACAATATTCTGGTTATTTTCTGAGTCTTATAAGGGGCAAATATAGTTGAGAACATGAGACTAGGAGAAACAGATAAGTTATAACCATATATATTCATCTATATACCTGCACCTAAAATTTCTGGACTCAGAAATATCTCCAGAAATATCCTATCCATTTGAGTCCATTTGGTTTAAGAAGATCACCTTCAAAAGTGTAAATGGTCCTGTGGAAGAGTGAACCTTACTCGCCAATTGAGTGCATGTCTTTTAAGAGATATAATGATATTTGGTTTAACCCTCCAGGAATGGGAGTTTGATTGCTAGGATAGCCTATTAATACAGGGCAGAGAACAGACTGAATAGATAGTAAACAGTATGGTGTATTTGGGTGCCTGGAAGGCAGAGGTGGTGATATTACAGGTAAGAAATTGGCTCAGAAAAAAAGGGATATTACCAACAAACACAAAGGTTGATTTAAAAAAAATTTTTTTTAATGTTTATTCACTCTTGAGAGAGACAGAGACAGAATGTGAGTGTGTCAGGGGCAGAGAGAGAGAGGGAGACACAGAATCAGAAGCAGGCCCCAGGCTCCAAGCTGTCAGCACAGAGCCTGACGCGGGGCTGGAACTCACCAGCTGTGAGATCATGACCTGAGCCGAAGTTGGACACTCAACCGACTGAGCCACCCAGGTGCCCCAAAGGTTGATTTTTTAAACCTCTGCTTTCCTACTAGAAATTGCAGTAGTAGATTGCTGTGGTCAGGGCACGTAACCTACTTCAAGGCCAGGATGGTCTGGTCTGGTTTCCCTGGTTGTCATGTTATTTCCACCTCTTCTATCTAAGAAGAAGGGATGGAGAGAAGGGAGGATGGTCAAAGGGAAACGCACACAGGTGCAATCTTCTTCTTGTATAATCGTCTTCCTTTCAAAGCAAGATCTGTTGTAGAAGACATCAAAAAGTCACACCCTCCTTTTTAAAAAACTTGATCAAGGATGAACTGGACTTTGAGTCTTTGGAGAGCCCTGTTTTTAGGTGCTTCTTTATCTCTCTGGGGTGACTTTCTAATCATTGTAATATTTTTTTTTGCCAACTCTCAAATTTCATTCCTAGTTCTAAAAATGCCCTCATTTGAAACATGTGGATATAAAAAAAAAATAGTAACCTGTAACCCCACTGCAAAAATATAACCTCTGTTAAGCTTGTGACTTCTCAGAACACCCATTTCCACCAGACTACCTTTCCTCAAATTATTGCTCTAAAATTTCCAGCACACATGATTTATAGTTTTGTGTTTGCATTTTGGATATTTTATTAAAGAACCCAGAAAATAAAGTGGATACTTTAGTACAAAGTTGGCACACAGTAGGAATACATAAATATTGACTCTGTTTCACCAGCCATTACAATAACAGAAAGGAGTGTTCTTGAGTTAAAGAAATGAAATATTAAGGAAATACCATAAAATATATATTAATTTAATTCTTCATCTCCTATGACAATCCTTCAATATTTATCATGATGTCCACAATGTGGTATAGTAGAAAGAGGATGAGTATTAGAATCAAACTTACCTGGTTTGGGGAAGTTATTTACATTCTGAGTCATACTTTTCACAACCCTGCCTCAAAGAACTGATGTGAAGAACAATGAGGAACCTTGTAAATACTCAATACATGTTTGTATTCTCATACCTTCACCCTGTGCCATAGTACCCAAGAGTAGGGGTACTTGAATCCAGAGCGTATGTCATATACTTTAGTTCACTCTGGCTAATACTCTGGTTTTAGAGATGAGAAGGATGAATGGTGTCTTGCCTTCCCTTAGCACTGAGATCCAGAGAGAGCCTGAGACAGAACATCTCATTCTAAAGCCAAATAAATGAGTGAGAATCTCCTTTTTGTTGTGCCCCTAACCCGGAGTTACCTGATAACCTTCCCTTAAAAATCAGTCTGAGAGTGGTGAAATTACCAAAATGATGGAGGGCAGTGTTGCTCAGGATACCAGGACCAGGCATCACCGTCATGGTGGGAGGAATGTTTTTCAATTGCCAAATAGTTTACACAAGGCCTCCTTCATGTCTCTGTTCCTCAAGCTATAGATGAATGGATTTAGCATGGGGATAATCACCATAGAGAATGGCATCCCTGCTTTGACTCTCTGCAGAGTGAGTTGATGGAGGAAATAAATAAACACCCATAAGAGATCCATAGAACAGCAGAACCACTGTGAGGTGAGAACCACAGGTAGAGAAGGCTTTCTAGCACCCTCCAGGAGATGAGATGCCAAACATAGCCCAGGAAATGTGGACATAGGAGAGGACAATCAGCATGAGGGGAACCGTGAGGAACATCAGGCCCATGGTGATGATCATCAGCTCATTAATGTGGGTATCTGAGCAGGCAAGCTTCAGTAGAGCACTAGGATCACAGAGGGATGGCTTTGTGGGCACAGAAGGCCACACGGGTCAGAGGCAGTGTGTTCACCAGGGCAGGGCAGTTGGTTAGCACCCAGCACATGGGCAGTTGGTTAGCACCCAGCATTAGTGCACAAAGTTGGGGACTCATAGCTGTGCTGTAATGGAGTAGCTGACAGTAGACCACATAGTGGTCATATGCCATCACAGCCAGAAGGCAGTTGTCGAGGCCACCAAACACAAGGAGGAGATACAGCTGTGCAAGGCAACCAGAATGGGAGATGGTCCAATTCTGGGTATGAATGTTGGCCAGCATTTTGGGTATTGAAGCAGAGGTGAAACAGACATCAGTTAATGATAAGTTTGCCAGGAAGAAGTACATGGGAGTATGAAGGTGTGGGTCAGAGCTGATGACCAGGATGATGAGCAGGTTCCCTGTCATGGTGAACAGGTACACGCCCAGAAAAACGCCAAATAGGAAAGGTTGCTCCCCTGGCTGCTCAGAGAGTCCTAGAAGGAAGAAGTCTGAAATAGCAGTTTGGTTCACTCTGCTTGGTTTTCCCATCCCTGTAGTTCTTGTTATCTGTTCAGATATTCCCTCCGTTAGTATTTAATTATTAGATCAACCACAGATGTATCTGTGTAGCCAGAACTGTATTGGGGAAAAAAGGAGAATAAATGGACCTTGACAATGAGAATCTTGGATCTCATTGGACATGTAGGAAAATACCCACAGGACATAGAAACAGGCAAGATAATATCCATACAAATGCAGATTGTGCTTTTGGTTTAAATGGGGTCCAGGGAAGATATCAGTTTGACTAGAGAAGTCAGTGTAGGCTATTGGAGGAGCTAAGAATTGAGCATATCCTTGAAGGCATGATTGGAAAAGTCATTAATGTTTAGTGATTGATAATTTCCTTTGATGCCTCTCCCCCAACACACACACACACACACACACACACACACACACACACACACTCACCAATTAGACAAAATAGCCTCCTCTCTACTAGCCTCCCCAATCCCTAGAACTTGACCGCACCATTTAGCTCCCCTCCCTATGCCCTTCCCTAACTGGGGCCACAGGGTATGTGGGCTAAGGGCAGTGAGTATCTGTGATGTCCCATCTACCGCATCTCCTCCTCTCCACAAACAGGAAGGGGGCCACACCCACCCCATGATCACTGTCTCTTCTTTGTCACTGTCCTCTTCCTCTTCTGCTTCTTTGTACCTGTATTCACTCTAGGAACTGACATTTCAGTTCTCCTGGCCTCTCATCATGATCAGCTCCTATTTGTAGAGACTGGTTACATACCAGACATCTTCATGGCGTTCTTTTATTCTTCATAAGGCCATGACATAGGTGCTACTATCCTTGTAAATGATGACACTGAGCTTCAGAGATATTTGATGTATTCAAGATCAGATAGCTAGTAAATGACATTCAAATGCAGATGTGCCTGACTCCAGAGCCTGTGCCTTTACCCCTACAATTGTACCATATTTCTCCAATATTTACTTTTCATCAGAGGAAGGAAGATGGAAGGAATCAGGCTCTGGTTCTCTGGGCTTGAAAGTAGCCACTCTGTTCTGCTCCCCTGGGATTTAGAGAGAGCTGGTGTGAGAGCTCATTCCATATTGGCCTTGTAAAAACTATGGCCTTAGACGTTTCTGTGAATAGTTCATCCTCTATTTGTTCTTTGGTTCGTAGAGTGACTTCTGATCTTAGGTGGAGAGTCAGCTCATCTACCCAGGAAACTTCTGCCTAGTTGTTGTGTTGGGAAGTGTGTGTGTGTGTGTGTGTGTGTGTGTGTGTGTCCTGCCCCTTGTAGATTCTCACCTGTGAGAGCATGCATCAGTGTCCGGCATCTTCAGATTTTCCATTTCTTTCTCCTGGATGGATAATTCACAATGAGGAAGTTTCTGGGATCTTTAAGACTCAGTCAGCAGAGTTTGTGCCTATTGAGTCCAGAGTTCATTAGGAACATGGAGTGTATGATTCCTTTGCAGCTTCCCTAAGCCTGAGAAGACAAGAGACTTTCTTAGGGTTTTAAAGGCTTCTTGAAAACATCTCCCAAAGTGCTCATTAGAGCCAACCTCAGTGTCATTGTGCAGCCTTTCCTCCAGCCAACTCTGGCTGGATGCTGGGAGAACTGAGGGCAAATATTTCCCAGAGTTAAGCTCAGATGTCGGTCTCAGGAGTGTGATTCTGAGGCCTCTTGCTGGGATACAGTGCACTTCAGCCTGACCAGCAGGTCCCTAGGAAATTGTACCTATGCACTGGACAGTTGAATTTCTGTCCCGTACTCTAAGCAAAATTGCATCGAGGGAAGTGTCAGAAATATAAATTATAATGACTTCTGTTGGTGATTTTCCTAAACAAAGTAATCCTAATGTAGAGCAACCTCCTCAAGTCCTAAACTCTCAACCAAATGAGGCAGCCTATATAGAGCACACCAACCATAATGTCTGATACCTAGAAGCTGCTAAAAATGTTTTATGTCCTGTATTTTTATTAATACCATTGAATTGATACTATTATTAATATTATTGAACACTTTCATTACACAATCTCAAGTAATACAGGAAGCTTAGATACAGGAACTATTATTATTCCCATTTTACAGATGATGAAACAGAGGTCCAGGGAAGATAACGACTTGACCAAGGTCATACAACTACTAAATGAAGGTGGTAGAATTCCAACCTAAGTCTGCATGACCCTAGAATCCATGTTCTTAACCACACTTTGTCCTAGTATCATTACTGGTTTTAATCGTCAACAATTCCACAGATAGAAAATAATCTCATTTTTCTAACTCACATGTCTCTGGTTACTAGTGAGATTGACTATTTGTTTCATCTGCTTTTTAACGATGGTTAATTATTCCCCAAATTATCCTATTAATATGTTTCTCCTTTATCCACTGGGATATTTGTGGGGTTTTAAAATGGATGTTAGAGGCAATAAAACAAATGAAAATATTTTATGGGTGTTGTTTTCTGTCCTTGCCATTCCAAGACATCTACAACTTTTTAAAAATGTTTTTTATAGTCAAAATTGACAGATATGTGGCTTTGTGATTTTTTTCCATTACTTTTATACTGAAAAGTCTTTCCATCTTACATAACAGGAAAATGTCATTTAGTTATTTCTTCTAAATTTTAAACAGTACATTTAAAATTTTTTCTCCTTTTTTCTTGCAATATTTTATTTAAATTCAAGTTACTTAACATACAGTGTAGCATTCCTTTCAGGAGTAGAATTTAGTGATTCATCCCTTAAATATAATACCCAGTGTTAATCATAACAAGTGCCCTCCTTAATGCTCATCAACCCAAATTTTGATTTACTTGCAATTTATGTTGTGGTATAGTGAAAGAAAAAGATCCACTTTTACTTTTAATTACTCACAATAGCTAGTTTTATCAGGACTATTTTTAAATAACTCATGCATTTTCCAGTGCACAGGTCTGTGCACCTGTGCCTGGCCTTTCCAAATCATGTGGGCTGCTCACAGCACTGGCAGCAGCGTTCTGAAAGTGGGCCTCTTGACAGCAAACATTTTAAGAGATCAAGGTGAAAACTGCATGATTTTCATAAAACCTAGCTTTGGAAATCCTAGAATCTCATTTTCACTACCTTCTATAGATCAAAGAAGTCACGAGGGCCAAGCCAGTGACTAAGGGAAAGAAATTAAGCTCCATCTGTCCATAAAAAGAATAGCAAATAACTTTTGGCTTTCTGTGGTAAATTACAGAATAATTTAAATTATTTAAATTCTTCTCACATTCAAAATCGATTCACTCCTTCCCTCAAAGCTCAGAATTTCATTGCATTGGAACATCAGGTCAGTGTCCAAGATCTTGTGTCGAAACGAGGTCCTGGTGAAAATGTGTTTCCTTGGATTCACTTCCCTGTTCATTGTCCTTCTCAATCTGGAGACCTGGGACTTGAGAGACAAGTTATCTCTCTCCTCCCATCTCACGCGTACCCACCATGATGCTGATATGGGCATGGGATAACTACAATAGACACTCCAAATCCTCGGGGGCAAGGATAGGGCAGAGAGAGGAGCAGGAGGCAGAGAGTGATGTTGTTGCTTATACTCTACTGATGGATATACCACACTTCATCTGTTCTACTGTTGATAGCCATTTAGATGATGATACAAATATTCTTATACAGCCTCTTAGAGAACATACATACACATTTTGGTTGAATATATATTTAGTAGTAGAATTTGGGGGTTCTAGGTTTTGCATGGTTTCAACTTTAGTTTTTCAGAATGATTTTCATGTATACATGACAAATATCTCCTCTGGGTGTTGACTTTTCACTTTCTTATTGGTGTCTTTTGAGAAATAGAAGTTATTAATTTTAATATAGTCCAATTTATTTTTTTCTTTATGATTATGTTGTTTGTGTCCTAAGAGATATTTGCATACTTCTTCATTATGAAGATATTCTCCCGTGTTTCCATCTAAAGTCTCCGTTATTTTTTATTTCTAGATGAATCTCTTTGGACTTGATTTTTATATACAGCATGAGGTCAGAGTCAAATTATATTTTCTCCCATTTGGGTATCCGATTATCTCAGATGATTTATTGAAAAGGTCATCATCTTGGAAAGTTTATTCTGCTATGTTGAAGAGTCACATTCATAATTCAGGTGAACATTTATCTATGAATCTGTTTATAGACTCTTCTGTTTCATCAGTTTTTCTGTCCTTGGTAAATACCATAGTTTTAATTATTATAGTTTTATAATATCTTGATATATGGTTGTATAAGTCTTCTAAATTTGTTTCCTTGGCTATCCTTGGTACTTGTGTTTTTATGTGAACTTTAGAATTAGCTTTATACACACAGACACACACACAACCTGCTAGAACTATGAATGTGATATCATTGATAGGCTAATTTGGGAAGAGTGTCTACCATAGTAATACTGAATTTTTCAATCTATAAATATAGTATATCTCTTCATTTTTGCCTACTTTATTTCAATAACGTTTTAATAATATTTTGTAAATTTTAGTAAAGAGGTCTTGCACATTACCTTAAATGTATTCCTAGGTATCTGTGCTTTTATAGTCTAAAGTAAATAACATGTTTAGAATGTTTGTTTCTGTTTGTTCATGGCTAGGGTGCAGAAATGCAGTTGGTTTTGTATGTTAACTTTTGTATTGAGTGACCTTGCTATATCATTTTGTTAGTCATTTTATTAGTCATAGATTTGGAATGAATTTTTAGGTGTATAATCAGATTGTCTGATAATTATCTGATAATAATACCAGTATTTCCAATTCCTATTTTTCAATATTTTACTTAAATTCTAGTTAGTTAACATATTGTGTAACATTGGTTTCAGGAGCACAATTTATCACTTATATATAACACCCAGTGGTCACCACAAGTGCCCTCCTTAGTACCCATCACCCATTTAGCCCATCCCCCTGCCCACCTACCCTCCATCAACCCTCAGTTTGTTCTCTATAGTTAAGAGTCTCTTATGGTTTGCCTCCCTATCTCTTGTTTTTCCCCTTTGCCCTATGTTTATCTGTTTTGGTTCTTAAATTCCATGTATGAGTGAGATCACGTAGTATTTGTCTTTCTCTGGCTGACTTGTTTCACTTAGCATAATACATTCTAGCTCCGTCCATATCATTGTAAATGGCAAGATTTCATTACTTAATAGCTGAGTAATACACACACATGCACACGCACACACACAAACATACATACATACATACATACATACATACATACATACATACTACATCTTCTCCATCCATTCATCAATCAATGGGCATTTGGGCTGTTTCCACAATTTGGCTATTGTTGATAATGCTGCTATAAACATTATCCCTTCAAATCAGTACTTTGTATCCTTTGGATAAATACCTAGTAGTGCAATTGCTGAATCATAGGGTAGTTCTGTTTTTAACTCTCTGAGGAACCTCCTTACTATCTTCCACAGTGCCTGCACCAGTTTGCATTCCCACCAACAATGTAAGAGGATTCCCCTTTCTCTGCATCCTTGGCATCACATCTTGTTTCCTGCGTTGTTAATTTTAGCCATTCTGACTGTTATAAGGTGGTATCTCATTGTAGTTTTGATATGTATTTCCCTGATGATGAGTGATATTGAGCATCTTTTCATGTGTCTATTAGCCATCTGTATGTCTTCTTTGGAGCAAATGTCTGTTCATGTCTTCTGCCCATTTTTAATTGGGTTATTTGTTTTTTGGGTGTTGATTTTTATAAGTTCTTTATATATTTTGGATACTAACCCTTTATCAGATATGTCATTTGCAAATATCATCTCCCATTCCAAAGGTTGCCTTTTAGTTTTGTTGATAATTTCCTCCTCTGTGCAGAAGCTTTTTATTTTGGTGTAGTTTCAATAGGTTTTTTTTTTGCTTTTGTTTCCCCTGCCTCTGGAAATAAGAAGTTGCTATGACTGGTGTCAAAGAGGTAACTGCCTGTGTTCTCCTCCAGGACATTGATGGTTTCCTGTCTCACATTTAGTTCTTTCATCCATTTTGAATTTATTTTTTTATATGGTGTAAGAAAGTGGTCCAGTTTCATTCTTTTGCGTGTTGCTCTCCAGTTTTCACAGTACCATCTGTTGAAGAGACTGTCTTCTTTTCCATCAATAGTCTTTCCTTCTTTCTTAAAGATTAGTTAACCATAGAGCTGTGGGCCCATTTCTGGGTTTTCTATTCTGTTCCAGGGATCTATGTGTCTGTTTTTGTGCCACTACCATACTGTCTTGATGGCTACAGCTTCATAATATAAGTTGAAGTCTGGAATGATAATATGCCTCCAGCTTTGCTCTTCTTTTTCAAGATAGCTTTGGCTATTCCAGGTCTTTTCTGGCTCCATGCAAATTTTAGGATTATTCATTATAGTCCTGTGAAAAATGCTGTTGGTATTTTAATATGGATTGCATTAAATGTGTGCATTCTTTGGGGTAGTATAGACAGTTTAACATATTTGTTCTGTAATGAAATGGCACTAAATTCCTATCTGTCAGTAATTACTCCAACTGTAAATGAGCTACATACTCCAATCAAAACACACAGAGTATCAGAATAGATTAAAAAAAAACAAGACCCATCTATTTGCTGCCAGCAAGAGACTCATTTTAGACTGAAAGACACCTGTAGATTGAAAGTGAGGGGATGAAGAAATATTTACCATGCAAATGGATATCAGAGGAAAGCCAGAGTAGCAATACTTACATCAGGCAAACTAGATTTTAAACTAAAGGCTGTAACAAGAGATGAAGAAGGGCATTCATTACATCATACTAAGGGGGTCTATCCAACAAGAACATCTAATAATTGTACATATTTGTGCTCCTAACTCAGAACACCCAAATATATAAAGCAATAACAAACAGAAAGGAAATCATTGATAATAATACGATAATAGTAGGGGACTTTAACACCTCACTTACAGCAAAGGACAGGTCATGTAAGCAGAAAATCAACAAGGAAACAATGGCTTTGAATGACACACTATACCAGATGGACTTAACAGGTATATTTGGAACATTTCATCCAAAAGCAGCAGAATATGCATTTTTTTTTCAAATGCACATGGAACATTCTCCAGATTAGATCACATACTGGGTCAGAAATCAGCCCTCAACAAGTACAAAAAAATTGAAGTCATACCATGCAAATTTTCTGATCACAACACTATGAAATTTGAAGTCAATCAGAAGAAGAAATTCGGAAAGATCACAAATTTATGGAGGCTAAAGAACATCCTACTAAAGAATTAATGGTCAACCAGGAAATTAAAGAAGAAATTAACAAGTTCCTGGAAACAAATGAAAATGAAAACATGACCATCCAAAACCTTTGGGATGCAGCAAAAGTGGTCATTAGAGGGAAGTTTATAGCAATACAGGTCTACATCAAGAATCCAGAAAAGTGTCAAATATACAACCTAACCTTCACCTAAAGGAGCTAGAAAAAGAAAACAAATGAAGTATAAAGCCAGCAGAAGAAGGGAAATATTCCTAGTTTCCTATAGGTTTTATTGCAAATAGGTGTTGAAGTTTATCAAATACTTTTGTTTCATCTATTGAAATTTTGAAATGATTATTCTCCTTTACGTGTTAGTGGAATGGTTTTCATTGATTGGTTTTCAAATGTTAAACTAACCTATCATCACGAATAAATCCTTTGGCTCAGTGTAGTATGCTTTCTGTGTAACTCTGATTTTAATTTTGTAATTTTTCATTTAGAATTTTGAAACATCAAAGATCATTCTTTGATTTTCTTTTCTTTTTATTTACCTCTCAAATTTTAGTATTAGTGCCACGCTTGCCTCACAAAAAGAGTCACAGACTTTTTCTTCTTCTACTATTCTGGTGAAGACTTGAGTGATGAGTTCATGTAAGACTGATTATTTCTTCCTTAAATGTTTGGAAGAACCCAACAGTGAAATCACTGGGGACTTGATATTTTTATTATGGGAAGTTTTGATAATGCATTCCATTTCTCTAGTAGATAGGAAACTATTCAGATTTTCTTTTCTTTTGTCGGCTTTCATGTATTTTATCTTTGAAGTATTTGTCCATTTTACTCAAATTGGCATTCCTCAGCTTAAAGTTGCTCATAATAGCCTTACATTAAAAAAATTGTCCTTACATTAAAAAAAGGACAGGGAGTAAAAAACACAAATAATACCTGTAAAAATTAATGAATGTTTATATATGTATATATCCATGTAGCCACTATAGATGGAGCTAGAGAGTATTATGCTAAGCGAAGTAAGTCAGAGAAATCAAATACCATATGATTTCACTCATATGTGGAATTTAAGAAACAAAATACAGAGAAAAAAGAGTGAGAGAGGCAAACCAAGAAACTGACTCTTAACTATAGAGAACAAACTGATGGTTAGCAGAGGGGAGGTGGCTGGGATGATGGGTTAAACAGGTGATAGGGATTAAGGGGTGCACTTGTGATGAGCACCAGGTGTTCCATGGAAGTGTTGAATCACCGTATTGTACACCTGAAAATAATATTACACTGTATGTTAACTGGAATTTAAATAAATACTTAAAATATATACATTTTAAAAATGTATTATGACATTTTAAAATGTATTAACGACATTTTCATCTCCCCAGTTTTCCTCAACATTACCCCAGAGATAAAAAGACTGACACTGATACTTTTTTGAGACTATTTAGCAACTAGAACCTCAATTATTTTGGATGGGAATGTAAATTTGTATAAGCATTTGGAACATAGTTTGCCTACATATACTAAAGTTAAATATTGCTTACCCTAAGACTCAGACATATCACCTCTGCATATACACCTGAGAGAAATAAGTACATATGGCCCACAAAAGACATACTTAAGGATGTTCCTGTCACCTTTACTCATAATAGTAAAAAATTGGAAATGACCATATATGTTCATCAACAGGAAAAATGAATAAAGTATTATTTGTGTAATGAAATATTATATAGCAATACAATACAAATCATGTCACAACATGATTGAATGTGACAGATGTCATGTTGAGCTAAAGAAGCCAGATGTAAGAGTTCTACCATGTGATTCCTTTTACTTGAACTTTAATCATAGACAAAACTAATCTTCTGGTAATATGTATCACAAGAGTAGTTACCTCCAAGAGGATAATGGCTCAGAAGGGAAAAGAGGGAGCCTTCTAACTTGGAGGAGATATTATATATCTTGATTAGTGGGGTGTTACACAGGTGTAAACATGAAAAATTCATTGAGTTGTGCACTTCAGATTTATGTGCTGTGTTGACTTATGCCATAACCCAGTACATTTTTGGAAACTGGCTGGTAGCTCTATGCTTATAGATGGAGCTGTCGACTTTGAGTTCCACTGAAGCGTGATCTGGCTTGGAAATGCGTTTTGAGGAGGGGTCTCCAATGCCAGTAGGAGAAGAAAATTATTCTAATATTCTATATTCAGATAGAAGTCTAGAAGAAAAATCTGGATAAAGGGCTGTGGGTCTCAGCATTCAACATTTGGTGTGCATGTATAGTCATATATTTTCCTTGCTTTTCACATGATTCACTAATAATATAATTCTAGCTATTTGTGGCAACCCCCATTCCCAAGCTTCTCCAGAAAGTAAACCTCCCAGTTTCTAGCTGGGATAAGACAGGGATAGCATTCCCACAGGGTGGCGTGTAAAGAGTAATCTAAGGGACCTAGGTTTTCCTGAAATAACTGTCACCTCTTAGACTACCCTTTCACTCCTGGGTCCCACGGTACCAAGGGCTTCCAGTTTGTGGGCCTTTTTGAGGATTCTTTGGTGTGACAAGATTGATTCTTATATTTCACCTACTGCCAGTTTAGAATTCCACTTTTCCATATCTGTTCACTCATTAATGCCACATGGAGATAAAGAAAAATTGCAGCATATGGTGCTAAACATGCAAAGAAGACCTTATTCAATACTATTGGCAGGTGAAGATATGGAGAAAAGAGAACTCTTGTTCACAGTTGGAGGAATTCTAAGTCGGTGCAGGCATTATAGGAAACAGTATGGAGGTACCTCAAAAAATTAAAAATAGAACTACCATACAGTCCAACAATTCCACATCTGGTAATATACTTGAAGTAAATAAAACACTATGTCCAAGAGATATCCGCACTCCGTGTTTATTGCAGCATTATTGGCCACAGCCAAGACACGGAAACAATGGAAGTGTCCATCAGGAGATGAGTGATATAGAAGCTGTGAGACACACACACATACAGACACACACACAATGGAATACTCTTCAGCAATAAAAAAAAAGAATGGAATCCTTCCGTTTGCAAGAATACGAATGGACCTTAAGGATATTATGCTAAGTGAAGTAAGTCAGATGGAGAAAGACAAATACTGTATATGTGGCTCTCACTTACATGTGGAATTAAAAAAATACCAAAAAACCAAAAATCCCATACTTATAGACAAAGGAATCAGATTTATGGTTTCCAGAGGTAGGGGTTAGGAGTTCGGGGAGTTTGAATAAGGTAGTTAAAAGGTAGAAACTTTCAGTTATAAGATAAATAAGTACTGGGGATATAATATACAACATCATGCCCATAGTTAACACTACTGTGCAGTATATTTGAAAGCCGTTAAAAGAGTAGATCCTAAGAGTTCTCATCACAAGAAGAAAAGGCAATTTTTTCCTTTTTTTTTTTTTTTTGGTATCTATATGAGATGATGGATAAGTAAACTTACTGTGGTAATCATTTTACAATATATGCAAAGTCAAGTCACTATGCGCTACACCTTAAACTTATACAGTGTTGCATGTAAATTATATTTCAGTAAAACTGGGGGAAGAGATGATTACAGGAGGGGAAAAATACTGAACTCAATTCCACTGGAAAAATAAAAAAGGCAGGAGGACTTTTTTTTTAAAGTAAGCTCTACACCAAATGTGGGGCTTGGACTCATGACCCTGAGATCAAAGGTCACATGTCCTACTGACTGAGCCAGCAGGAGGATTTTTAACTGCTGGGGTGAGCTAGTGGAAAAGCACTGGAGGCTGTTATAAGGTTGGTTACTGTGATTAGACTGTGTTTGCTGACTGGCATCCACTAAAGTAGGGCTCCTACCCTTCCACAGAGACTGGGAGATAAGTATGTTCTTTCTTCACGATTGCATTTTAAAGAGATGGCTCCCAGGCCCTTAAGAAAGACATTCCCAGGTTGCACAACTGTCAAGAACATGAGAGAAGACTTATATCTCAAAGGGGCAGAGAAAAAAATTAACTCTGTAAGTCTTCTAAAGTAAAGCTCTAAGAAAGTGGAGGTCAGGGGCCCGCAGCCAGGAGAAACTGCCTACAGCTTTGTCAAGTTGAGGGCAATGTTAAGACCATCTTGATCACCACTCTCTCACTTCTCCCCTCACCACTCCCTTTCTACTTTTATCTGTCCTTGTGGGGTTTATGCCTTTTTAAAAAAATCACTTTACTTTTAGCAGAATTTTAGGAGAGTGTAAAATTAGATACGTGACTTTAAAAACATTTTTAACGTTTACTCATTTCTGAGAGACAGAGGCAGAGCACAATTGGGGGTGGGGCAGACAGAGACAGGGAGACACAGAATCTGAAGCAGGGTCCAGGCTCTGAGCTGTCAGCACAGAGCCTGATGTGGGGCTAGAACTGTGAGATCATGACCTGAGCCTAAGTTGGACACTTAACCGACTGAGCCACCCTGGCGCCCCAGGATACATGACTTTAATATAACATCTTTAACTGGAATCCCGAGAATTCTTTCAGAAATATATATCATATGCCTCTAAACTCTTTGCAGCAGCTTCCAGATTTCTTTATAGGAAGAAATTAGGAACAGGAATTTTGTTGCAAGTGAGAAAGCTAGGATATTTATTTACAGAGAAAGTGCATTTTTGCATGGACTGTGTACAAATCAATACAAACAGCACAACTCCTTAATGCTACCACTTAACAGAGAAAAAGTAACAGCTTCCAAAATTTTTTTAATGAAGCCAGTACTATACTAACTTGGTCTATTATGAGAGATTCAGACAGTAAATTGGGCAATTATGAATGTTAGCTCTAACAAGGCTCTAGGGAACTCTGTCCCATGGCTCCCTGTCTGCAGGTGCCCAAAGTGGAACCCTCTTCAGCTTTCTCCTGTTATTAGCCTGATGAGCCAGCTCCCTGTTTCTGAGTTTCTCAGTTCAGGTTTCAAAAGACAAACATAAAATACCTCAAAACTCCTGAATACCTGTGTTGAAGGGGATCAGGGTACCACATGTCCCAGAGCATCTTAAAAATCCAGTACAGAACTTCTTTGTTCCAGCTGATGAATGTAACTAAGATAACTCTGGCCTTCCCTTCAGATTTATCCTTGGCTTGGTTTTGCAATCCTTTGTTGATCTCTTAGGCTTCTTGTCTAGAATCCTTCTCTCTCTTGCTCTCTCACTCTTGCTCTTGCTCTCATTCTCCCTTTTCCCCTCTAAACTTATTTTTAACCTCAGCTTAGCAAGCTCTTTTTTGCTTCTGTATTTATTATTCTTGATCCTAAATTCTGATTCCAGTAAATCCCATTACAAACGTTGTCAAGAAGAATCTGAGCTCTTCCTACCTTCCTCCCAAATTAAGGACATCTGCAATGCCTTCTTCTTAGCAACCAGAGTAGCAGTAAGAAGAGAAACTTGAGACAAACTACAGGCTAGTAGTTATTGCCTTTGTAATATCCTCTCCATCATGTCGAAGCCAGCTCTTACTTGTTGGCAGACACAGTAGATGAGGAAGCAGTGGAGGTAAGTAAAGGGATCTTACTACCCTGTGATGACAGAGACACAGGTTGCCCTAAGGTTCAGGAAGCACCTCATTGTTGTCTCTAGGATCTACAAAGTTTTCTGAGACTTTAGACAGGATTAAGGATGAGAAACCCTTTTAGGGAAAGGAAGAACCAAAAGGTAGAACAAGAGATATTAGCACAAGGCCCTTGAGTACAGCTTTGGACACTTTTAGAGGATTTCTGATGTTAACTGGTTGGTAGTATAGACTGAGGGACCTCTATAGGAATAGTCTGATCAAGGGATTATATGCCAACAGAGATAATTAAAGAGATACAGGTCTTCCCTAAAATAAATTGCAATCTCTTTGAGGTCTCCAATGGAAATGAATGGACTCATTCACTAAAGGTAGGATCTGGATGCCAGGAACAGCATGTCTGCTGGTCTGCATCACCTTCCTCTTGAGAAGATACACATCAGTTGGGTCTTAAGAGAGTCTCCTGCCTCCAGGACATGGTTATTAGAATGTGCCCAGTTACAGAGCCTAACCTTTGTGAGGCATTACATTTGCCATTGAGAGATAGAGTAGGGGAGAAAATAGCTTGTGGCACCTGGTCTCTCAGGGTAAACAATATAGCTCTGAGATGTGTTCCCCAATTAGTGTAGGGTTCGGCAGTAGATAAATATGTGATGGTTCTCAGTTATTGCTCTTGCTAATGTTTGAAATATTAACTTCAAAATAGAAAAAAATCCTTCAATATATCTTGTATTGGTTTGGAGGTGGTTTTTTCTTTAGGTGTGGACTCTGAATAGAGATTGGGAGTAGGGATGTATTTAGATCTGTAAGATATTGATAAGAAAAATCATGAAAAATGGAAAGGTAGCTGACTGAACAGAAACAGTTCTAGTCTGAGAGCCTGGATACTCTGATTCTTATACTATCTCCCTCTAAGAAGCAGTGTTAACTTTTACAGTCATTTCACTTTTCCAAAACTTTGCTTAATCATCTATGAAGCATATGGAGCAGTTGAACTAAATGAAGTTTTCTTAATCCCTATTGAGCATCAAAATACCTGAGGAGGGTTTAGTTTTAGTTTTAGTTTTTTAAATACAGGTACCCAGACTATCTCATAGATAACTTAACTCAGTAGGTCTGAGGATTCTGTACTTTTAGAAATCATCTCACAGACCAATGTTTGAGGACCTCTGGACCAGATGATTCTGTAGGGTCTATCTCATTCGTAAACTTCATTGTTTTTCTATAAAAGACTAGTATCCAAGATAGAAAGGGCAAGCGAGGCTAAAGCTATGAAAGTAGAAATTTTGAGAGACTAAATGTTTGAAGGTATCTAGGTATTCTATCTGTATTGACTGATGATGCTGTCTCTGGTGTCCAATGCTATGGGTTGAAATTCTGTCCCTAATATTTATAAGCTATGAGTCCCTCTGTATGTTAGTCAATTCTCTTCCCTATACAATTGTAGGAATAATAATATCTGCTTCCTAGTGCTATTTAAGGAGTAAAGGAGATGATCTGTATGAAGCGCTTAGTACAGTGGCTGTTAAGTGTAGTAAGTGGCTGGTAAATGTCAGCTATGCGATGATGATGATGCCAATGACAAAAAACTCAAATACAAGAGGGAAAAAATACAGAACTCCTTATTTCCTATTTAAGAAGAAATGATACAGAAATAAAGGAACATGAGTTTATATGCCCTTCCCTGTAAAATGAGATATTGTGGTAGTTTAAAAAAATTGTATGAATTTTGGGGCTACCAAGAGAATGTAAAATTCAACTCATCTCAGTCTACTCATGTACTGGGCAAAGCAACGGTGAAGCTGATATGGGATGGTAGACCTCGTTCAAGGCTTGGTAATGCCAGGACTGAAAAGTACCCAGAGCCTCCTTAGAAGAGTATAAAATATTGACCAGAGGGAAAGATTTGAAAAGAAAGGAAGAATCTATGAGATTCCTAAAAAAGAGGAAAAAGAAGGAAATAGAGTCAGATTAGAAGTGAAGTCAGATTAGGGAAGATAATGAATATAAAGAGAGATTTGGAAGTTAGAAGATTTGAGAGTCATCACATGTAGAGTTCTAGAAGAAATCTAGCATCTAACTCTCCTCCCTAGCTTCCAGATGCTGCAGAGTCATGGAAAACCAATCCAGCATCTCTGAGTTTTTCCTCCAAGGAATATCCAAGTTACCAGAGCAAAAGCAGTTCCTCTTTGGAATTTTCCTGTGTATGTATCTTGTCACTTTAACTGGGAACATGCTCATCTTCCTGGCCATCAGATCAGACCCACACCCCCACACCTCCACGTACTTCTTTCTGACCAACCTGTCTTTTGTTGACATAGGTTTAACATCTTCCACAGTTACCAAGATGCTGGTAAATGTACAGACTCAACATCACACCATTTCCTATGCTGGTTGCCTCATACAAATGTATTTCTGATGTTTGGCGATCTGGAGAGCTTCTTCCTGGCTGTAATGGTGTATGACCATTATGTGGCCATTTGCCGCCCTCTCCACTACTCGACAGTCATGAGCCCCCAAGTCTGTGTGCCCTGCTGCTTGCATTGTGCTGGGTCCTCACCCACACTGTTGCCCTGACTCACTGTTGCCCTCCTCATAGCTTGGCTGTCCTTCTCTGTTGCTGGGGAAATAGCTCACTTTTTCTGTGACATAACTCCTATCCTGAAGCTGTCATGTTCCGACACTCACATCAGCATGTTGATGGTTTTTGCCATAGGAGGCACAGTACTCATTGTCCCCTTTATCTGCATTGAAATCTCCTACATCCACATTATATTGGCCTTCCTAAGGGTCCAAACTCCTGGTGCAGAAGGCAAGGCCTTTTCCACCTGTAGTTCCCATCTCTGTGTCATCTGTGTGTTCTATGGGACGCTCTTCAGTGCCTACTTGTGCCCTGCCTCTGTTGCCTCTGAAGAGAAGGACATGGCAGCAGCTGCAAGTGTACACTGTGGTGACCCCCATGTTGAGCCCCTTTATCTATAGACTGAGGAACAAGGACATGAAGGGTGCCCTTAAGAGGCTCCTCAGTCACAGGAGAATTTTATCCTCTTAGATGCAGTGATGGTGGCTTTTCATTAAAGCCACAAACTTGGCTTCAGTTTTGGGTCTGCCACATACTAGCCATAAGATTGTAGTCCCATTACCTATCCACTCTGAGCCTTAGTCTTCTCATCTATAAAATGGAGATAGTTACCTCTATCCTCCAGTAAGGTGATTGGAGGACTAGATGAACTGAGATAAACTCTGAAGTGCATTTTGTATAGTGACAAATAATAGTAGGTTTTCAATAAGTGAAAGCTATTTTTATTACTGCTGTAAGTTTTCATCCTTGCCCCCACTCAAAAAGTCAAAACAATCCTTTCTCTGAGATTCACTCATTCAACAAATATCTACCAGACCCCTGCTAGGTGCTGGGAGCTAAGTGCTAAGAGCTAAGGAACTTAAGTTTCTTAAGTGCATGGGATAAGACCAAGTCCCTGCTTTCATAACACTTCCATTTTCAGATTATTGATTTGCCAATCATAAAAAAAATTGGGGGCTGTCTTGGTGGTAGCATTAAATGGAGGTAAAGATGAAATAAATAAAGGACAGAGGTTACTTTCCAGGAGATGCAGACTAGATAAAGGGTTCCACATCAGAAGACTGAAGTTCAGAGTTGAGATTTCTGTACTGGTTGCCCCACTTCACACAGTTTGCCAAGATTTTACCAGAAAGGATGAATTCTTTGTGCTGTCTCTTCCCTTTGATGGTCAGAAATGCTCAATGCCAGCACCCTTTAATGACTTAAAAGGTGTGAACACTGTAACCATCTTTGTTTGCTTCCAGGTTTGCCTTTAGATCTAAAAAAGAGGCATCCACCACATAACTTAGTTGCAGAGTTGGAAAAAGTTTATAAGCAAATAAGTTTTCTTCTGCCTCTAAGAACCCTAGAAATATTTGAAATATGATTTTTTTTAGAGAGAGAGTGCAAGCAGTGAAGGGGCAGAGGGAGAGCGAGAGAGAGAAAGAGAGAAAGAGAGAGAATCCCAAGCGGCCCCATGCCCAGTGCAGAGCCTGACCTGGGGCTTGATCTCATGACCATGAGATGACCTGAGCCAAAATCAAGAGTTGTATGCTTAACCAACCCAGGCACCCCTAAAATATTATTATTTAAAAATAAGAGCCATACAAATATCATATGACTTCACTCATATGAGGACTTTAAGAGACAAAACAGATGAACATAAGGGAAGGGAAACAAAAATAATATAAAAACAGGGAAGGGAACAAAACATAAGAGACTCATAAATATGGAGAACAAACACAGGGTTACTGGAGGGGGTGCGGGAGGGGGGGATGGGCTAAATGGGTAAGGGGCATTAAGGAATCTACTCCTGAAATCACTGTTGCACTATATGCTAATTTGGATGTAAATTAAAAAAAATTAAATTAAATTAAAAAAAAATAAGAGCCACATAATTTAAATTCCTTACATTTCTCTGGTATGACGAAGTATCTACTAGCTACCCAAATCCCATTCCCCATTGCACTTTTTTTCTCAGATTCAACCTATCTTAAAATGTTCCATGATTCCTCTATTTATTTAAACAAATAATTTTTGAGCATTGCCCACACAATCAAACGGTTCCAGACTTCCACAGTTGGTGAGCACAAATGCAAATTGTGTCAAGCCACATGCCACATCTTAGTACTTGAGTTTTCCATTTGTTTGATAACCTGAATCAGGACTTGACTTTTTTCTCTAGATCTCCTTTCCAGATAATTCTCTGTAGGAGTCCTTGGTAGGGCCGGGGGGAGAGGGCATTCTTATAGTCAGGGCTGGAGCTGGTGGCCACCCAGGAGTCCTTCTCTTTTGATTTCCTTAGTTTGCACCTCTTCTTTCATTCTATTGACATCTAATGTTCTAGATTGTGGGCCACAGAAGGCCTAGCTTTATTCTGTCCTTTGAACTGGCAAGAAAAATACCTTCTACTTCTCATGATCAGTTATTTCAGGAGAGGGTCCGTTGGAAGAGTTCTAAGGCCTGATGACATAACCCCTGGATACGAGGAAGGCTGAGGTGTAAGATTACTGGATACAGCTCCACACTATCCCTGCCATCAGTGTCCCCTTGATGTCCTGAACCTGCTGCTCAAACTGGCCCAATTAGCCCTACCTTCTGGTTTCTCTAGATGGTGGTTTCTCTAGATGGTCTTCTAGTTTCTTTCTCCATTCTGAGCCTCACGGAATCTTAATCCAGTGGCAGTGCAGACATGTTGTAACCCTGTTTGGGGCTTTCCCACAGGCCCCAAGCAGACTAAGAGATGAGACTACATGTCTGTTTGGTTTCCCCAATATCATTGTGTCAGTTAGCAATTAAGTCAGCATAGAGTGTACAAAGATCCACCTGGGGACTCTATTACCTGTCACTGTTGAGTAGTCTAACATTCTTAGGTCCTACACAGTCAAAATAGTTACCACTGTATTCAAAGTTCCAAATTTATTCTTCTTTTGATACATCCTAGTATACCCACCCCAATCCCCATATTCACACTTCTGTTCCTTTAAGGTCACCCGTTTTAAGTAGAGTTAATATGATGTTGACAATAAAATAATTCACCCTGAATTATTTGTAAATACATATTATTTATAAGTCTTTTCATGTAGGTAGTGTCATGTGAGTAGGATGTGCTTTCAATCGGGATTGAGTTGGGGGTGATAATGAAGAGCTTTCAAATTTGCCTATTTATGGTATTTGCCTGCCTTTTGCTTGGAATCTTAAATTTTTTTTTAATGTTTATTCATTTTTTGAGAGAGAGAGAGAGAGAGAGAGAGAGAGAGAGAGAGAGAGAGCATGAGTGGGGAGGGGTAGAGAGAAGGAGACACAGAATCTGAAGCAGGCTCCAGGCTCTGAGCTGTCAGCACAGAGCCCAACACAGGGCTCAAACTCATGAACTTCTAGATCATGACCTGAGCCAAAGTTAGATGCTTAACTGACTGAGCCACCCAGGAGCCCCTGGAACCTTTTTTTTAAAAAGCAGGTGGTGGGGTACCTGGTGGCTCAGTTGGTTAAGTGTTCAGCTTTGGCTCAGATTATGATCTCACGATTCACGGGTTCGAGCCCTGCATCGGGCTGTCGGGCTCTGTGCTGACAGTTCAGAGCCTGGAGCCTGCTTCAGATTCTGTGTCTCCCTCTCTCTCTGTCCCTCCCCTGCTCACACTCTGTCTCTGTCTCTCAAAAAATAAACATTTAAAAAAAATTTTTTAAATAAATAAAAAATTAAAAAAACAGGTGGTTAGAAACTTGTTTCCTCCAATCAACAAAACTAAAAGGTAACCAACGGAATGGGAAAAAATATTTGCAAATAACATATTGAATGAAGGGTTAGTATCCAAAATCCATAAAGAATTTGTGAAATTCACCTAAAAAAACAAATAATCCAGTGAAGAAATGGGCAGAAGACATGAATAGACACTTTTCCAAAGAAGACATCCAGATGGCCAACAGACACATGAAAAGATGCTCAACATCACTCATCATCAGGGAAATACAAATCAAAACCACAGTGAGATACCACCTCACACCAGTCAGAGTGACTAAAATCAACATCTCAGGAAACGACAGATGCTGGCGAGGATGTGGAGAAACGGGAACCATTCTGCACTGTTGGTGAGAATGCAAATTGGTGGAGATGCTCTGGAAAACAGTGTTGAGATTCCTCAAAAAATTAAAAATAGAACTACACTAAAACCCAGCAATAGCACTACTAGGGAATTTATCCAAAGGATACAGGAGTAGTGATTCATAGGGGCACATGTATCCCAATGTTTATAGCAGCGCTTTCAACAATAGCCAAATTATAGAAAGTGCCCAAACGCCCATCAAGTGATGAATAGATAAAGAAAATGTGGTTTATGTATACAATGGAATACTACTTGGCAATGAGAAAGAATGAAATCCTCTTCATTTGCAGCAAATTGGATGGAACTGGAGGATATTGTGCTAAGTGAAAGAAGTCAGTCAGAGAAAGACAGATATCATGTTTTCACTCATATGTGGAACTTGAGAAACTTAACAGAAGACCTGGAGGAAGGGAAGGGGAAAAAAGTAGTTACAAACCGAGAGTGAGGGAGGCAAACCATAAGACACTCTTAGATACAGAGAACAAACTAAGGGTTGATGGGGCAGGGAGGGGAAAATGTGGGATGCGCATTGAGGAGGGCACTTGTTGGGATTAGCATTGGGTATTGTATATAAGCGATGAACCACAGGAATCTACCCTCAACACCAAGAGCACACTGTATGTTAGCCAATTTGACAATAAATATATTTAATAAAAATCTTGTTTCCCCACTTCTAAAAGACTTTTTTAATGTTTACTTATTTATTTTGAGAGAGAGAATCAGAAGCGAGTGGGAGAGGGGCAGAGAAAAAGTGAGAGAATTCCAAGCAGGCTCTGTGCACTGTCAGCGCAGAGCCCGATGTGGGGCTCAATCTCATGGACTGCAAGATCAGGACCTGAGCTGAAATCAAGAGTTGGACGCTCAACTGACTTTTAAAAGATTTTAAAGCCTGATCAAAATTATTCGAAGTGCCTAGCCTTCATTATGTTCTTAAATATCAGTTTACAGAAACAGAAATCCAGAACAATCCTATTCTACCACCTACTTCCCATTAATTACCAAGACCACTCTAGTCTACCTTCTAAGATATTCTTTTGTCTGTCCCCATGCCATTGTCTTCATTCAGGCCTTCATCATCTGTGACCTGGATGCACAATAACCTTCTGATTGAGCTCTCTGTCTCTAGGCTCTCCAATTCATTGCCAACCCATGTGGTACATTTGTTACCTGAATAGTCTTCTAGGATACAAATGTAACCTTCCCCAGGTTTAATCCCTACTGCACCCCATCCCCAGCAAATGGTGCCCAGTCACTTGAAAGGCAATGTCTTAAGTCCCCAACAGAACATCCTAACCCCTTCACCATATAGTCCTTATCTGACTGTCTAGACTCATCTCTTGCCCCCCTCAACTCATACACACATATGCTTTAGCAACACCCACTTTTTACATTTTCCTGAACTATGCTATTTCAGTGCCCTCATTCACTCTGTTCTCTCTGCCAAGACTGCCATTTCTCTCATTAGGCATCATCATCCTGAACATCTTTCAAAACCCAGCTACAGGACTACCTCCTCTGTAAAGCTTTTGGTGATATCCAGGCAGCGTTAACTATATCCTCCCTATGCTACTGCCATTTATTATATTTAGGCCATTGTCTCTAAGTTCATTATCCTCAACTGAAAAATGCAGATAATAATGTACATGCTTCATAGGATTATTATGAGCACTAAAAAAGATAATAACAGATAAAGCTTTTAATTGCATGCCCAACACAGTAACATGCTCAATAAGCACAATTATTATCAATAGTATTATATTAAAGCACTTTTTAATATTCCTGTATATTTTTAGCTCACCTGTCTCTACACCACTAGACTGTTCCCTTCTTTTGCATGGAGGTTGTATCCTTATCCAGCTGTGTACGACAAGGTCTAGACACACTGACGTAGAGTAGGTAACTTGCAAAATAGCTAATGAGTGACAGAATCTATATGATAGGCAAACTATAAAAGACTCTTAAAAACTGAGAATAAACTGAGGGTTGATGAGGGGTAGGAGGGACGGGAGGGTGGGTGATGGGCATTGAGGAGGGCACCTGTTGGGGATGAGCACTGGATGTTGTATGGAAACCAATTTGACAATAAATTTCGTATTAAAAAATAAAAAAATAAAAGGTTTAGGAGATACCTTCTTTAAAAGTATTTACAGTTCTATATCATGAAGGAAAAGCATATAAAATGTCCCTGATAACTTCTAACCACTGATTTTTTTTAAATACAGGTTTTGGTTCATAGAAAAAAAAAAAAGAAGGTCTCACTATTTTTCTGGTATTTACTCTATCCTAAATGAAAATAAATTAAAATGTATTGAGTCCCTCCTGATTTCATTTATAGCTTCTTTCTCAAAGAATAACTTTCCAATATCACCCAATTTCTCCTTCCCCCTAGCTCCCAGCAATCACCATTCTATATCTGCTTCTCTAAATAGGACTATTTTAGATTCCACATAAAAGTGAGATCATGCAGGATTTGTCTTTCTGTGTCTGACTTATTTCACCTAGTATATTGAACAAAGTTCAGTTATGCATGATGAAAAAGTTTTTGAGAACTAATGTACAGCAAGATGACCACAGATATCAATACTGTATTGTATACTTGACATTTGCTAGGTGAATGTATCTTTTTTTTTTAATTTTTTTTTCAACGTTTATTTATTTTTGGGACAGAGAGAGACAGAGCATGAACGGGGGAGGGGCAGAGAGAGAGGGAGACACAGAATCGGAAACAGGCTCCAGGCTCTGAGCCATCAGCCCAGAGCCTGACGCGGGGCTCGAACTCCCGGACCGTTGAGATCGTGACCTGGCTGAAGTCAGACGCTTAACCGACTGCGCCACCCAGGCACCCCTAGGTAAATGTATCTTAAATTCCCTCACCACACACACAAAAATAAAACGAAATGTTAACTATGTGGAGGTGATAGGTATATCAATTAGCTTGAAATGGCAATCATTTCACAACATATACATATCAAAACATAAAGGTGTACACTTTAAATACGTATAACATTTATATGTCAATTATACCTCAATAAACTATTTTTTGAAAAGAACTAATAAATTCCCAGGAAATAAGGGGCGAAACATACATTGTATTAGCTACATGATATCACAATCTAATAGACAAGAGTAGTAATCAATGATATCAACTAAGAATTCACAGCCTCTACTAAAGAGTTGGTAGGAAAAGAGTGAATAACTGTAACAATGTAATTGAAGTTGTCAAATATATACTGAGCACCTATTCCATGCTAGGCTTAAGATTAGCGGTCTAGCATCTGGGGATATGTGATTACCTATGTCTGTTATAAAGACGAGCAGATGTCACCGACATAAGACTATTGGCCTGTTGAGGAGTTTCTCCAGGGACCCTTTCATGTCTCTGTTCCTTAGGCTATAAATGAAAGGGTTAAGCAATGGAGTGATCACTGTGTACATCACAGAGGCAATAATGTTCTTGTCACTGGAACTGCTGGATGAAGGGAAAAAATACAGCCCAATGATTGTTCCGTAATACAAAGATACCACAGAGAGGTGGGAGCCACATGTGGACAAGGCTTTGCAGATCCCCCTGGTAGAGGGAACCTTCAAGATGGTGGCCCCAATATGGCCATAAGAGATCAAGATGCAAATTAGTGGGATAGTAATGACTGCCACACCTGCTGTGAAAATGACCAGCTCATTAAGGGAGGTGTCTGAGCAGGAGAGCTTGAGCAGGACACCAAGGTCACAGAAGAAATGGGGGATGGCATTGTCAGCACAAAAGGACAGCTGGGCCAAGAGGAGGGTGTGAGACAGGGCACTGGCACAGGACAGGATCCAAGATACAGCTACTAGTAAGATACACACCCCCTCTCTCATGATGGTGGTATAGTGGAGTGGGTGACAGATAGCCACATACCGATCATATGCCATTGATGTGAGAAGAAAATTGTCCAGATCAGTAAAAAATATGAAAAAATACATCTGTGTTACACAGCCTGTGTAGGGGATGGATTGATCCTGAAAGTGCATGTTTATCAGCATCTTGGGGACGGTGACAGATGAGAAGGAGACATCAGTGAGGGCCAAGTGGCTGAGGAAGAAGTACATAGGGGTGTGGAGGCGAGAGTCCAGCCTGGTGAGCAGGATGATGAGCAGGTTCCCCAGCACCGTGGTCAGGTACACGCCCAGGAATAGGGTGAAGAACATGGCCTGCTGCTCTGGCCGGATGGGGAGCCCCAGGAGGAGGAACTCAGATGTGCTGCTCTGGTTCTCAGGCCTCATGTTCACCTTCTGCTCTGGGTAAAAGGACAGTGAAAAAGCAGAAATCAATAGATGTTAATTTAACCTCAGGCAGATAAAAATGAGATCCTTTTTACTGGTGAATATGCCAGTGTCTGTCCGCATCGCCATGTCTCAACAAATTTTTAAAAACTGGATGGTGTTTATCATGTAAAATGAGAGAATTTGCCAACAGAGAAGACAGTTTGCCATAGAAGAAAAAGTGGCTCAACTGGCATTTTTCACCATCCAGGGGACAGGCAGCCCAGGCCACAATGTATTTTCATAGCTATGTCTAGTCAGTAAAGAGAAAGCCTTGCACTGTCTTAGCAGGAACTATTAAGCTAAAATCTCCCTAATTTCTCTTCCATTTCTGTATGTTTAAAGACAATTGTCAGGTTAGACTTAACTTTCAAGTTGTAAGGTTTTGAAATCTGACTCCAAATCCATTAATAAGTAAAATATAAGGAGAAGGTTTCAACAAATTGGGATTCCATCTTCCCAAAGGTAAGTGGATCAAAAGTAAATATCCAAAATTTCCATAATGTATAAAGGTCAAAGAAAACATATCTGTCGATTGAACTCAGAAATTCTCAGAGCTCCGTCTTGCAAGAGCACTGTTTAAAAATGCAAAAATATTGCTGACAGTTATATATTTATTGCTAGGAATTACATTTATCAGCACTTCTTTAGATCATTTTCCAATTTCTTCATGATTCAATGAGCTTGCATGACACGATGAAAATACACAATTCATAATAGAAACAGCTGTTATTGGGCACCTGGGTGGCTCAGTCAGTTGAGCGTCTGACTTCAGCTCAGGTCATTACCTCGCGGTTCATGAGTTAGAGCCCCACATCGGGCTCACTGCTGTCAGCCTGTCAGCGCAGAGCCTGCTTTGGATCCTCTGTCCCCCTCTCTTTGCCCCTCCCCCACTTGCACTCTCCCCCCGAATAAATAAATAAATATTAGAAAAAAAAAGAGAAAGAGCTGTTATCAAGAGAGGTCAAAGAGGCGCCATGATATGCCCCCTGCTCCTTTTTTTAGCTTCCTCATTTGGGCTCTTGGCATCTTGAACTACAGCTCTGGATAATCAGCCCTGTAAAAATTCTACACATGTCCAGGAGGTTTTGTTTCTTACAAAATCTATTTGTGTTCTCCCTCAACCACTGCTATTTACCCATTAAAATAGTCTAAAGCCTAAACTACCAAATCCTGCAAAGCAAGTAGGAAAAGATATTTATGACCTCACTGTGTCTTAATTAAAAGTTCCTTTAAGACAAAAATCAATGTCAAATGCCTATATCTGCCTACATACAGTATGTAAATGCAGGATGTTAGGATTGCATTATAGTAGTTGTTAACTGAAAGAAAAATTCAGAAGAGCTTTATACAGGTGGGTTTAAAATCCCTTGCTTCTTTAGGCTGATGAATTGAGCATACTACTACTCCATCTGGGTATACTATCTTCTTTTTTAAACTTACTGAAAAGCTGCCAACACAAGAGAGTTCTAGGTGGGCCAGTAGAGAAGAGTGACTGGCCCAGGCTCCTAATCTGTGTCTGCTCACTCCAGCATTTTGGACTGTTGGCTATGATGTTAAAGATAGAGCCCCATGTCTGAGTGCAGTGTGGTGTATCAGACAAGCAATGCAATTAGAAATAGATTCACATTCTGGCAATACTATTTCATGTTTGTGAGTTCTGGGCAAGTGACCCATTTTGAGTCTCAATTTTCTTATCTCTAAATTGGAGATATGATGGGGCGCCTGGGTGGCTCAGTTGGTTAAGCGTCCAGCTTTCAGTTCAGTCATGATCTCACAGTCTGTGAGTTTAAGGTCCACATAGGGTGGGCTCTGTTTTGACAGTTCAGAGCCTGAAGCCTACTTTGGATTCTGTGTCTCCCTCTCTCTCTGCCCTTCCCCTGCTTGTGCTCTCTCTCTTTCTCTCTCTCTCTCTCTCTCTCTCTCTCTCTCTGTGTCTCTCAAAAATAAATAAACATTAAAAAAATTTTTTTAATTGGAGATATGACTATGAGCCTCAGTCATGAGAAAATTGTGAATATTAATAAGATAATATTGGTGAAACACCATGCAGATTGTTGGCACAAATCAATGTTAGTTTCCTGCCCTCCATGTCATGAGACCCCTTTATTTCTCCCTCCTGACTGCTCCCTCCCCTCAATAGGCAGATATTGAGCAGAGTTCAGGTGCCACAAAGCCACTTCATTGTGGGATTATGACCTGATGCAGGCAAAGGCCATAGACGCAATGATGAAGTTGGAAATACAGGCAAGGGGCCAACTACATCTGCCTGGTAGAAAATGAGACCTCCACTATCCCACACTTCTGGACTTCTTCCACCTTCCCTCCATTCTCTCTGCTTTCCCTCATGCTTTATAAATAGGGCTACTCCTTTCTGAACTAGTAAATTTATCTAGTCTATGAGATTTGGTATTTTAATAAAAATTCCTTGGATACAATTTGATAATATCTCTTTTTTTTCTGCATAAACCTTTTATAAAGATCATATATGGACTCTTACTCCACCGCACTCAGCCTTCTGGCCAATAATACCTCAACCACCACTTACTGAGAACTGATATTTCTTTGACAGTGAGGCTGTGTGCTGTCGAAGGCAAAGCATGGGCTTTGGAACCAGACAGAGTGGATTAAACTCACCTTTCCACCATTTGTCAGATCTATGTCTTTGGACAAGGCATTGTACCTGTTGGAGTCTCAGGGTTTCCTTCCTAAAATTGGGATTCTAGTCCCTGAGTCAAAAAGAATTAAACAAGGGGTCCTACATGTGGCTATGTTGTTCCTGTTCCATATAAAATGCAAAGAACTCTAGTGAAGAAACTCAAGGTCTTATCTTCAGTGGAACACAGTAAATGTAACTGAGGTAGAAAATCTTTCCTGGGCCCAAGGTTTGACACATTCAATGAATGTATGAGACTGTACTAGGGATTTCAGGGAGGAAATCATCAACTTCTAACGAAGAGCTGTAATACAGGTGCTGTGTGAATGAAAAGAGGAACCAAAGCTCTCTAGGCAAAAGTTGCCTTTCAAATATACTTCTAAGTGGAAACAGCAGTGCTGTCTAAAGGGGAGGTGGTGATCAGGGACTTTGGAGAGAAGCATTGGGAAGGGCTGGTTGACACCGCATGCACTAAGAACAACTATGAACTAAGCACCATTAACACTAAGCAAATAAGAACTAAGATTCTGACAGCTAGAACTTGAATGATGAGATGGGGCCCCCAGCTTGAATCTGGGGATATGCCCACTAATCTTACACAGCCAGCTGATTCTGTTCCTCATTTCCCCAAGGTTCAGGGTTAAAGGTCCAAGAGTCAGTGGCCAGTGGTGATTGTGGTATCCCTCTCTTTAGGAACTAGTAATAGAAAGTGGGTTCAGTGAGAGCACTGAGAAGTGATGAGCACCTGTGTCTATGTGCATGCATGCGCACACACACACACACACACACACACACACACACACACACACCTGCTCCTGATGACAGATACCCAGTTCTGCTCTGAACTTTATGCTCAAGTCCTCTGGCTCCTGGGAGTGTGGACTTGGTTTCTCAGCTTCTCTGCAGGACACCCAGAGACCAGATTTAGCCTACAACTTCTGTGATCCTAACCCTTTCACTGACACAAAGCAAAATCATAAGCCTGGAGCTTACTCTGCTCAATTCACCAGCTTCAGAAGTGGAGATGTGAAGACTCCACTATACTCACCAGGCAAAGAGCCCAAGGGGACAGGGCACAAAGCTCTTGATTAGAGACATGCATTAAAAATGTATTAATTGCTCAGTACTCTTCTTACTCCCTCCAGGACAGAAGCCCTAGTCAGTGTCCCTAAACTTTGATGTTCAGCAGAATCACCTGGGAGTTTTTAAAGAGGCAGATCCCAGCTCCATCCCCAGAGATGCTCATCCATGAGATCTGGGGCCAGGTTATTCTAACACAGATGGTTCTAAGGGCAGACTTTGAAGAAACACTGTCCTTAGGAAAAATATCAGGATGTAAGCCCAAAAGGAGATGTGGAGAGACCTCTTCACTGACCCTTGCCTGCCAGATTTGTTTCCCCTAGTTAGGTCATAGCTTGGGATGTTGTAGACTACCACAACTTTCATGATTTAAGTCTTTACAGCACTTGTCTTCAAATTGTAGTTCACAGATCTGCAGCATCCGCGTCATATGGAAACTTATGAGAAATGAAAACTTGGCGGTCCCATCCCAGAACTACTGAATTGGAACTCATGGTGGTAGATTCCAGGAACCTGTGTTTTAACAACCCTTCAGGATTTTTTTTTAATTTGAGTACAGTTGACACACAATGTCACATTAATTTCAGGTATACAAAACTGATTCAACTTCCCTATACGTCATGCTGTGCTTACCACAAGTGTAGATACCACCTATCAGCGTACAACACTCTTACAGTACCATTGACTGTATTCCTTATGCTGTACCTTTTATTCCTGTGACAGGAATGCATGCTCAAGTTTGACAAGCTTTACTTTTATTCTTCACCTGGGAAGGTAGAATGTCCATGGATAGTCAGTGCTAAATCTGGAGTGGCATTTGTAGGAAAGCAATAACACTTTCAGAGTCTATGCACTATAATTTGGTTATATTTACACAGGAGGCCAGCATGAAGCATGCTTTCATTAATGATTGTATATGGGGGCTAAGCAGCAACTATCACACAGTACTGGCAAAGGGGAGCTGGCAAGTCTTGGTTTACAACAGGGCCCTCCATCTGCAGAGTGGTTACTGTAACATTTTATACCATGGACAGAGAGTAATACACTTCCTCTTATTCAAGTGACAAGCAGTTTGGATACTTTGATTTCAATAGATCCATAAAGATGGAAATAAAACCTGTTTAGGATACATAAGAGAGTATAGTGAAATGATATATCTAATTCTTTAGATTCTAGGGTGTGTTAAAGCCTGAGATTATAGGCCCAAAATATAAGGCTTCCAAAATCTCCTAAACAAGGGATAGTGCAACCGTATGTCATGGTATTATGAATCCCCCCAAGTTGCAGAAATAAGTAGTAAAACTAACCTCGTATTTGCTGATCAAAAGTTATTTATAAAGGAGAGCATTGTTAATAAGGGAATGAAATTCTGGTCAGTAAATATTTACCAAGTATATCAACATGTTACCGTTTGTCTTAGGGTTTGAAACATTCAAGTTTTGAGAAATATTCTAATGGAAAATTAAATACACAAGATCAACCAAAAGGAGGTTCCGATTTAAATAAATGTCACACTGGGGCGCCTGGGTGACTCAATTGGTTGGGCGTCTGACTTCGGCTCAGCTCACGACCTCGCTGTTTGTGGGTTTGAGCCCTGAGTCGGGCTCTGTGCTGACAGCTCAGAGCCTGGATCCCGCTTTGGATTCTGTGTTTCCCTCTCTCTCTGCCCCTCCCCTGCTCATGCTCTCTCTCTCTCTCTCTCTCTGTCTCTCAGTAATAAATAGATGTTAAAAATTTTTTAAATAAATAAATAAATAAATAAATAAATAAATAAATAAATGTCGCAAAATCACCGTGATAAAGATGTTGCCCTACCCAAGAGTTTCCCCAGGGCTTCTTTCATGTCCCTGTTCCTAAGGCTGTAGATAAAGGGGTTCAACATGGGTGTGACCACTGTGTACATGAGAGCCACAATGATGTCCTTGTCAATGAAATTGCTTAATTTGGGGAAAAGATACTGCCCAAATATTGCCCCATAATACAGAGACACTATAGAAAGGTGGGAGCCACATGTGGACAGTGCTTTGCAGATCCCCTTGGTGGAAGGACCTTTCATGATGGTGGCCCCAATGTAACCATAAGATACCAGAATACATATGAATGGCAGGGTAATGACCACCACCCCTACTGTGAACATGACCAACTCATTGAGGACGATGCCTGAACAGGATATCTTAAGCAGGGCACCAAGGTCACAGAAGAAATGGGGGATGGCATTGTCAGCACAGAAGGATAACTGGGTGAGGAGAAGGGTGTGGGAAAGAGAGCTGGCACAGGACAGGATCCAAGATATAGCCACTAGTAAGGCACACAGCTCTTCCCTCATGATGGTGGTATAATGAAGAGGGTGACATATAGCCGCATAGCGATCATATGCCATTGATGTAATAAGGAAGCTGTCCAGGTCAGTAAAAAATAAAAAAAAATACATTTGTGAAATACACCCTTCATAGGGGATGGATTTGTACTTAGCATGCATGTCCATCAACATTTTTGGGACAGTGACAGATGAGAAGGAGACATCAGTGAAGGCCAAGTGGCTGAGGAAGAAGTACATAGGGGTGTGGAGGTGAGAGTCCAGCCTGATGAGCAGGATGACAAGCAGGTTCCCCAGCACTGTGGTCAGGTACATGCCCAGGAACAGGGCGAAGAACATGGCCTGCTGCTCTGGCCGGATGGGGAGCCCCAGGAAGAGGAACTCGGACACGCTGCTCTGGTTCTCCCTCCTCATGATACTCTTTCCTCTGCTGGGAATGAAGCATGGTTGAAAATATTAAGGACTCTGAAATAATCATTTTTAGTAGTCATATGAAAAATATGTGTGTTTTGGAAAGTGGGAAACTTAACCTGTTTCTGACATATTTTCTTTTATGTTGGCACATAAAGGAATTAGTAAAATTGTTGAAGAACTGTTATTGGGAGCCAGTTTTTCTTGGTTCACCTACAAACCAGAATTCTTGCATCTGTGACACTGAGGACCAGACCATGGAGTATGATGTGTCAGCCATGTTATTGCCCCAAGAATGCTCTGTGCTGAGTATTCCAAATCCTCAACCACAGCACAGCAAACTTCAGAAGATTTGACTTCACCACCCGTTGTTAAATTTCAGATGGGAGGTGAACTTTTCATATAAATGGACACAAAGATTAGCATTGTTTTAATTAAAGGACATTCATCAGTATACATATATTTTGTTTATATCAATTCAGTAGAGGGTTCTTAAGAGACTCTGAATTATGTTGATGCATTTCCCTTCTGCACTGAAGAGAAATTTTTTTCTTAAAAACCTGTAGTTCCTCTTTAAAACTTAAATGACTTCTTCCCCTGTTTAAAAATTTGAAGTGTAACAACTTTAATATGGCTTAAAGATCCTGAAAAATCTGTGTCTCTCCCACATTTCCAACTTCTCCCTTACTCCCACCTCTCTCACTTTTGCTGACTTCTCTGTTCCAACTTCCTTGGAAAGACACATTTTCAGGGTCACTTGCATGGCTCAGTTGGTTGAGTGTCTGACTTCAGCTCAGGTTATGATCTCATAGTTCGGTTCATGAGTTTGAGATCACATCAGGCTCTCTGCTGTCAGCGCAGAGCCCACTTTGGACGCTCTGCGTCCCTCTCTCTCTCTCTCTCTGTGCCCCTTTTCTCTGCCTCTCTCTCTGTCAAAAATAAATAAACATTTAAAAAAAATACACATTTTCATTTACATCACTTAGGCTTCTTCTCCTTGGTGATTTTGGGTTTCCTGGGATTTCATGTCATGTTGAGAAAGCAAAGATCAGGCTGACTCCCAGCAAGTATTTCATGCAAATTTATTTATAGTTTATTTTCTGCTGTCAACACATATAGGGTTGTGTTGATGCAACAGCATTTTAAATTATATACACAGTATATATTTTTGAATATGCTTCCTTTCCTCCCTATGCAACATAATAACATCCTGTAATGAAAAATTAGGACTATTGTCAAAAGATGCCAAAAAAGTAAGTTTTTAGCTCATATCCCAAGTATTTATATCCCTCTTGGTTGTTCCTGTCATCTTACAAGCCCTGCTAGTCAGTTGTGGTAAGCAGAAATAATAACCCCCAGAGATGTCCACATCCTAATGCCTAGAACTTGGGGACATGGTATGGTACATGATAAGGGAGAATTAGGTGTGCATGGAATTAAGGTTTCTAATCAGCTAACTCTGAAATGAGATTATCCTGGGTTATATGAGTGGGCCCAATGTAATCACATAACCTTAAACGTAGAAGAGGGAAGCAGAAGAATCAGTCAGGGAGTGATTTTATAATGTTATGCCACTGGCATAGAAAATGGGGAATGGGGTCATGAGCCAAGGAATGAAAATGGCCTCTAAAAACTGGACAAAAATACATAAACACATAAATAAATAAACAAAACACGCAAACTGGACAAGGCAAGGAAACAAATTCTCCCCTAGAGCCTCACTAAGGAATGCCAGCATTTCAGACTTCTGACCTCCAGAACTGTAGGATAATAAATGTGTGGGTTTTTGAAGCCACTGCATTTGTGGTAATCTGTTAGAGCAGTAATAGGAAACTGATACACCAATATTGCAGTAATATCCAAATACTCTGGTTATCTGGGTACCGGTATGTAACAAAATTCATATGTCCTTCCCAGCTTCCACCTGGTATTCAACAAAATGAAGCAATAGCTTCACAAAGCTAATGCCTACCTAACATGTAAGGATATGAGGTTATTATCTCATTAGAGGCATTTGTCATTAATCACAAAGATGACTCTAAAACACCCTCTCCCACATTCATCAACTGGACTATGTCAGGATCTAAAGCAAGTGGAAATTCCTCCAAAGACTTCTTCCCCATATCTCTTTATCTCTCGGTTCATTTTTGGCTTTTTTATTTTCTTTCTCTTTCTGTATGACCCTTCACTTTATCTTTCTCTGTCATTTTCTCCTTCCTTCTCTATCACTTCTCATTCTCTTTGTTTCTGTCTCTCTGTTCTTCTGTCACTCCATGTCTCCCCACCCTCTCTCATTTTCTCTTTTTTATTCTCTCTTCTCCATGCCAGAATCAGCTTCCTGATTCTTCCTCTTACACACACACATATAAACTCATATATGCTGAGAAAACATACCCATTGTATCCCCAGTACTGACCTTGCCTGCAGTTATGATCCAGAGTTTGGTAAGTAAATGTTCCCTGAGATTGTCTCTTTAGGGTACCTAAATATCATCTTCCAAGGTCCTAGAAATTTATTGGGCATCAAAAAGAAAAGCTACATGCTCAGACTGTCACTCCCATCTACCAGCCCTGAATCTATGAATTTAGTAGTATAACTAGCCAAGGAGAGAACCTGAGGGGATAGGAAGAAGATGTTATAATTTCCAGTTCAAAACATCCATCAGACTTGCTTAACTGCCCAATTTTTCCCTTGATTCCCCTAGGAAAGATGTCCTGTAGCAGGGATGTTAGTGCTGGGAAACTTAGAGAATGAGCCCCCAGGGAAAGGCTCTCAAGGCACCTTCAGTCTCCCTTCTGTTACATCCTCTGCTTTAATCACATTTTGACATAAGGTAAACACCAGAGAGGTTCAAAAAAGAGAGAGAGAAATTACTAGATCCAACCAGGTCCAGACAGAAAGCCAAATAACACAATGGCCTCTGAGAATTTAGGTAGAACTATCTCCTACACAAAGAGATCTTGGGCTATGACTACCAAGTAACCCAAAGAAAATGTCTGTGTGTTTCTTCTTTCTGGTGATTACTATGAAATACAAAGTGGGGAGAGACAGCAATAATCACTTTTTTTGTGTGTGGAGATTTTAGTACTTCCTTGAAAACTTAGGGTTGGTTACATCAAATAGAAATAGTTTTCAAGGAAGAAAGAAAAGAAAGGAAGGAGAGAGGAAGGGAGGGAGGGAGGGAGGAAGGGAGGAAATATAACCCACAAAGGAAATGAACTTGCAAATAGGAAAAAATGTTGACACACACACAACCCAGAAAAATTGACTCGACGTTTAAAAGTTTCAGGTTCTTTGAAACTGACCTTTGAAGATAATAATCATTTATTGTGGCATTAGTGATTCTTGGGAATAAGGTAAATGACACTCAAATAGTATTTATACCTTGAGATAATAATCTTTGAGGGTTTATTTTGGCTTTTTGATATCTGGGTTTAGGACATGGTAGATACAGCAGAGCTTTTATCTGGGCAAGTTTCTTTCTAGCTCTGATGATCTTATATTACTGCTGCATATGGTATGGTACATGATAAGGGAGAATTAGGTGTGCATGGAATTAAGGTTGCTAATCAGCTGACTTTGAAATGAGATTATCCTGGATTATCTGGGTGGGCCCAATGTAATCACTCTGATGATCTTATATTACTGCCACAACTTCGTGTACCCTGGAGCAGAGGGACTCAGGAGAATGTTAACTCAGAATTGTTGAAGACCAACAGCATTCTAGGCAAAATTCAGAGAAAAAAAGTGACCAGAATATTGGCAGTAGCAGCTTAGCAAACTCAAAGTGGACCATAAGATAGATTGGCTATAGGCACTGGACTCCCTGGGAGGGACACAGCAGACACCTGGTGCACTGGAGAGGGAAAATCTATGGTGGGGCAAGTTGGTAGATCCAACAGACAACAGTACTTGAGTACAGGATTTAGGGAGCTCACGTACTGGAACAGGAAGCTATGTAAGCATCGGTACCAACAAGAGTGATGGCAAGACACAGACAAAGCTATGTGAGGTGGTTTGGGACAGATTGAAATATGGTGAGCAGAATGAAGATACCTTAGATTGATATCCAATGTGCTATAGACAGAAAGACCTGTGGCAGCTAGCATAGCATAGAAGACAATAGAACAGCTTACACTTGGGTGGATGAAAGACAAAAGTAACTGAAAAGCAAAGGACAAGTTATTGTACTTCTCTCAGGACATTGTAGAGCTCTTCAGATTTTGGGGACAACACATACCATACCTGGAATACTTCTTTGACTGATTTGTCAAATGACTTGTTAGACTGCCAATTTCAAGTGGGATCTAAAGCAATAGAAGGCTCTGAAGCTGATTCAGGCTATGGTACAGGGGACTCTACTAATTGGATCATCTAAGTTGGCAGAACCCATGGTGCTGGAGGTATCCATGGTAGATAATGGCACCACATGGAGCCTCTGGCAAGCGCCACTAGAAGAATTGCAATGCAATGTTTCTAGAGCCAGGAGCTGCTGGGCAAGCTGCTGGGCTTGCATAGAGACTGAGTGTTTAACCATAGGCCATGATATGACTAGAGCTAAGTATTGCCAGGCACAAAAAGTCATAATGTCAGATAGATACAACAGCAAATTTGGCATTAGAAAACAAAAATAAATTTCAGAAACAGATGGCCCAGATCCTCATATCATCTGTTTTATTGCTGTCTCTCCCTCAGTTCACGCCTATGGCCACCATCTTGAAACATCTGTAGCAAGACAGGAGTGGATCTGAGCAGTGCAGGAGGTGAATGTACTCTGCCAAGTTTCTACTCATAACCATTTATCTTACCATTTCAGTTTACTCTGACTAGAACGTAAACCACCAGTATTTTTATTTCTTTGGGGACTTTTTCTGGACTCGAGCTCCGCTGGTCTATAAATGCAACAGGCTGGAAATGCCAGAAAATGAACACTCGCTCTCCTCCACAACTACACCCCAGAGCCCCAAGATAAATACTGATAGGAGTTGGTACACAAATACCCCAGCTCACTCTCCTTTAGGGTGAGAAAATCCAAGGTGTGTTGGAGCCCAATGTTTCTCCAATGGAATTAGCTTCAATTACCCAGATGACAATTGCATTGATAGATGTCCTTTATTTATAGCCTACTTTCCCTGCCTTACTTTCTCACCCTCCTATTGCTGTTTCCTTCGATCCCCAAATAAACTACTTGTCCTTAATTCTTGTTCCAGAGATATCTTGTAGATGAATCCAAGTGAAACAATCTCCTGTAATATAATAATTATTTCCTATTCTTGACTATTTGTTAGAAAACAACATCCCTTCAGGCATGGAGTTTTGTGAGTTCTTTATAGATTTTGGATACTAGCCCTTTATCCGATATGTCATTTGCAAATATCTTTTCCCATTCCGTCTGTTGCCTTTTAGTTTTGTTGATTGTTTCCTTTGCAGTGCAGAAGATTTTTATCTTGATGAGGTCCCAATAGTTCATTTTTGCTTTTAATTCCCTTGCTTTTGGGGATGTGTCAAGTAAGAAATTGCTGCGGCTGAGGTCAGAGAGGTTTTTTCCTGCTTTCTCCTCTAGGGTTTTGATGGTTTCCTGTCTCACATTCAGGTCCTTCATCCATTTTGAGTTTATTTTTGTGAATGGTGTAAGAAAGTGGTCTAGTTTCATTCTTCTGCATGTTGCTGTCCAGTTCTCCCAGCACCATTTGTTAAAGACACTGTCTTTTCTCCTTTGGATATTCTTTCTTGCTTTGTCAAAGATTAGTTGGCCATATTTTTGTGGGTCCAATTCTGGAGTCCCTATTCTATCCATTGGTCTCTGTGTCTGTTTTTGTGCCAATACCATGCTGTCTTGATGATTACAGCCTTGTAGTAGAGGCTAAAGTCTGGGATTGTGATGCCTCCCCCTTTGGTCTTCCTCTTCAATATTACTTTGGCTATTCAGGGTCTTTTGTGGTTCCATACAAATTTTAAGATTGCTTGTTCTAGCTTCGAGAAGAATGCTGGTGTAATTTTTATTGGGATTGCACTGAATGTGTAGATTGCTTTGGATAGTATTGACATTTTAACTATTTATTCTTCCAATCCATGAGCACGGAATGTTTTTCCATTTCTTTGTATCTTCTTCAGTTTCCTTCATGAGCTTTCTATAGTTTTCAGCATACAGATCTTTTTTATCTTTGGTTAGGTTTATTCCTAGGTATTTTGTGATTCTTGGTGCAATTGTGAGGTGGGATCAGTTTCTTTATTTGTCTTTCTGTTGCTTTATTATTACTGTATAAGAATGCAACTGATTTCTGTACATTAATTTTGTATCTGCGACTTTGCTGAATTCATGTATCAGTTCTAGCAGACTTTTGGTGGAGTCTATCATGTTTTCCATGTATAGTATCATGTCATCTGCAAAAAGCGAAAGCTTGACTTCATCTTTGCCAATTTTGATGCCTTTGATTTCCTTTTGTTGTCTGATTGCTGATTCTAGAACTTCCAACACAATGTTAAACAACAGCGGTGAGAGTGGACATCCCTGTCCTGTTCCTGATCTCAGGGGAAAAGCAGTAATCCGGTGAAGAAATGGGGAAAGACATGAATAGACACTTCTCCAAGGAAGACATCCAGGTGGCCAATAGGCACATGAAAAGATGCTCAACATCACTCTTCATCAGGGAAATACAAATCAAAACCACATTCAGATACCACCTCACGCCAGTCAGAGTTGCTAAAATGAACAAATCAGGAGACTATAGATGCTGGAGAGGATGTGGAGAAACGAGAACACTCTTGCACTGTTGGTGGGAATGCAAACTGGTGCAGCTTCTCTGGAAAACAGTGTGGAGTTTCCTCAAAAAATTAAAAACAAATCTACCCTATGACCCAGCAGTAGCACTGCTAGGAATTTACCCAGCGGATACAGGAGTGCTGATGCGTAGGGGCACTTGTATCCCAATGTTTATAGCAGCACTTTCAACCTTAGCCAAATTATGGAAAGAGCCTAAATGTCCATCAATTGTTGAATGGATAAAGAAGATGTGGTTTATATATACAATGGAATACTACTTGGCAATGAGAAAGAAAGAAATATGCCCATTGTAGCACCGTGGATGAAACTGGAGAGTGTTATGCTAAGTGAAATAAGTCATACAGAGAAAGACAGATGCCATATGTTTTCACTCTTATGTGGATCCTGAGAAACTTAACTGAAGATCCTGGGGGAGGGTAAGGGGAAAAAAAGTTACAGAGAGGGAAGGAGGCAAAACATAAGAAACTCTTAAAAACTGAGAATAAACTGAGGGTTGATGGGGGGATGGGAGGGAGGGGAAAGTGGGTGATGGGGCATTGAGGAGGGTACCTTTTGGGATGAGCACTGGGTGTTGTATGGAAACCAATTTGACATAAATTTTATATAAAAAATGAATATTAAAAAAGGAAAAAGAAAGCAACATCCCTAACTTTACTGTGATTCAGTAAGTATTTTTTAAGTGGATCTGCATGTGCCCAGTACTAATGAATAAAAATTCAGGGATAAATCCGACAAAGACCTTGATTTCTTCCCTCTCTGCACATGTATTTAGAAAGGCTGAAGCCCCATAGAGCAGTGGGATATAAACTGTTTGCTAGTGGCAATACGCATTTACTTCTTGCCTGTAGGTTGTTTTTAGTATAGGGACTGTTTGTTCCCTGAGGCAGCAGGAACTTGTCCTTTGGCTGTTTCATGCCTTGATTTTCAGAGTCCTGTGTAATGGATAGGGGTGGGGAAAAGAGCAATCAAACACAGCAATGGTGCTTTTAAGAGCAATTGCCTTCTCTTCTCAAAGTTTGTCAGCCCTTCGATTTTTCTTCCTAGGCCATGAGATTCAGCAACAGTTCAGAAGACTCTAATATTTTCATTGCTTATAAAATAAATGCATGATTATGTAAATGTTATGGCAGAGAAATATTTCTAAAATACATACGTGCACTGCAAAGGAAACAATCAACAAAACTAAAGGCAACTGACAGAATGGGGAAAGTTATTTGCAAATGACATATCAGATAAAGAATTAGTATCCAAAATCTATAAAGAACTTACTAAACTCAACACCTGAAAAACAAATAATCCAGTGAAGAAATGGGCAGAAGACATGAATAGACACTTTTCTAAAGAAGACATCCAGATGGCCAACAGACACATGAAAAGATGCTCAACATCACTCATCATCAGGGAAGTACAAATCAAAACCACATTGAGATACCATCTCACACCAGACAGAGTGACTAAAACTAACAACTAAGGAAACAACAGATGCTGGGGAGGATATGGAGAAATGGGAACCCTCTTACACTGTTGGTGGGAATGCCAACTGGTGCAGCCACTCTGGAAAACAATGTGGAGGTTCCTCAAAAAATTAAAAACAGAACTACCCTATGACCCAGCAATAGCACTGCTAGGAATTTACCCAAAGGATACAGGAGTGCTGTTTCATAGGGGCACATGTATCCCAATGCTTATAGCAGTGCTATCAACAATAGCCAAATTATGGAAAGAGCCTTAACGTCCATCAACTGATAAATGGATAAAAAGATATGGGTTATATATACAATGGAATACTACTTGGCAACGAGAGGGAATGAAATCCTCTTCAATGCAACAACAGGGATGGAACTGGAGGGTATTATGCCAAGTGAAAGAAGTCAGTCAGAGGAAGACATATCATATGTTTTCACTCATGTGGAACTTGAGAAACTTAACAGAAGACCATGGGGAAACGGAAGGGGAAAAAATAGTTACAAACAGAGAGGAAAGAAGGCAAACCATGAGACTCTTCAATACAGAGAACAAATGGAGGTTAATGGGGGGAGGTGGGGGAGAGGGGAAAGTGGATGATGGGCATTGAGGTGGGCACTTGTTGGGATGAGCACTGGGTGTTGTATGTAAGCGATGAATCACGGAAATCTACCCCCAAAACCAAGAGCAATTTATACACTGTATGTTAGCCAACTTGACAATAAATTATATTAAGAAAAATAAAAAATAAAAAAAATACATAAGTGCCTCTATTCCCTATATAATATAGCTTCTGTTAACATTTTGGAGCATATTGTTTCAGGTTTTTAAAATATGATAATCTGCATTTTTCCATAGCATTGGAATCATGCCTCTGTACAGTTTTTCTATTATGCTCTTTAAAAATTATATCATAAGCTTTTCATAAACATCATTGGAATGGCTATGTAATATTACTTCCAATGGGTCTGTAGTATAGTTGCCTTAACTCTTCCGTTTTGGTTGGAAACTGGACTGTAACTACTTATCTTTTTGAATTATACTGTAATTAGATATCTTTCTGATCCAACTCTGAAGAAAGCTTTTTCAAAGTGCTTGAAAAAGTACTGGGCATAGAGTAGAAACTGTCACATGTCAAAACCTACACCACCAACTACCAAACTCTAATGACTCTTATTTTGTGACAGATTTTGGTACCTAGATCCGTTTACTTCACCTCTCCAAATAAGCTGTCAACTGGGTGCCTTCAGCATCTGCATGAATGAATTACTCAAAAACGTGACTTTTTTTATTCTTTGAGCTCATCTTTAAATGATCTTGATGTCTATTGCACTTTAGCCAGTCTCTTCCCACCGCCATATTAGGAAGACTTGGAACTGCTTTACCTATCAAATATTAAATTTGAACATTGAATTCTTTGCTGTATTTCCCCTCTACCCATTACTTAGAATCATTGACTCATAAATCTACCCAGTCTCTGTTCCTACCCATTTTTCTCCCAAATTTCTTTTGTCTTCATTCTGTTACCTCTCCATGATTGATCTCATGTTTTCTGAGTCTCCTACAAATATGCCCAAGGCTTTGCCTCAGTGGCTTTCCAACCTACCCATCTAACAAAGCTTCTTTGTTGGATCAATACAACTAGCCACCTTCTGGACTTCACACTTTCCATTTATTACTCAATTTATTGTAATCTAGATTCTGTCCCCTACACTCACTGACAATACATCACCAAAATCCTTCTTATTCCTAAATTCAGTGGGTGATTTTCAACGCTTACCCTTCTCTTCTCTTAGCTTCTGCGGTCCCACACTTTTTCCTTCTATGTCTCTGGTTGTTTGATGCCCTTTGGGGACACTATTTCTCTGTTATTTCCTTGATTGTCAGTGTTCACTATGGTCTGTCTTCAGCCCTGTTCTCTTCCCTTCCATCACTTTTCTTTCCCTCTCTCCCCACTCCGTCCCTCTTTCTCTCTTCTCTAATCTTGAATTTTTTTTATCTGGAATGTATTTTTATTAAAATAGATTAATGACCATATAAATTATATTGTAATACATTTTAGAATAAGCTTTAGGATACAAGTACATGATGTTTAATGTTTGTGGAAATCATCCTATAGAATAAGAGTATGTATGTGAAATGAGTTTTTTTTAATTTAATTTTTTATTTTTTTTTTTGAAATTTACATCCATATTAGTTAGTATATAGTGCAACAATGATTTCAAGAGTATATTCCTTAGTGCCCCTTACCCATTTAACCCATCCCCCCTCCCACAATCCCTCCAGTAACTCTCAGTTTGTTCTCCATATTTATGAGTCTCTTCTGTTTTGTCCCCCTCCCTGTTTTTATATTATTTTTGTTTCCCTTCCCTTATGTTCATCTGTTTTGTCTCTTAAAGTCCTCATATGAGTGAAGTCATATGATTTTTGTCTTTCCCTGACTGACTAATTTCACTTAGCATAATACCCTCCAGTTCCATCCACGTAGTTGCAAATGGCAAGATTTCATTCTTTTTGATTGCTGAGTAATACTCCTTTGTGTGTGTGTGTGTGTGTGTGTGTGTGTGTGTGTGTGTGTATGTATACATATATATATATATATATACATACACACACACACACACACACACACACACACACACACCACATCTTTATCCATCGATGTCATCCATTTGGCTCTTTCCATACTTTGGCTACTGTTGATAGTGCTGCTATAAACATGGGGGTGCATGTGTCCCTTCGAAACAGCACACCTATATCCCTTGGATAAATGCCTAGTTGTGCAATTGCTGGGTCGTAGGTTAGTTCTATTTTTAGTTTTTTGAGGAACCTCCATATTGTTTTCCAGAGTGCCTGCACCAACTTGCATTCCCACCAACAAGGCAAAAGAGATCCTCTTTCTCCGCATCCTCACCCACATCTGTTGTTGCCTGAGTTGTTAATGCTAGCCATTCTGACAGGTGTAAGGTGGTATCTCATTGTGGTTTTGATTTGCATTTCCCTGATGATGAGTGATGTTGAGCATCTTTTCATGTGTCGGTTGGCCATCTGGATGTCTTCCTTGGAGAAGTGTCTATTCGTGTCTTTTGCCCATTTCTTCACTGGATTATTTGTTTTTCGGGTGTTGAGTTTAATAAGTTCTTTATAGATTTTGGATACTAACCCTTTATCTGATATTTCATTTGCAAATATCTTCTCCCATTCTGTCAGTTGCCTTTTAGTTTTGCTGATTGTTTCCTTCTCTGTGCAGAAGCTTTTTATTTTGATGAGGTCTCACTAGTTCATTTTTGCTTTTGTTTCCCTTGCCTCCAGAGACGTGTTGAGTAAGAAGTTGCTGCAGTCAAGATCAAAGAGGTTTTTCCTGCTTTCTCCTTGAGGATTTTGATGGCTTCCTGTCTTACATTGAGGTCTTTAATCCATTTTGAGTTTATTTTTGTGTATGGTGTAAGAAAGTGGTCCAGGTTCATTCTTCTGCAGGTCGCTGTCCAGTTTTCCCAGCACCACTTGCTGAAGAGACTGTCTTTATTCCATTGGATATTCTTTCTTGCTTTGTCAAAGATTAGTTGGTCATACGTTTGTGTGTCCATTTCTGGGTTCTCTGTTCTGTTCCATTGATCTGAGTGTTGGTTCTTGTGCCAGTACCATACTGTCTTGATGATTACAGCTTTGTAGTATAGCTTGAAGTCTGGGATTGTGATGCCTCCTGCTTTGGTTTTCTTTTGCAAGATTGCTTTGGCTATTCGGGGTCTTTCTAATCTTGAATTTTTTTCCTCAACTCTTCTTATTCTTTTCATTGCTTTTTAGGCAATCTCATGCTTTTGTATATTGACATCCCATGAATTTCAATCTCGAAAACATATCCACCTCCCGCTGAATTTCTGACCCATAGGTACTTCACACTCAGTGTGTTAAAAACTTCTCAAGTATGTTTTTCTTTATATGTCCTATATCTTAGTAAGTAACTCAGCTATACAACCTGCTGTCCAAGCCACAAATTTAGAGAGGTTTTAAACACCTTCATTTTCTTAATTTTCTATAGTCTATCAAAATCAATTCACATTAGAATTACCGTATTTTTTAGATTCTGACCCTGAAGGAGACTTAAATCCATGTAGTTTTCTCCAACTCCATTGTCTCTCTTAGATAGACTTTCATAACCTCCCATCTAACCAGCTGTGACCACTTTGTAACTAGTCTCCTTGCTTCTGGCCTTGCATCCCATCACTTCATCCTTGCCTTTCCAGCATCCCCTCCAGCTGCTGCAAACACATGCTTACTATCCATTCTTCACCTATTGTGATATTTTTTAATATGACATGGTCAATATTCTTATCAAATTCTTCCATGGCTCTTACTTTGTTTTTGGATAAAGTGTAGATTGTTCATCATGTCTTCCAAGGTTCTGCATGACTGATTCACGCCTGCTAATTTCTTAAGCCTCATCCTGAACCTCTTCTCCTTGTTGAAGCATATATTTCAGCTAATCTAATTTCCCTGATAATAGTTTCCCAAACGTGTCATCTCTCTTTTCTGCAGGTTGTCTCCTCTTCCTTTGTTTTTTTTTTTTTCTTCTCCCTCCAAAATGCTCTGTCTCTATGCTGTCCATGTCACCTTTTGCTTGTTTGAATTGTCTTGGGTCTCTGCTGACTAGTAACTTCCCAAAGCCTACCTTGCTGGACCTGTTAAATTTGGGTCTGATACCCCTCCTCTGTGCTTCTGTGGCACTCAACACTCACCTTCATTACAACATTTGACACAGTGTTCTGTCTGTCCTGCCCCGTAGATTGGGAGCTCTTAAGAGAAAAAACAACAACTGTGTTTTCAAATCTTTACTCACCGTATCTCATAAAATTCTTGCCACATAGGAGTTGCACAACATTTTTATGAATAAATAAATGAATTATTGAAAAAATTGAGTAAAATGCTATCCATTCCACTTGATTCTGTGTCTCTTTTCTAATTTTGACAATCTGCATGGAATAGGTTTCTAAAGACTTCTCACACTCATGGTTAAAAAGTGTATTTTGAACACTGAGCATATGCCAACTATTATGTGTCATAACTGGCCAAAAAAAAAAATTCTGCATGCATTTACATGTTTCAAAAAAAACCACCTTTTTCTTTTTTCAAAAGAAAAAAATCTCTATTTCTGAGAAACATAAGCCTAACTATTCCTTGATAAATGTTTTTATTTCCCAGGGACTAGTAGCAACTCTCTTCCAATTTCCAGATTAAATGTGATAAGGAAGGAGTCCATATGATACAGAGCCTGCTATTATAAGAGAGGTGTCATGGTGGACTGGAACTAGACTTTAGGTTTGAAGTTAATGTGGTTGAGTTTCAATCCTCATTTGGCCATTTTTTGAGCCACTCTCAAATACAATAAAGTGGGGGAAAATGCTATCTACTTCAAGAATTATTTAAAGCGTTAAATGAGCTTAGGGATGTGAAAATTCTTTAAAAATAAATGAATCCACAAATGAATCCTTATTTATATTCCCAAAGGAGTTGACTACCTTGAGTATCTGGCAAAAGCACATCTCCACTGGGAATGGCTAAGGGAAATGCAGTAATTATTCCCAAATTGTCCAACACCAGATATCTGTGGCTTTGGTCCCCTGGTTCTCAACCTGGCTAATAAAAATGTTGTTGCCTTGGATCTGGTAAAAAAGAGAGAGAGAGAGAGAGAGAGAGAGAGAGAGAGAGAGAGAGAGAGAGAATACCTCCTTCTCACTTGAGGGATGAGCTTGTGCCTTTTTTTCCTGTGCCAAATCTAAATCTTCTGGAGAGAAAATGAAAAATTAGTTCACATCCTGGAGCTGACAGTCTTTGAATTTATCACTCTGGAGCTCGGTGAGGGTAGGGCTTATACACTTCATTCCCCAATAAATGTGTGTGTGGGGATGGGTGGGTTTGTGTGTGAGTGGTCTACTACAGAAATCTACTTTTGCCAAGCACTTTAATAATTTTGTTGTGTCATCTTAAATAACTTACGTGAATATAATAATTATAATTCCTTGGAGGTTTGTACTTTCTTTGTAGGAAAATGTTATCTCTTACAGTTTTGCTGAATATATGGCATGCATTTAAACAATGAGCAAAGCTTCCCAGGTTAGAAAAAATAATAATGTAATCTGCATTGTTTTGCAAATAGTTTTAAATATGCCTACATACAATTTTCTGTTATGTTCCAGTATTCAAAAATTATATCATAAGCTTTTTGTGAACTCATTTTACTGGCTATTTGGTATTACTTCCAATGGATGTTTACCACGTTGCCTTAACTTTTTTCACTTACTGATAGAAATTAGGTATTCTATGAAAAACATTGACCAATATCTGATCTGCTTTTGTCCTGGAGCCCTAAGAAATTCACTCTATGATGGGTTATCTTTGTAGATACTGTAGCTGGTATTCTAGTCTATTTGCTTTTGATCCTCTGATTAAGGACTGAGGCAATACATCCATCCAAAGGCTTGGGGAAATTACATATCCCACCTTATCCTTAATGAGGAGCACATATCCAGATGTCTTTTTTTCATCAAACCATGCTCTGCTAGAGGCAATAGAGCATGATGGTTAGGAACATAGGTTTGAAATCAGATAAATCTGGAATTTAATGATCTGTCCATAACTTTCATTCTGAATGATTTTAGGCAAACTACTTACACTCTCCAAGCCCTAGTTTCCAACTAGTTAAATGAGAATAATGCCCTTTTTGTGGTCCTTTTAGGCTGAGATGATATAAAGTACATGTCACAGTAACTGACATATTATTATTCACACAATAAATATGTGATTAATGAATGATTGCTATAATAATATTATTATTAATATTACCATCTAGACACATATCTTGAAGCCATAGATTTCCATTAATCTTCAAGCCTCCTGATTTGCTTCCTAAAATTCTTGAGTGCTCTCAGACAGCAAGTACTGTCCTACTCAAGGATGTAATTAATGAAGGCATGTAATATAGTATGAACAAATAGTCTTTGCAGCTATAGAGACCTGGGATCTAGTCTCAGATTTACCAAATACTAGTGCTATGTAACATCAGACAAGTTTCATCACTGAGTTCCAGTGTTCTTTTCTCTAAAATGAGGATCTGGATGTCTATGCTGAAAGGTTGTGGGAAGAAATGAACAGTATTTGAAAAGCACCTGGTGCACATTAGGTGCTCAATCAGATTTTATTAACAATGTGACTATTTTTAGCCTTATAGCAGCCAAATTGCAAAGATGGTAAATTTGTTCTGTGTCTGCGACCTCTACTTTCATTCTGCCTGTAATCTCCAACCCTCTCCCCTCCTCATTTTGTCTGAGGAGGTCAGTGCTCTTGTTCTGCCATCCAAACCTGGTCCCCGAATATGAATGGTTCCCAGCCAGCCCATCTCACTGAGAGGGTTGGCCATAGGGCTTTCTTGTCCAGGAATATTTACTTTAGTCGGGAACTTAAAACCTTTTATCTCTTGCTGAAAGAATTTCGAGTACCAGCAGACTATTGAGTGTGATATTTTGGATGGGGATATGGAAGTCTCAATGTTGGTCTGGAAATCACACTACATAGGTATAGTTTTGCATGTTCCCCCAAGAAAAACTGACCTAGATGATTTGAAAAATTTCAAGTAAATTAGAGAGAGTGTTCCATCACTCATTTTCCACAATCCATGAAGACTGTGGGGTCAGGGTTGGGTCCAAAGTGCTGGAATCTGTGCATAAAGATCTGCCTCTAGAACTAAGTAGTCAACTACCTTTCACCTATTTCTGGGAGACCTAATGGAAAAGCATTCATAAATAATCTGATTTGATATCTGGTTCCAGACATTCTGGGGAGCCAATTAACTACTTTGCTGTTGCCATTGAAAGTTATCATTCGACATGAATTTTCACATACTGGATTAAACTGGTTCATGACTACACTCTTCTTTTCACTCATATGGGGTTGGGGGAACCAGGACTGGTGGAACATGGTTGCCTTCTAAATCTGGTTGGCAAAGCAATGGTGAGGCCAAGTCCTCATAAACTCATCTGTTTCTAGGCTCTCTATTTTCATCCACTGTTTTATTAGTTTATCTTTGTAAAAGTACATTTTTTGTTGCAGTCAATATACTTTTACAATAATCTTTGAAATGTTATAGTGAATCCCTGCCTTTTCTTTTAAAAAATATGTAGGTATTGTGATAAATATTGATTTGGGTTAGGAAATCAATCTCTTACAGGATATTTTGGAGACACTGAAAAGATAATTCCTTTTAAAAATTATTTTTAGATTTTTATTGTGCTTTGTTAAATGTGATGCTATGTGGCAGCTAAATAACACTGGATTCCAGGATTATTAGGATGAAACCCGGATCTTGAACAAGACCTGTTGTAAGTTTCTTAAGAGGCTGCTGTGATTAATTTACTGGATGTGACATCTTTCACTTGAACAACAAATTTCTATTATTCTATGATAGATTTTGGGTCTACAGCCAAGGAACAAATCAATAATCATGGAATGTGTCCAGAAGTAGAGGATGCAGAATTAAACAGATCACAACACACAAAATTATGAAGGGCAATGAGATTTCTAATGTCAAGTAATTTGTTTTGCTCCCAGAGAACAAACTCTGGAGTCACAATGTTTGGGTCCAAATCCCAGCTGGTAATCTTCTACCTCAGTGATTGTGACACTGTCTGCCTCAGCTAGCCCATCTGAAAAGAGGAAATAACAATGGTACCTACCTAGCTCATATATGTAAGACTATTGAATCAGTTGCTACATGTAGCTATTCACACCGTGCATAAGGACAACATTCAATAAATATTAACTGTTAGTATTGTCATTTGCAGAGACTGGCACCAAATTGAGAAAAAAAAGTAAGTGGTTGTATATCCTAAAGGTACACATCTTCTACATTTATCCAGCAAAATATGCCTAAAATGTAAGAAAATATAAATGCAAACCTTCCCTAAATCAAAAGAACATCTCTACTATACTATGCCACAATGATCACTTTTTTATCCAGAAACATTCCACCTTCTCTTTTCAACTTTCCCCACCCGTCCCCTTCAGCTGATGTACCAGTATGAGGAGGGAGAACCAGAGCACCGTGTCCGAGTTTCTCCTCCTGGGGCTCCCCATCCGGCCAGAGCAACAGGCCATGTTCTTCGCCCTGTTCCTGGGCATGTACCTGACCACGGTGCTGGGGAACCTGCTCATCATCCTGCTCATCAGGCTGGACTCTCGCCTCCACACCCCCATGTACTTCTTCCTCAGCCACTTGGCCTTCACTGATGTTTCCTTTTCATCTGTCACTGTCCCAAAGATGCTGATGAACATGCATGCTAAGTACAAATCCATCTCCTATGCAGGATGCATTTCACAGACATATTTCTTCATATTTTGCGCTGATTTAGACAGTTTCTTGATCACTTCAATGGCCTATGACAGGTATGTGGCCATCTGTCACCCTCTGCATTATAGCATCGTCATGAGTCAGAGCATCTGTGTCATGCTAGTGGCTGGATCCTGGGTCATTGCTTGTGCTTGTGCTCTTTTGCATACCCTTCTTCTAGCTCAGCTGTCCTTCTGTGCTGACCACACCGTCCCCCACTTCTTCTGTGACCTTGCTGCCTTGCTCAAATTGTCCTGCTCAGACACTTCCCTCAACCAATTGGTGATCTTTACTGCAGGATTAACAGCCATTATGCTTCCATTCTTATGCATTGTGGTTTCTTACGGCCATATTGGGGCCACCATCCTCCGGGTTCCTTCTAGCAAGGGCATCTGCAAAGCCTTGTCCACTTGTGGATCACATCTCTCAGTAGTGACTCTCTATTATGGGGCAATTATTGGCCTATATTTTCTTCCTTCATCCAACAACACCAATAACAAAAACCTAATTGCTTCCTTGATGTACACAGTGGTCACCCCCATGTTGAACCCTTTCATTTACAGCCTGAGAAATAAAGACATGAAAGGGGCCTTGAGAAAAATCTTGAGTAATAAAACATATTCTTCCACCTGATACTTACTTTTCTTTTAAAATATACATATTATCTTATTTCTTCAATTACACATAAACACAAATTATTGTAAATATAGCTCTCCTGTCTTCCTTCCACACTGTCACTGAGAAATGCTTTGCTGACATTATCCTTACATCTGTTGGGGAGAATAGTAAAATTAGATGTACTTTATAGGACTTACTTTGTTCTTTTCTTGGATGATGGGATTGGAAAATACTTTGAAGATGCTGTATCTCTTTGGCTGGTATCATCAAATGGGAGCTATCAGGGCTGGACTTTCCCCAGATTTTCAGATTATTATAAAATATATTTGGTCTTTTATGCATCAATTTCTAAGGAATTTTCCATTTTGGTGATGATATGTCTCCTTCACTCAGACATCCGGGTGTTCAGGGACCTTGAGCCCTTCTAGAACTTCCAAGAAGAACATAGTAAATTTTACTTTCCTTACATAGTAATTAACACACTGCTTGCTTGTCCTTCAGGAATACAGACCACATATTCTTTCTTTCCAAACACACACAGGTATTCAGAAACAAAATAAATGTCACCTCAGTTGTCTCAGACACTGGTTTAAGAGCCTAATCTATGCATTAGGGTCATCTAATTTAATTCTGACAACAACCCTAAGAGATATTTTGAGAAAACTCATGCTCAAAGAGATACTTTGAACAGAAGAACATAAGGGAAGGGAAGCAAAAATAATATAAAAACAGGGAGGGGACAAAACATAAGAGACTCTTAAATATGGAGAACAAACAGAGGGTTACTGGAGGGGTTGTGGGAGGGGCGATGAGCTAAATGGGTAAGGGGCATTAAGGAATCTGAAATCATTGTTGCACTATATGCTAACTAACTTGGATATAATTTTTTTTAATTTAAGAAAGAGATACTTTTAGAAAGCTCATGTTCAAAAGCATCTTAACATCACAGTTAGTGAAGTAAGATTTGAATCTCGGCTGTCTGACTCCAGAGTGATTCAGCATGGCAAGGAATGTAATTGTTTATATGGAATGCTGTGTCTTGGGGGGAAACAATTAGTGTGAGAGAATATGAAAGACTTCCCAGGGAAGGTGTTGCTTTACCTGAGACTTAACAAATCAGAATTATCCAAACACACAAAGCTCTATCTTGTCCTGGCAATGACAAGAAGAGGGAATAGCATGTACAGGATATTAAACTGGAAGTTTCAGCTGAGGTACCAAGATTCCATAGACTCCAGATGCCAAAGTGAGTTGTAACACACAAAATGAAGATGTTTATAGGAAATGCCCAGTACTCAGTTTCATAACTCATTAGCCTCTTAACCCGGATATGGATCTAAAAAGTGCTAAGAGCTAGAGATGAGAGGTTCTCATAAAGTGATGGTGGGTTTTTTTTAGAAGGCTGCACAGTGAACCCCAAATTCTCACAACTGAGAAGAGGGTGCTTTCCTCCTCACTTCAAGCTTACTGGCAGAAGCTTGAAAAGAACCATTTAGAGAGTCTTATATATCTCTCTCATTTGGATGAGAATGATAGCAATAGGAAAAATGAAATAGGGAAAGAGGGGGAATTGAATTATGAAATAGAATTATGTTTTGGGGAAATACCCTTCACTTCTTTTCACGGTGGGTCAATAAAAGCAAAAATGTTTCCTGCCTGTGGAATCACTATGCTGTATGCCCGAAACTAATGTAACATAATTTGTCAATTATACTTCAATTAAGAAAAAGTTTCCTATGGACTATAGGTGAGTTATGTGAGAGAGAAAACTGATGTGAAGCCATTTTCATGTCTCCCCAAGAAAACCCATGACCAAGTCTAGGAAACTTGAAGAGAGAAGAAGAGATCTGTAGGGAGTGCACAACCACAAAACCAGAAGCTCTGAGGGGAAACAATTACAGGAAGAAATATACTTTTGTTATATCACAGAGGATGTGTGTGAAGGCAGCCTGGGAGACTCTGAATGTCTGCTGGCCCAGAAGGGACAAGAGAATGAGTCTGTTCTAACCATCATCCAGGTCAAAAGAAGTCAAAACCTTTTTAATATGGTAGCAACCAAAGGAGCATATTACTGTCACCCTTTGTTCATTCTTTCTTTCAAGCTTTATCCCAGAGGGTGAATTCAGCAACTGCAACTAGATTTCAGAAAAATGATGGGGTGGGGGTCGGGGGGGGGGAGATAATCTACCATTATGACTCCTTTCAGAACTTCAGATTCTTACCTGCCTGAATCCAATGAGGAAATTTTTTTTTAATTTTAATTTTATTTTTTAATTTACATCCAAATTAGTTAGCATATAGTGCAACAATGATTTCAGGAGTAGATTCCTTAATGCCCCTTACCCATTTAGCCCATTCCCCCTCCCATAACCCCTCCAGGAAATTTAACTATAGAATTGAGACATGTTTGTGGTAGAAAGTAATCCTTACCCTTTTTAATATCTAAAGGTTAGAAAAGAATTTATGGGATCCATAAGAGTTTTTATTCAGCAGAGGAGAAAAACAACCCTCAAATAAATGAAATTTCAAAGAATAGCAGAAAAAAAATGTCACTTCCTGAGTAGTAGGTATTCAACATCCCAGGTATTAAGTGTGATATACTGAATTATTGTTTGAAAGAATATTTACTCCTTCCTCCTCACTTCTATAGCAGGAATACATTTTTGCACTCCACTGATGTTACTTACACTGGTCCTTGTGATATAAAGGCTTTTTTGTACCCCTGTATACCAGTTACAGTTGCCACAAAAAAATGCTGGGTGACAAATGGCCACAATAGCCCAGCAGTATTCACCGACAAGCATTTATGCTACTTATCAATCTGAAGGTTGGTTGGGGCTTGGCTGATCTAGCTTAGGATGGTAGTTTTTTCTGGACTCGGCTGATCTCACTGGTGCTTCTGTGGCTCATTGCACGTTCGCTGATCTAAAGTGGACTCATGTAGGGTGGCTCTGTCCCATGCATCCCTCATCCTATTCTGGGACTTGCATATGGACACTTTCAGACTCTTACTCAACCCCCCTTTCTTCTCCTTATGCCATATACTAACTAGACTGTTGCTAACTTTGCATTAACACCTACTTCTAAGCTTTTCCTGAATTGCAGTGGCAAGGCTAGAAGCTACATTTTCCAGGTTTTTCTTTTCTGTATTGTTCATGTTTAATGTCTTCCAATGAGAGGAACTCATGAGAAGTTTAGAAGGCAAGAGAAGAAACCATTATTCTCTGGAGGTAATTATAGCCAGAAATATGGGTAGATACAAGCTTCACAGTAGTTTCCCATTGAGCTAAGAGCCACCTGCATTACGCATCAGACCAAGACATTTTGAGGAGTTTTTCAGTGATTCTTGAGATTTGCAGCCACTGCCCACTAATCTTTTGAAACCATCTATTTTACTCAGGCTGAAATCTTTAGTTTTGGGCTTTTTAGTTTTCAAGTGCAAGTTCCCTGACCTCTGTTCCTCACCTCTTGCAACAGTTGTATAAGCAAGAACTTTTGTTTTTCTCTCCTGAACAAATTCTTACTGATACACTTTCACTTAAAATTTACCCCTTATTGACCTGTATCTTTTTTTTTTTTTTGGAGTGCAGATTAAATTACCTAATTGATACTTTCATTTACAGCCAAGGACATCTATTGCAGAGTAGTAGAGACAGAATGAACTCTTCAAATATTAATTAATTTTTAAAACTTCATTATTAACATGGAGACACATTGAAATGAATCTACTTCAAACAACACTAAAAACAATCAACTCTATGTATTCAAGGACTTTCAAGGAATGAATACAAAGTTTTAAATTTTTATTTTATTTTTAAATATGAAATTTATTGTCAAATTGGTTTCCATACAACACACAGTGCTCATCCCAAAAGGTGCCTTCCTCAATACCCATCACCCACCCTCCCTCCCTCCAACCCCCCATCAACCCTCAGTTTGTTCTCAGTTTTTAAGAGTCTCTTATGTTTTGGCTCCCTCCCACTCTAACCTTTTTTTTTTCCTTCCCCTCCCCCAGGATCTTCTGTTAAGTTTCTCAGGATCCACATAAGAGTGAAAACATATGGTATCTGTCTTTCTCTGTATGACTTATTTCACTTAGCATAACACTCTCCAGTTCCATCCACATTGCTACAAAAGGCCATATTTCATTCTTTCTCATTGCCACATAGTACTCCATTGTGTATATAAACCACAATTTCTTTATCCATTCATCAGTTGGTGGACATTTAGGCTCTTTCCATAATTTGGCTATTGTGGAAAGTACTGCTATGAACATCAGAGAACAAGTGCCCCTATGCATCAGCACTCCTGTATCCCTTGGGTAAATTCCTAGCAGTGCTACTGCTTGGTCATAGGGTAGATCTATTTTTAATTTGGGGGGGGGGGGGGACCTCCACACTGTTTTCCAGAGCAGCTGCACCAATTTGCATTCCCACCAACAGTGCAAGAGGGTTCCTGTTTCTCCACATCCTTGCCAGCATCTATAGTCTCCTCGTTTGTTCCTTTTAGCCACTCTGACTGGCGGGAGGTGGTATCTGAGTGTGGTTTTGATTTGTATTTGCCTGATGAGGAGAGACGTTGAGAATCTTTTCATGTGCCTGTTGGCCATCCGGATGTCTTTTTTAGAGAAGTGTCTATTCATGTTTTCTGCCCATTTCTTCACTGGATTATTTGTTTTTCAGGTGTGGAGTTTGGTGAGCTCTTTATAGATTTTGGATACTAGCCCTTTGTCCGATATGTCATTTGCAAACGTCTTTTCCCATTCCGTTGGTTGCCTTTTGGTTTTGTTGATTTTTTCCTTTGCAGTGCAGAAGCTTTTATCTTGATGAGGTCCCAATAGTTCATTTTTGCTTTTAATTCCCTTGCCTTTGGGGATGTGTCAAGTAAGAAATTGCTGCGGCTGAGGTCAGAGAGGTTTTTTCCTGCTTTCTCCTCTAGGGTTTTGATGGTTTCCTGTCTCACATTCAGGTCCTTTATCCATTTTGAGTTTATTTTTGTGAATGGTGTAAGAAGGTGGTCCAGTTTCATTCTTCTGCATGTTACTGTCCAGTTCTCCCAGCACCATTTGTTGAAGAGACAGTCTTTTTTCCATTGGATGTTCTTTCCTGCTTTGTCAAAGATGAGTTGGCCATACATTTGTGGGTCTAGTTCTAGGGTTTCTATTCTATTCCATTGGTCTCTGGGCCTGTTTTTGTGCCAATACCATGCTGTCTTGATGATGACAGCTTTGTAGTAGAGGCTAAAGTCTGGAATTGTGATGCCTCCCCCTTTGGTCTTCTCTTCAAAATTACTTTGGCTATTCAGGGCCTTTTGTAGTTCCATACAAATTTTAGGATTGCTTGTTCTAGCTTCAAGAAGAATGCTGGTGCAATTTTGATTGGGATTGCATTGAATGTGTAGATAGCTTTGGGTAGTATTGATATTTTAACAATATTTATTCTTCCAATCCATGAGCACAGAATGTTTTTTCATTTCTTTATATCTTCTTCAATTTCCCTCATAAGCTTTCTATAGTTTTCAGCATACAGATCTTTTACATCTTTGGTTAGGTTTATTCCTAGGAATTTTGTGATTCTTGGTGCAATTGTGAATGGGATCAGTTTCTTTATTTGTCTTTCTGTTGTTTTATTATTAGTGTATAAGAATGCAACTGATTTCTGTACATTGATTTTGTATCCTGCACCTTTGCTGAATTCATGTATCAGTTCTAGCAGACTTTCGGTAGAGGTTATTGGGTTTTCCATGTATAATATGTCATCTGCAAAAAGTGAAACTTGACTTCATTGCCAATTTTTATGCCTTTGATTTTCTTTTGTTGTCTGATTGCTGATGCTAGAACTTCTAACACTATATTAAACAACAGCAGTGAGAGTGGACATCCCTGTCGTGTTCCTGATCTCAGGGAGGAAGCTCAGTTTTTCCCCATTGAGGTTGATATTAGCTGTGGGCTTTTCATAAATGGCTTTGATGATGTTTAAGTATGTTCCTTCTATCCCGACTGTCTCAAAGGTTTTTATTAAGAAAGGGTGCTGAATTTTGTCAAATGCTTTTTCTGCATCAATGGACAGGATCATATAGTTCTTATCTTTTCTTTTAATAATGCGATGTATCGCATTGATTGATTTGCAAAAGTTGAACCAGCCCTGCAGCCCAGGAATGAATCCCACTTGATCATGGTGGATAATTCTTTTAATATGCTGTTGAATTTGATCTGCTAGTATCTTATTGAGAATTTTTGCATCCATATTCATCAGGGATATTGGCCTGTAGGTCTCTTTTTTGCTGGGTCTCTGGTTTCGGAATCAAAGGAATGCTGGCTTCATAGAATGAGTCTGGAAGTTTTCCTTCCCTTTCTATTTTTTGTAACAGCTTGAGAAGGATAGGTATTATCTCTGCTTTAAATGTCTGGTAGAATTCCCCTGGGAAGCCATCTGGTCCTGGACTCTTATTTGTTGGGAGATTTTTGATAACTGATTCAATTTCTTTGCTGGTTATGGGTCTGTTTAAGTTTTCTATTTATTCTGTTTGAGTTTTGGGAGTGGGTGGGTGCTTAGGAATTTGTCTATTTCTTCCAGGTTGTCCAGTTTGTTGGTATATAATTGTTCATAGTATTCCCTGATAATTGCTTGTATTTCTGAGGGATTGGTTGTCATAATTCCATTTTCATTCGTGATTTTATCTATTTGGGTCATCTCCCTTTTCTTTTTGAGAAGTCTGTCTAGAGGTTTATCAATTTTGTTTATTTTTCAAAAAACCAACTCTTGGTTTCATTGATCTGCTCTCCAGTTTTTTTAGATTCTATATTGTTTATTTCCGCTCTGTTCTTTATTGTTTTTCTTCTGCTGCTTGCTTGTTTTTCTTCTGCTGCCCTGTGTCTAGATGATCTATCCATTGTTGTAAGTGGGGTATTAAAGTCCCCTGCAATTACCACATTCTTATCAATAATGTTGCTTATATTTGTGATTGATTGTTTTATATATTTGGGGGCTCCGGTATTCAGCGCATAGACATTTATAATTGTTAGCTCTTCTTGATGGATAGACCCTGTAATTATTATATAATGCCCTTCTTCATCTCTTGTTACAGCCTTTAATTGAAAGTCTAGTTTGTCTGATATAAGTATGGCTACTCCAGCTTTCTTTTGACTTCCAGTGGCATGATAGATAGTTCTCCATCCCGTCACTTTCAATCTGAAGGTGTCCTCAGGTCTAAAATGAGTCTCTTGTAGACAGCAAATAGATGGGTCTTGTTTTTTTTATCCATTCTGATACCCTATGTCTTTTGGTTGGAGCATTTAGTCCATTTACATTCAGTGTTATTATAGAAAGATAGGGGTTTAGAGTCATTGTGATGTCTGTAGGTTTCATGCTTGCAGTGATGTCTCTGGTACTTTATGGTCCTTGCAACATTTCACTCACAGAATCCCCCTTAGGACCTCTTGTAGGGCTGGTTTAGTGGTAATGAATTCCTCTAGTTTTTGTTTGTATGGGAAAACCTTTATCTCTCCTTCTATTCTGAATGACAGACCTGCTGGATAAAGGATTCTTGGATGCATATTTTTTCTGTTTATCACATTGAAGATTTCCTGCCATTCCTTTCTGGCCTGCCAAGTTTCAGTAGATAGGTCTGCCACTAGTCTTATTGGTCTCCCTTTATATGTTAGAGCATGTTTATCCCTAGCTGCTTTCAGAATTTTCTCTTTGTCCTTGTATTTTGCCAGTTTCACTATGATATGTTGTGCAGAAGATCAATTCAAGTTATGTCTGAAGGGAGTTCTCCCTGCCTGTTGGATTTCAATGCCTTTTTCCTTCCCCAGATCAGGGAAGTTCTCAGCTATGATTTGTTCAAGTACACCTTCAGCCCCCTTCTCTCTCTCTTCCTCTTCTGGGCTTCCTATTATATAGATATTGTTCCATTTCATTTTATCACTTAGTTCTCTAACTCTCCCCTCATACTCCTGGATTTTTTTTTTATCTCTCTTTTTCTCAGCTTCCTCTTTTTCCATAATTTTATCTTCTAATTCACCTATTCTCTCCTCTGCCTCTTCAATCCGAGCTGTGGTCGCCTGTATTTTATTTTGTGCCTCATTTATTGCATTTTTAGCTCCTCGTGACTATTTCTTAGTCCCTTGATCTCTATAGCAATAGCTTCTCTTCTGTCCTCTATACTGTTTTCAAGCCCAGCGATTAATTTCATGACTATTATTCTAAATTCTTGTTCCGTTATATTGCTTAAATTGTTTTTGATCAATTCATTAGCTGTTGCTACTTCCTGGAGTTTCTTTTGAGGACGATTCTCCCATTTCATTATTTTGGATAGTTCCTGGCATCGCGTGGAACTGCAGAGCACTTCCCCTGTGCTGTCTGGAGTAACTTGTGTTGGTGGGCGGGGCCGCAGTCAGACCAGATGTCTGCCCCCAGCCCACCACTGAGGCCACAGTCAGACTGGTGTGTACCTTATCTTCCCCTCTCCCAGGGGCAGGACTCACTGTGGAGTGGTTTGGCTCCTGTCTGGGCTATTTGCACACTACCAGGCTTCTGGTGCTGCTTTGATGGGATCTGGCATATTAGCCACGGTGGATCTGCAAGGTGCACAGGGGTGGGAGTGTCAGCCTTAGCTTGCTCTGCCATAGGTGGCCCCCTGCAGGAGGGGCCGTGCAGCACCGGGAGGGAGGTAAGCAGACCCGTCAGAGGGATGGATCCACAGAAGCACAGCGTTGGGAGTTTGCGCTGTGCAAGCAAGTTCAGTGATGGGAACTGGTTCCCTTTGGGATTTTGGCTGGGGTATGGGCAAGGGAGATGGTGTTTGCCAGTGCCTTTCTTCCCTGCCGAGTTGAGGTCTGTCTTCAGGGGCTCAACAACTCTCCCTCCCGGTGTCCTCTCGCCCTCCCGCTCTCCGAGCAGAGCTCTTGACTTATAACATTCCAGACGTTAAGTCCCGCTGGCTGTCAGAACTCACGCGGTCTGGCCCCTCTGCTTTTGCAAGCCAGACTCGGGAGCTCTGCCTTGCCAGGTGGGCTGGCTGCCTCTCCACTCTCCCGGCTCCCTCCCGCCAGTCCGTGTAGTACACATCACCTCTATGCCCTTCCTGCCCTCTTCCAGGGGCCTCTTGTCTATGCTTGGCTCCAGAGAGTCCATTCTGCTAGTCTTCTGGCGGTTTTCTGGGTTATTTAGGCAGATGTGGGTAGAATCTTAGTGATCATCAGGACGCGGTGAGCCCAGCGTCCTCCTACACCGCCATCTTCCTATTTAAAGTTGTTATGATCTGTCAAGTTTTAAAATTTTATATAAAAATGTAACACATTGTCAAGTATGTGACACTTTAATAAATAAAAAATTTCTTTTTTTTTTTCTTTTTAAAAATCCCCTCACGGAGCGCCTGGGTGGCTCAGTTGGTTAAGCGTCCAACTTTGGCTCAGGTCATGATCTCAAGGCTTGTGAGTTTGAGCCCCGTCAGGCTCTGTGCTGACAGCTCAGAGCCTGGAGCCTCTCAGATTCTGTCTTTCTCTCTCTTTCTGCCCCTCCCCTGCTCACACTCTGTCACTCTCTGTCTCTCAAAAATAAATAAACATTAAAACAATTTTTTTAATCCCCTTGCTCTATGCATTTACCTTTGTCTGCATTAAGCCCCGATCCCTGGCAATGACTGATCTTTTGTTGGCTCTATAGTTTGCCTTCTCCAAAATGTCATTAGTTGGAATCATGTAGTATGTAGCCTTTTCACAATAGTGTCTTTTTTTTCTTTTTTTTTTTTTTGACGTTTATTCATTTTTTGAGAGACAAAGACAGAGCGTGAGTGGGGGAGGGGTGGAGAGAGAAGGAGACACAGAATCCAAAGCAGGCTTCAAGCTCTGAACTGACAGCACAGAGCCCAGTGTGGGGCTCAAACTCACAAACTGTGAAATCATGACCTGAACTGATGTCAGATGTTCAACTGACTGAGCCACCCAGGCGCCCCCACACTGGTTTCTTGGTACAACTACTTTATAGAAGAGTTTAGCAGTAATAGTTGCATAGAATAATGCCTACAAATCCATTAATTCTTCTGAGTATATAATTTACAGAATCTCTTGCATATATGCACTAGATGATGAACAAGAACGCTTGCAGCACCATTGCTCATCATAGCAAAATGCTGAAAACAAACATAATAGCCGTAAAAAATAGAAAAGACAAGTGTGTGATAGTCTCACAGTGGAATGTAATACAATATGACAGAGTTCTCATCACAAGGATCATTCTAGACATCAAAGGCGAAACCTGGAAGAATAAATATATTATTATTTAATTTATATGCAGCTCTAGAGCAGGCTAAATTGAAGGAACAATATAGATGTGCTAAAACTTTATAATTTTTGTTTTCAAATTTTTATTTAAATTTTAGTTAACATACAGTGCAATATTGGTTTTGTGAGTAGAATTCAGTTATTCATCACTTACATACAATACCCAGTGCTCATCATAACAAGTGCCCTCCTTAATACCCATCACCCGTCTAGCTCTTCCTCCACCCACCTCCCTCCATTAACCCTCAGTTGGTTCTCTGTCTTTAAGAGTCTCTTATGGTTTGTTTCCCTCTCCCCCCCCCATATGTTCATCTGCTTTATTAAATTCCACATATAAGAGAAATTATATGGCATTTGTCTTTCTCTGATGGACTTATTTCACTTAACATAGTAGTCTCTAGCTCCAACCACATCATTGCAAATGCCAAGATTTCATTCTTTTTGTCGGCTGAGTGATATTCCATTGCACATATATACCACATCTCCTTTATCTATTCATCAGTCAATGGACATTTGGGCTGTCTCCATAGCATAGCTATTGTTGATAATGCTGCTATAAACTATCAATGTGCATGTACCCCTTTGAATCTGTATTTTTGTATTCTTTGAGTAAATACCTAGTAGTGCATTTCCTTGATCATAGGGTATTCTATTTTTTAACTTTTTGAGGAACCCCATTCTGTTCTCTAGAGTGGCTGCACCAGTTTGCATTCCCACCAACAGTGCAAGAGAGTTCCCCTGTCTCCACATCCTTGCCAACACCTGGTGTTTCTTGTATTTTTAATTTTAGCCATTCTGACAAGTGTGAGGTAGTATCTCATCATAGTTTAGATTTGTACTTCTCTGATGATGAGTGATGTTGAGCATCTTTTCATGCATCTGTGAGCCATCTGGATGTCTTCTTTATTTTTTTAAATTTATTTATTTAAATTCAAATTAGTTAACATACAGTGGATGTCTTCTTTAAATAAAAGTAGGAAATATTGAAATATTAAAAATATGGGATACTTCCTTTTTTCCTGGAAGTTAAAAATTATCTGTATTTTTCCAGTTATAAAACTAATACCTGCCATCAAAAATTAAAACAATACTGAAAAATATAAAGAAGAAAATAATAATCATCCATAGTCCTATTACTACAACAAAACACTATGAACATTAAGACATAGTTCTATGCATATACCTATGTATACATACTTAATGGGTATTATGTAAAAAGTATTAGGTACTTTAAATAGGACAGGAAGATACAGTTGCAGACGAGACAAGGGACTTCAACAAATTGTTAGTTTTCTACCACCTAAGCCTAGAGATTGTTAAATGAATGTTTCTTTTCATATTCTTTAAGGTGTGATTATATGTATATATAGACACATACACACATATTCACACATACAACATACCATGTTTATGTACATACATATTCAATCTCTATATATATATAATCATATATGCTTTTTTGTATGCTATTTCAACATTTTTAAAGTTGAAATAAAATTTACAGTAAAATGGGTAAAAATGTTACTCAAGTTTGAAAAATATTCAAATGATTTAAGAACTCAGGATGGACCTCACACATAGAGCATTTTAAGTATCACTTCTACAAAACATTCCTAGTTGAGTGGCACTGGGCTACTTACTAAGCCTGTCTTAATATGAATTCCCTCTTTTATACCAATTACCAGGATTAAACGAAATACTAAATATGGAAATATTTGTCACAGTTATCAGTTTGTAGCAATGAAATTATTTAGTTATATCTGCCTTGAGCAGAGGTAGTTTCTCAAGGACTGAAAGCAACATCAACATTTCAGATGGAAACATAGGACACTATATTTATGTACATGGGACAAGGGTGTGCTTTTTAAAAAATTCAGGTATGTTTGGATGCAGTACTGTCTAAGTTCACTTCATGTCTAGGTTTTTGATATTCCTCCTAGGAATTCTTAGTCCCATTTCTTGGAAGGCTGAACTCTCTTACACTGGACTGGTTGTCATAGTCACATGGTCACTTGGAAAACCACTTCAAAATCTCTACTCCCACTAGCACATTTCACTCCTAATTGGCCATCCCAAGACACAGACAGCTCCCATCAAGTTTGAATTCACCATCGGGGGCCTGTACCAGACCTTTCTAGACTTTTTTTTTTTTTTTGCCTTTTACAAAAAAACAGTTCATTTCAATTTGTGACTAGATCCACTCAACTTAAGGAAAAAAAAAAACGGTGATATATTATGTTACCATCACTCTATAAGCATAACTGAAAACCAAAATTTGGACAACTGATAAGAAATTGGTAACAAAACTAAAACTCAATTTCTAATTAATGTCATTCATAATAAATTTCAAATGTATTACAAAATTAAATCCAAAAACAAAATCATGAAATTGCCAGAAGGAATAATTTTGTTATCTTGAGAAGGGAAAAGCTTTGCTATATAAAGTTTGTAAATTATTTTTAAAAATAAAAAGTAAAAAGAATGAAAGCTACGACTGCATAAAAATTTAAAATGAGTGTAGATCAGGGGATACCATATGAAAAAGAAGAAAAAAAAACATTTAAGAAAAGATGGTCGTGTAGATATGTTTTTTTCCTATGACTCTGAAATGAACAAAGAAACTAAACAGAGAAGAAAACTAAGTCAAAGCTGAAAAAGAGGCTGAAGAAAGTGCCACATCAAGATTCACTAAAAAGCAACTATTCAAAGAAAGGATATTCACATTGCATGCTTATATTCAATTAGTAGGAAAAACAGTGCTCAACATGGTGAAAATAGTCCTTTATTGAGTAGATGTCCTAGCGCTCCTTTCATATCTTGATTTCTCAGACTGTAGATAAAGGGATTTAGCATGGGAGTGACCAGAGTGTACAATACAGCCACAATGACATGCTTGTCATTGGAGTTATCGGATGAGGGAAAGAAGTACAGTCCAATAATTGCTCCATAGTACAGAGACACCACAGAAAGGTGAGAACAGCATGTGGACAGAGCTTTACAGATTCCCTTGGTCAAGGGGACCTTCAGAATAGTGGCTCCAATGTGGCCATAAGAGACCAGGATGCATATTAATGGAAGGGTAATGACCACCACTCCTACAGTGAAGATAACCAGCTCATTGACTGTGGTATCTGAGCTGGAGAGCTTAAGTAAGGCAGAGAGGTCACAGAAGAAGTGGGGGAGAGCATTGTCTCCACGGAAAGAGAGACGAGTCAGGAGGAGGGTGTGCAAAAGGGCACTAGCACAGGAGAGGAGCCAGGACACAATTACTAGCAGGAGACACAAGTTCTGACTCATGATGGTGGTGTAGTGGAGGGGGTGACAGATGGCCACGTACCTGTCATATGCCATTGATGTGAGAAGGAAGTTGTCAAGATCCCCCCAAAATAAGAAGAAATACAGCTGGGAAATGCATCCAGCATATGAGATGGATTGACTCTGTGTTTGCATGTTCATGAGCATCTTTGGAGCTGTGACTGATGAGAAAGAGATGTCAGTGAAGGCCAAGTGGCTGAGGAAGAAATACATGGGGGTGTGGAGGCGAGAGTCCAGCCTGATAAGCAGCATGGTGAGCAGATTCCCCAGCACTGTGGTCAGGTACATGGCCAGGAAAAGAGTGTAGTATATGCCTTGCTTCTCTGTCCACATGGGGAGCCCCAAGAGGAGGAACTCAGACACACTGCTCTGATTATCCTTCTTCATGCTCTCCTTCTCTTTTGCTGGAGATAGGTGGAGCGGGGGGGGGGGGGGGGGGGGGAGATGGGTATGTGAAAGAATGAGAAATCATTGTGACTATCACATTATGGAAACATGGTTTTGAATTAGTACATGAATTTTAACATCAATAACTCACACTGTTTGCCCCACTAATGGGCTAGTGATGGTCTGACGTCGGATATTATGTGTCCACCTAGAAACCAACAGTCTCTTTTGGAGAATTCTTCAAACATCAGAATGATGGTCAAACCATGTCAGATTCTAACTTGAGGATTCCAGGAGTTCATGATAGAAATCTGAGATTAGGAAATTAGGGTGCAAGGCTAAATCAGTAAGCTTTGAGAAATCCTAGTGGAGGGTCTCCATTTGGTCTTTTGGCATTTCTTAACCTTCCCCATGCCTCTCACATGTGATTTGGCTAATACTTTATTTCCATGGATTGGATCAAGATAAGGCAACTCAGTGGTCTGCCCTGGATCTCCCAGAAATCAAGATCTGGAGCCTTGGTGGAAACATATGTGCAACTAGTCAAGGCAAGGGATTTAAGGACAAGAATTTTTGTCAATAACATAGATCTAATGACACACTTGTAATATAGCCATCAGTCTGTTCTTTAAGAAAATTTCTTCCTACCCCTCAACATTTTCTGTCTACCATCACTCTTGCTAAAGAAATTTTCATGGAATGTGGAGGAAAAGAGTCCATTTCTCTTCCAAATTCTCACCTTATTC